>NC_056077.1:12121212-12424242 GCF_016772045.2 Ovis aries | reverse complement strand
AAAGAGACCCTGCACGTTGATCCTTGGCCTTGGCCAAGGACTGGACGCAATAACAAATTCCCCAGGGGAAGAGCAATTAGCAAGCTACCTGGTTTCTGTGTAGCCTTTGTCCCTACCACCACCTGCTTATTTCAGTAAGGACTGTTCAAGTGTTTCATGATATTAAGATTCACATGTGCTATAACAGGGAAACCTTCCCGTCCCCTGGCCCTCTTTGAAGAACCAGGCATCAAGTTAGTGCCCATTTTATACTCACTGATCAATTTGATAACCAGCTGATTTAGTAAGAATAACAAGCAAAGTCCCTAGCTTTTGTTGTTGTTGTTTAACAGCCTTGAGTTTTAAAAGAATTAAAATGCACTCTTCGCTTAACATGATAATCTCTAGGTCCATCCATGTTGCTCCAAATGGCATTTCTCATTCTTTGCTATGGCTGCATAATACTCCATTTACCTACATCTGTTTTATCCATTCATCTGTTGATGGACATTTAGGTTGCTTCCAGGTCTTAGCTATAATAAATAGCAAAAAACATTGGGGTGAATCTTGGGGTGCTGGTATCTTTTCAAATTAGTTTTCATTTTTTCTGGATATATGTCCAGCAGTGGGATTGCTGGATCATATGGCAACTCTATTTTTCATTTTTTAAGGAATCACCATACTGTTTTCCACATACTAAGTGAAATACCTCAAAGACACATATCATTTTATATCACTTATATGTGGAATCTTTTAAAAATGATACAAATGAACTTATTCACAAAACAAATAGACTGACAGACATAAAAGAGAAATATCGTTACAAAGAAGAAAGGAATTGGGGGATAAATTAGGATTTGGGGATTAACAGATACAGACTACTATATATTAAATGGATAAAAAAGGACCTACTATATAGCACAGGAAACTATATTTAATATCTTATAATAACCTATAATGGCAAACAATCTGAAAAGGAATATATATTCATAAATTTATATGTATGTATAACTGAATCAAGTTGCTGTATACCTGAAACATTATAAGTCAATTGAAATTGTACAGAAAAAATGTATTCTCTGGTCAGTTGGGTTTTTTTCTCAAAGGGGACATTAGCTTGATGAATACAGAAGAGAGAAAGGAGGGAGAGAGGGATGGAAGAAGGAAGGAAGACGAGAGAGAGAAAGAAAAAGAAAGAAAGGAAATTTTCCTATTCAGCATACCAAATGCTAAGAAAAGCATCTGCTCTTGGCTTATTTCCTATAATTACTACTGCAAAACTAGAGGTAAGTCCTATTATTAGTATCACCTAATACACGTGGAAAGGATCAGAGAGAGAAAGCAATTCATTCAGCATCACATGAATGTTGCATTTTTATTTTATGCGTACGTGTCTGTGCGTACATGTCTGTGTAACTGTGCTCATGTCCTTCTAAAATGCTCCAGCGGTTTTCCCTTCTCTTAGGACAAAGATGACAGGGAACCCACACAGCGCCTGCATCTCTCCACCTTCCTATCTCTCCCAACACCTCATACTTTCAGCTGCTTGCCTTCTTCCAGTTTCCCAAATGTCCTTGTCCTTTGTTCTTCATCTCCCAGGGCTAGACCTTTGCAGATACTGTTTCCTCTGCCTGAGACACCCTGATTCACCCATGGAACCGGTTCCCTTCCTTCTTGTCAGCTTCAGTGGGAGCCTTCCCTGAACCTCCTTGACAGTATTAACAGCATCAGTTATTAATACTCTCCTCAGCACATACCTCCCTCATTTATGACATCTGTCTCATTTGCAACTTCACACCAATCTCTGTGATTTGTTGATGAAGAGATAACCCCTCTATTTACTTTTTGCGACCCCATAGACTGTAGCTTGCCAGGCCCCTCTGTCCACGGAATTCTCTAGGCAAGAATACTGGAGTGGGTTGCCATTCCCTTCTCCAGGGCATCTTTCCAACCCAGGGATTGAACCTGGGTCTCCTGCATTGCAGGCATATTCTTTACCAAAGAGTCAGACATGACTGAGTGACTAGTGCTTTCACTTCACTTTCACTTTCTGTTACACCGGTGGCTCTAGTGGTAAAGAATCCGCCTGCCAAAGCAGGAGCCACAGACTTGGGTTCAATCCCTGGGTCAGGAAGATCCCCTGGAGGAGGAAATGGCAGCCCACTCCAGTGTTCTTGCCTGGGAAATCTCATAGACAGAGGAGCCTGGCAGGCTATGGTCCATGGGGTCACAAAGAGTCGGACACGACTGAGAACAGAGCACACACGTACGCAGCCACTATTACGTGCGAAGTATCTAAGTTCAGGGACTGTTCCATTCCCCAGTGTAGCCCCTGAACCTAGCACAGAGTGGCTCAACAGATCTTCATCCTGGAGATGAATACATGAACAAACGAATATGTATTTTAAATACCGATATTTTCAAGCACACAAGTAACAATTCAGAACTTGACTGCCACACCAGCCAGTGAATGAGGGTGACCCAGGAAAGTCCCAAGAGAAGAGAGTAATTCAGGACTGGGACACAGAGCATGAGTTTTTACCCAGAGTGATCATCCATCGTCATTAGTTTTGGGGGGAGCTAGTGATCATATTACAAAGACTGTATCAATCTCTGACTTCTGGCCCAGGCTTCTCGTAATTGTTTTAGAACTCTAAAACCATTTAGATCTAGAAATCTAAAGCCAGAGATCTGACAATTTTTTTTTTCCCTTAAAAATGATAGATCAGCCGTTTGGTATTTTTCATAAATTCTTCAGCCAACGTTGCATTTTTCCATCTACATTTTGCATTAAGGATTTGCTATGAAAATGGCTGTAGGAGAGGAATTTAATGCAATTATGATTTTTTAAAGCTCCATCTCTCTAATTAATACCCCAGAGGGGGGATTTTTTTCTAACATAATGGCCTTTCAGTGTTAAAAGGGCTTAATATTATGGTAAAATATGTTAACTTGCCTGACACTCCGACCCAAATGAAAGAATGAAGAGGGAGCGCATCTGTCTTCCCGGAGCTTCTGCCACCACAAATGGTGTTGTTTTCAGTATTTTCATAATGAACTAATCAACTGCTTATTCACTAATTGCGTCTACATTAAAAACTTATTACCCTGGAAAAGGGCTGCTCTGCCATTGACCTTCTGACTAGAGGAGAGAGGCATGGGGAGCATATGGAAAACTTAAGCCAGAGGAAATGGCCAAACCCAGGGCAAGGGTATCTTTCTGTTCATTGAAACAGGCATAATGCTTTCCGTGGGGCTGTCAAACACAAGGAGTTGTAAGTCCAAAAGCTGGAAGTTGTTTCTGCTTTGCTGGGTAGGGTCCATGCCTCAGCAGGCTTCACAATGCTAACCAAGAATACAAAAACATCTCTAATGATGACACTGACTCATGGGGCAAAGTGGTCGTGCCAGGCGCAATGATGCATAATATCCACTCCTACCAATAAAGAACGTGGGGCTCAGACAGGTCAAATGACTTGCCTAAAGCCACACAGCTGGTCAATGTCAGAAGTAGAAATAAATCAGACCCTTCTAACTGCATCTCCTGGGTGCCAAGCCTCTCAAGGGATGCTGGAAAAATGAGAAACTAGATGCTGATGAGATTTAGAGCAAATCCAAGATCTCTAGCTGTTCCTAAGCTCTCATTGCTCCCTGGCCAGCTGTCTTCCAAGGCTCCCTCCTCTCTTTCATGATGTAGTATAGAGAGACAATGCTTTGCAATTCACCAAGGCACACAGGAAGACTACATTTCCCAGCCTCCTTTGTGGGTAGGCTTGGACCATGTGGTTAAATATTAACCAACGGAGCACTGGCAAAACTGATGGACCCCAGGCCACCACTGTGACAGTCCTGGAGGCCATATGCTTGGAGGGCATTGCTAAAGGAGCTATACTGCTGAATACCCAGCAGAATTTGTGTAAATGGGAAGCAAAGGTTTATTGTATTAAGCTACTGAGTTTCTAGGCTTTTTCAATCACTGATGCATAGCCTAGCCTTGCTTGACTAGTCTACCCTCTCAAAGAATAATTGTAAGTCTCTATTCTTCATTCAATTGACAAATTTTATTAAGCAACTCTTGCATCCAGAGAGACAAAGGCGATCGAGGCTGACATGATTCTATCTCTACAATGGTTAATTCTAGGAGTCAACTTGATTGGCCCCCGAGATGCACAGATGTTTGGTCAAACTTTCTGGTTATGTCTAAGGGTGTTTCTGGGCAAGAACATCTGAAGCAGCAGACTGAGTAAAGCAGATCACCCTCCCAAATGTCGGTGGTCCTCTTCTACTCAACTGAAGATCTGAAGGGAACAAAAGGCTGAGGAAGAGGGACCTTCACCTTCCTGACTGTCTGGGCTGAGATATTAGTCTTTTCTTACATTCAGACTCAAACCAAAAAATCAACTCTTCTTGGGTCTCAAGTCTGCCAGATTTTGAACCGGAACTTCCAGTCACAGGTGAAAGAGGAGAGTGAAAAAGTTGGCTTAAAGCTCAACATTCAGAAAACGAAGATCATGGCATCTGGTCCCATCACTTCATGGGAAATAGATGGGGAAACAGTGGTAACAGTGTCAGACTTTATTTTGGGGGCTCCAAAATCACTGCAGATGGTGATTGCAGCCATGAAATTAAAAGATGCTTACTCCTTGGAAGGAAAGTTATGACCAACCTAGATAGCATATTCAAAAGCAGAGACATTACTTTGCCAACTAAGGTCCATCTAGTCAAGGCTGTGGTTTTTCCTGTGGTCATGTATGGATGTGAGAGTTGGACTGTGAAGAAAACTGACTGCCGAAGAATTGATGCTTTTGGACTGTGGTGTTGGAGAAGACTCTTGAGAGTCCCTTGGACTGCAAGGAGATCCAACCAGTCCATTCTGAAGGAGATCAGCCCTGGGATTTCTTTGGAAGGAATGATGCTAAAGCTGAAACTCCAGTACTTTGGCCACCTCACACGAAGAGTTGACTCATTGGAAAAGACTCTGCTGCTGGGAGGGATTGGGGGCAGGAGGAGCAGGGGACGACAGAGGATGAGATGGCTTGATGGCATCACTGACTCGATGGACCTGAGTTTGAGTGAACTCTGGGAGTTGGTGATGGACAGGGAGGCCTGGCGTGCTGCAATTCATGGGGTCACAAAGAGTCAGACAGGATTAAGAGACTGAACTGAAGAGAGACAGAATGATAAAGATAGAGACAGAGATAAAGACAGATAATGACAGAGATAAAGATAGAGAGAGATAGTGATAGAGAGATAGCAATAGAGACAGAGATAGAGAAAGATAGAGATATAAAGATACATCTCCTATTGGTTCTGACTCTCTGATTAATGCACTCTTAAGAAAGAAACTAAGTAGACAAATAAACACAGAATTAAATAATAACAACCTAGGGTACCTTCCATGCAGGCTGGGAATTATAGGTGGTTGGGAAAAGGCTCTCCAAGGAGACAATACTGTTTTAAAATGTAGCTTTTATTATATTCCAATATGGCAAGGCCAAAAGATCAGGAGACCACAATGAGGTACCATTTCACTCCAGTCAGAATGGCTGCGATCCAGAAGTCTACAAGCAATAAATGCTGGAGAGGGTGTGGAGAAAAGGGAACCCTCTTACACTGTTGGTGGGAATGCAAACTAGTACAGCCACTACGGAGAACAGTGTGGAGATTCCTTAAAAAACTGGAACTAGAACTGCCTTATGACCCAGCAATCCCACTGCTGGGCATACACACCGAGGAAACCAGAATTGAAAGAGTCATGTGTACTCCAATGTTCATCGCAGCACTGTTTATAATAGCCAGGACATGGAAGCAACCTAGATGTCCATCAGCAGATGAATGGATAAGAAAGCTGTGGTACATATACACAATGGAGTATTACTCAGCCATTAAAAAGAATACATTTGAATCAATTCTAATGAGGTGAATGAAACTGGAGCTGATTATACAGAGTGAAGTAAGCCAGAAATAAAAAGACCAATACAGTATACTAACACATATATATGGAATTTAGAAAGATGGTAACGAAACCCTGAAAGGGAGACAGCAAAAGAGACACAGGTGTATAGAACAGTATTTTGCACTCTGTTGGAGAGGGAGAGGGTGGGATGATTTGGGAGAATGGCATTGAAACATGCATAATATCATATAGGAAACGAATCGCCAGTCTAGGTTTGATGCATGATACTGGATGCTTGGGGCTGGTGCACTGAGATGACCCAGAGGGATGGTACAGGGAGGGAGGAGGGAGGGGGTTCAGAATGGGGAACACGTGTATACATGTGGCGGATTCATGTTGACGTATGGCAAAACCAATACAATATTGTAAAGTAAGTAACCTCCAATTAAACTAAATAAATTTATATTTAAAAAAAGGTAGCCTGTTACATTATTAGATTCCAAGAGGATGAGGCACGGCACACCACGTGGGGCCATGTGTGGAAGCACCAGGGCCAGGCAGGAGGCAGAGTGAGGAGCCAGGAGAAAGCATGCACATTGTGGCTTCTACTGTGGTTTCTGCAAGAAGAAAGAGGAGAGGCAGAGTAAGGAGGTTTAGGAATGGTTACTGTGGATAATTTTGCTTGGCTCTGAGACATAAGAGCCATCCCTAGTTGTCTAGTACCTAGACCTGGGTGATAAAGGAAAAGGATGAGTGAGTGATCTAGAGTGTAGAAATCCTGTGAGGGAGGTGGCTGGGGGTCTGCACTATGGACTGGTTGGTTTGCATATGAAAGGCTCTCTTGAGTACCACTGGGATGGAGAGACCCATCAGGGTCCAACAAGGTCAAAAGATGTCCAAGCATCAAACAGAGAAACCAGAAGATGTGGTTCTTAACAGGCATGTGGGCTGAGACCTGAAGAGTGGGAAGCCACCAATCATGAAAAGAGCAAGGCATACTCAGATCAGAGAGAATAGCATAGAAACTCAGATAAGTGAGAGAGAGAAGGAGTGGCCAGAAATACAGGGAGAAGACCAAGTCAAAGGAGGAGAGTGTTCCAAGAAGACGAGAGGGCTGCTAGGAAATGGAGTCAAATAAGAATGGAAGCATATTCTCATAATGAAAAAATAAATCTCAGTATTCTACACCCTGTTTCCTCAGCTTCCATACTTTCTCCATGATCGTCTGGCTTCTTCACCCAGAAGCACCCCGTGAAGGTCATTGGTGGCTTCACACTGGATCACATCGAGTGCTCTTTCCTTTGCCCTCTTTTTGATAGCATCTCCGGAAAATTTGGACTTCTCTGGTGGCTCAGACGGTAAAGCGTCTGCCTACAGGGCGGGAGACCTGAGTTCGATCCCTGGGTCAGGAAGATCCTCTGGAGAAGGAAATGGCAACTCACTCCAGTACTCTTGCCTGGAAAATCCCATGGACGGAGGAGTGTAGTAGGCTACAGTCCATGGGGTTGCAAAGAGTCAGACACAACTGAGCAACTTCACTTCACCAGGTACACATCAGTAAACAGACAAAAATATCTGTCCTCATGGTTGTGCCATTCTAGTGGGGATGAAAGACAATGCAACAGAAAATGTATAGTATTAGATAGTAGTGCTGAAATGGAGTAAAGCAAAGCAGGAAAAGAGAGAGCATGGGGAGAGGAGGAGAGGACTTTGATTAGAAGTGGCTAGGAAAGACCTCACCAATCTTCCCTAGCCAGCCATGCCGAGAAATGTGTACTTGATCCTCAAGAGAAAGCTGAGCACCAAAGAATTGATGCTTTTGAATTGTCGTGCTGGAGAAGACTCTTGAGAGTCCTTTGGACTGTAAGGAGATCAAGCCAGTCAATCCTAAAGGAAATCTACCCTGAATATTCATTGGAAACACTGATGCTGAAGCTGAAACTCTAAGGCTTTGGCCACCTGATGCCAAGAGCCAATTCACTGGAAATGACCCTGATGCTGGGAAAGGTTGAGAGCAGGAGGAGAAGGGAATGACAGAGGATGAGATGGTTGGATGGCATCGCCAACTCAATAGACATGAGTTTGAGCAAACTCCAGGAGATGGTGAAGGACAGGGAAGCCTGGCGTGCTGCAGTCCATGGGGTCACAAAGAGGCAGACACAGCTTAATGACTGAACAACAACAAAGGAGGTATTCTAAGTCTGGGAGGCACGGGAGTCCCGTAACCAGAACTGCTTTATCAAAAGAGCTGAGATGTGAAGGGGGAGTGAGAAGGTGCTCCAGCAAAAGCCCAGAAGCATGAAGGAGTAACATATACCTGTGAGGACTGCTAGTGGTCTGATATGGCTCCAGTGCAGAGAGGAACTGGGGGACAAACCATAATCCTGGGCAAGTCCCTTCATTTATTCAGACCTGAGTTATCTCATCTATGAAATGGAAAATACTACAACTAACATGTGCAGGTTCAAACAGCAGGTATGAAATCCCAAGCACAATCTCCTGCAAAGAGTAGGCATTAACAAATGATAGCTACCGTAATGACAATGACTTCCCATTGAGAATTTTATGGCAGGAGAATCACAGGCTTCAGACACTGAGCAGCTGATAATATCTGCTATTCTATTTTTTAAAAATTTTAGTTTTTTTTTTTTTTTTTTTGTAATACTGGGTCTTCGTTGCTGTGCACGAGGCTTTCTCTAGTTGTGGCAAACGGGGGCTATTCTTCTTTGCAGTGCTTGGGCTTCTCAATGCGGTGGCTTGTCTTGTTGTGGAACACAGGCTCTAGGTGCACCAGTTCAGTACCTGTGGTGCACGGGCGTAGGTACTCTTCAGTATATGGGATCTTCATGGACCAGGGATCCAACCCATCTCCCCTGCATTGGGGAAGCCCTGCCATTTTCTTAAAGGCTCTACTGAGAGTTGTACTTAAAGGCTGTGTGAGAGCTGGACCATAAAGAAAGCTGAGGGCTGAAGAACTGATGCATTTGAACTGTGGTGTTGGAGAAGACTCTTGAGAGTCCCTTGGACTACAAGGAGATCCAACCAGTCCATCCTAAAGGAGATCAATCCTGATTATTCATTGGAAGGATTGATGCTGAGGTTGAATACTTTGGCCACCTGATGCAAAGAACTGACTCATTTGAAAAGACCCTGATGCTGGGAAAGACTGAAGGCAGAAGGAGAAGGTGATGACAGAGGATGAGATGGTTGGATGGCATCACTAACTCGAAGGACATGAGTTTGAGCAAGCTCTGGGAGTTGGTGATGGACCGGGAAGCCTGGTGTGCTGCAGTCCATGACGTCGCAAAGAGTCGGACATGACTGAGCAACTGAGCTGAACTGAACTGAGCCCACCATATGGGGCCAATGCTGCTTCTTGGGCCTGATTCAAAACCTCCCCACTGTTTTTATAAAGATCTGTTGACATGATTTATTGGGAATTCTGTCCATTAACATTTTTAAATGTTCAATAAATCCTCCAACCAGGCTAGTAAGTTAATCTTAATAAATTCACAGCAGAAACAGCTTTGCTTGGTGATCAGCACATGACAGTGTGTTTGCTCCCCTGTCTGTTGTAGAAAGGGATGGTGTGTGTGGAGCTGAAGCCCCTGAAGACAGAGGGGAAAGACACTGAACAGTGCCTTCTCCACAGAGGAGGAGTCTTAGCTCACCTCAGCCTCAGTTTCCCCATCCACCCAATGGGACAAAAGATGAAACAGAAATTTGTCCAAACTTATGACACATGATACATTGAGCCCAAGTGCCAACAATCCCATGAAACCAAGATTAGTTTATCATTTGAAAGTCAATGTAGTATGAACATCATATTATTAACAATCATATGATTATTTCAATAGATGCAGAAAAATCATTTGCTAAAATTCAGTACTATTACTGATACAAACTTTCTGCAACCTAGGAATAAAGGAGAATTTTTCAACTGATAATGGACATCATACTTAATGGTAAGATACCCAATAGTTTCCTACTAAAGTCAGAAAACAAGGCAAGAATACCCACTTTCACCATATTTATTCAATATTTTATTAGAAGTTCTAGTAAGCACAATAAAGCAAAGAAAGGAATCCATGTCAGAAATTGTCTTTATTATCAGGATTCCTTTCCCTTGGAGTCTACAAAAAACATAAATAAAATAAACCTATCACAACTAATAAATGATTTTAGCAAGATTGCAGGACACAAGATCAATATATAAAACTCAATTGTATTTCTATAGAATACTAATAGACTACTAGAAATTGAATGTGAATAAAAATACCATTTGAGATAACATAAAAATACTAAATATTGAGAGATAAACCTGACAAAAGAGGTGCAAGTCTTATACACTGAAACCACAAAACCTTACTGAGAGAAATTTATAAAGACTTTAAAGGAATAAGACACTGGGTTCTTGCTTTAGAAGATTCAGTGTTGTTAAAATGTCGATTTTCCCCAAATTGGTATATAAATTCAGTGCAATACCAATCAAAACCCAAGCAGACTTCTTTTTTTACAGAAGTGGCATGCTGATTCTAAAATCCATACAGAAATTCAAAAGGTCTGTAACAACCAAAGCAATGCTAAAAAGTAGAATAAAGTTGGCTTAGAAATGTTAAATAATTTTCCCAAGGTCAAATGAAGATCATGCCTCTCTCCTTCCTTAAATGACATGCTATTGCCCTTATCGCCCCTCCCGTATTGCCTCTCTCCCCAGTACCTGTCCTAGGTAGGTATTTCCAAACATATTGTTTCATGTCATCCTTACTATGAGCCCTAGAAGTTTATTAGCTTCCCTTACAGACAAAGAAACTGAGGCCCAAGTGACTTATGGTGAAACTAAGCTAAGTAACTCATGGTCTTTAAGAAAAAGAATATGGGCTGACTTAGAATTTCTCTCTCTCTCATTCTGGCAAATAAAAAACACTAGATAAAATACTCACAGTAAGACTGAGGATTGAGAAGAGTCATCTTTTGACAGACGCAGGGTAACTACTACAACGTAATAAGATAGAATGTGCTCAAAACCACTTCTTCTTCCATCAGGATTTTCTCATGTAAATGATTAACTTAATTTGCTTTCTTTTCAAAAGCACTTGCTATTGAAGTCTTTTTCGAGTGTCTGACATCTCTCACAACAATGGTCATATACCCATCTGATAATAGCTATCCACTAAGTCACATCACAACAAAACCCTGTGTGTAACACACAGTCAAGTCCCAGGAGTGGCCTACTTATTTCCAAGTCCACTCACTCTACCCCAATTCTATCACAGGAAAAAAAAAAATTGGGACAAGCTTTGAATTTATCTTAATGGAATTTGACTTATCATTCCAGCAATCAGCCCCATGTATCAATATTAAAGACGCACTCCACACCTAACACAGTGATTGATGTTAATGCAAGGTACCAAAAACAGCATCCTTACTTCTCTAAGTGTTTTTCCTCAACAGTCCTATTAGAATCACCTGCCAGTCTGGTTTAATTTATTTCTTAATGACTCCTCTATCCACACAAGTATCTCTTGTCCGTTTCCCCTGCAAGAGAATTATACCATTCTATGTGCATGCATGCATGCTCAGTTGTATCCAACTCTTTGACATCCCATGGACTGTAGCCCACCAGGCCCCTCTGTCAATGGGATTTTCCGGGCAAGTATACTGGAGTGGGTTGCCATTTCCTACTCCAGGGGATCTTCCTGAAACAGGAATCGAATCTGAGTCTCCTTCATCTCCTGCATTGGTAGGCAGATTCTTTAATCACTGAGCTATACCTACTCATAAATCTCAAAAAAATTCATGTTTATTTTCCTTATTCTTCTACACTCGCTAGGTCTCCAAGAACCTGAAATTGATATGCATACTGTCTCTAAGAAAAAGCTCTCTCCCACCTCCTTCCAAACATCCACCCTTCTGACTACTTTTGCTAAACCTTATATTATCCACTTGAGGATCTTGGGGACTCTATGGGTCAACTCATCTGTGACAGCCATGTCTGAGGTCCACCTCTGCCATCACGTTTCCACCTCCCCCACGATAAAGTCTCCAAGGAAGCAAATCATTAGCAACTCTACATTTCTAGCACCACTGGGGGAAAATAACAAGGAAGCGGTTTTTTTAGTAGGGCAGCATCAAGACTCTCCAACCCTGGCCCGTCAAAACTTTATCTTACAAGTAATGGTTCACAAAGGGTGAAATGCCTATAAAAGAGACTGGTAGATATAGGACTCAGGGAGTGAAGACAGGGAAATACAGAGACAGGAAGATAAGTTCATCACTGCCTGGGTCCTAGACTTGGGTCTGGGCCATCATAGGGGAATCAGGATGGCTGGGTATAAAAATCCCTTTGAGTTTGTGCGGACACGGCATCTTAGCTGTAGGGGGACAGCCGAGGTTGGGATGGGAAAAGTGCCAAAAGTCAAGGTCAAGATGAAAGAGATGGATTAACAGGTTCAGAAGCCGATCAGAAAAAAAAAAAAAAAATGTGGCCACGTAGGTGAAGAGTTGTTTAGAAATAAGGCAGCATACTGAGAGCATTAGGGTCCAGCTCTGACGTGGGGCTGCCCATGTGAGCAGCTGGGTCTGATGACACAAAGGCCTGGGCAGCTGAGAAAGATGTCCTCAGTGTGACAGAGAGTGACCCACTGAAGTAGCAGAGGTCCACCCTCCCCTAACTTTGAAGGCATCACAGACATCTCCCAAAAGCCCCGGAAGCCTGGAGCTCCCCACAGCCCATCATCATTCCCTCTGCTCACTGCCTCCTGGAACCTGCCAGGACAGAGCACTCTGAGAATGGCCATGGCTCCTTTGAAATATAGGTCTTTGGCTCTCATCAGGGTTTGCCTTTTCCAACAAATTATTTATGAAGCTTTGGCTCAAGCGCCAACTTTCAACTCCTCTTGCCATGGAAAATGAGACTAGGGAGAGAAACCAGGGCCATTTTGACACCCTCCCAAGGCTGAGAATGTACTTGTTTCCTTGAAGACATCCAGTCTGAAAAGAAGAGCGCTGCTTTCTTCCCAACTTGTCTCAGCCAGAGGCAGTGAAATGAGAGGATTTCAGGGAAACATCATCCCCTTCCTGTCGGAAGGTTCCCAGCAGAAGTATTCCGATAGATATATGGACATATGTGACAAGGAGCTTGTTAAGTGCTAGGAGCTGTATCTTTCAACTGAGCTCAAGGAGGTATAAAAAAAACAGTTCCCAAAGAGCACATACTAGAATTTCATCAGATTCTGGTTCTCATATCTGATGCTCAGGTGTGGTCCTCCTGATTTGACTGTACTGGTGAAATGTGACCCAATGTTCATTAGCTATGCCCCCATGTGGGGGGCCTCCCTGATGGCAATAGTGGTAAAGAACCTGCCTGTCAATGCAGGAGACAGCAAGAGACAGATTCGATCCCTAGGTTGGGAAGATCCTTTGGAGGAAGGCATGGCAACCAACTCCAGTATTCTTGCCTGAAGAATTCCACGAACAGAGGAGCCTGGCGGGCTACAGTCCATAGGGTCACAAAGAGTCAGACACGACTGAAGTAACTTGGCATGCACACAAACAACATGGGACCTTGCAGCCTTCTGCTTTGGGCTGCAGTATTTTGTGGAAATAATAACTTGAAGGGACCAGGACCACTTATGCGGTGTAAAATACAATGAGAGGAGGAACAATTTCAATCAACATGTTTCAGCGAACACTCTAAACAAAACAAATAACAGGCAGATAGGAAGCCCCTGGTGGTCTAGTGGTTGAGAATCCTCCTGCCAATGCAGGGGACATGGGTTCAATCCCTGGTCCAGGAAGATCCCACATACTGAAAGGCACTAAGCCCCTATATCAACAACTGCTGAGCCCGTGCTCTGGAGCCCATGCTCCACAACAAGAGAAGCCACTGCAATGAGAAGCCTGAGCATCGCCACTAGAGAGTAGCCCCTGCTCACCACAACTAGAGAAAGTCCATGAGCACCGAAGGAGACCAAGCACAGCCGAAAATAACCAAGTTTTAAAAACAGGCAGATATCAAGAAGTAGAAAACAGACTTGATTGCCGAAAACACAACTTAATAAGCGAACACACAAAATACCATTGTTGTTCTTGTTCAGTTGTGTCTGACTCTTTCCAACCCCATGGACCACAGCATCCCAGGCTTCCCTGTTCTTCACCATCTCCCAGAGCTTGCTCAAACTCATGTCCATTGAGTCAGTGATGCCATCCAACCATCTCATCCTCTGTCCTCCCCTTCTCCTCCTGCCTTCAATCTTTCCCAGCACCAAGGTCTTGCCAATGAGCTCTTCGCATCAGGTAGCCAAAGTAATAGAACTTCAGCTTCAGCATCAGTCCTTCCAATGAATATTCGGGGTTGATTTCCTTTAGAATGAACTGGTTTGATTGCCTTGCTAAACCTCTCTCCTTCCCTCACTGCTCACCAGCCATGCGAGCCCTCTGTCTATGCCTGGAGCACATCAGCTCACCCTGATCTCAGGGCCTGTGCTCCTCGGTTTCCTCTACCTGGAACTCTCTTCCTTGGGTCTTCAGTCTTCCTTAGAAGGGACCTCACTAACATTCAGGCATCAAGTCTCTCCACCTCACCTGATGTCACTGTCCCAGAGTCTTTCTGGCCCACACCCACCACAATATAAAATTAGTTTATTTCTTTACTTGTCAGTTTTCTCCTTTCCCCACTAGAATAAAATTTCTCTGGGAGTAGACAGCTTGTTTGTCTTATCACCCACTTTATCTCCTGTGCCTAGAACATAGTTAGGCCCTCGGTGAAAATGGTGAAAAGAAAACCAAGAGTGAAAAAAAAAGAGGAAACCATGTGAGCTCCAGGAGCAGGGATGGGCACTGAATGGTCCCAGTGAGCTTCACCCAGGGGACAGACTGGAATCCGGGTCTTGGAGAATGGGCAGACGATCTGACACCTCCATGAGCTATTCTCCTCCCAAGAGTAGCCACCTCTAGGTGTCAGATGCAGGGAATGCTATGATGGCACAGAAATGTCACAAATGTTTATACAGAAAAAAGCATATGTTCAAAGGATGCTCTGATGAGTGAACCAAGAGCTGCTTATGTCCACTTCTGTCAGACTCCTAAGTGATATTCAGCTCATTCTAGGGACTTCCCTGGTGGTCCACGGGCAAAGACTCCACACTCCCAAAGCAGGGGGCCCAGAATCAATCCCCGGGTTCGATCCCAGGGAACTAGGTTGCACAGGCCACAACTAAGAGCTTGTAT
Source organism: Ovis aries (assembly GCF_016772045.2). Lineage (NCBI taxonomy): Eukaryota > Metazoa > Chordata > Mammalia > Artiodactyla > Bovidae > Ovis > Ovis aries. Next base: position 12,409,136 of record NC_056077.1, on the reverse strand, counting down.
GCTGCAACTCCAACCCCTGCATGCCACAACCAAGACTCGGCATAGTCAAATAAAACAAGTATTTAACTCATCCTATGGCACCCAGCTCCAGCACTCTTGCCTGGAAAATCCCATGGACGGAGGAGCCTGGAAGGCTGCAGTCCATGGGGTCACTGAGGGTCGGACACAACTGAGTGACTTCACTTTCACTTTTCACTTTCATGCATTGGAGAAGGAAACGGCAACCCACTCCAGTGTTCTTGCCTGGAGAATCCCAGGGATAGGGGAGCCTGGAGGTTGTGGGGAGAGACCAAATTACCCAAGATGGTGCGGTCATGCTCTCTCGCCCCACAGCTCCTTGGTCTTGCCCTGCGTTTTGTAAATGATGTTTATGTAAGAGCTGAGAGCACTGGTAGCACTGTGCACGGGCATCACAAAGCACTCGCTTGGTCACAAACTGCTTTGCGCAGTAGGCCTGTAAGAGCCTCACCACGAAAGCCCTGGCTGCTACGGCATATGGGCTACACTGGAGCGGCATCGTGGTTATGCCATATGAGGCTATGTCATGGCTGTGTTACTGCTCAGTTCAGCTCAGTCGCTCAGTCGTGTCCGACCCTTTGCGACCCCATGAATCACAGCATGCCAGGCCTCCCTGTCCATCACCAACTCCCAGAGTTCACTCAAACTCACGTCCATCGAGTCAGTGATGCCATCCAGCCATCTCATCCTCAGTTGTCCCCTTTTCCTCCTGCCCCCAATCCCTCCCAGCATCAAAGATTTTTCCAATGAGTCAACTCTTCCCATGAGGTGGCCAAAGTATTGGAGTTTCAGCTTCATCATCATTCCCTCCAGAGAAATCCCAGGGCTGATCTCCTTCAGAATGGACTGGTTGGATCTCCTTGCAGTCCAAGGGACTCTCAAGCATCTTCTCCAACACCACAGTTCAAAAGCATCAATTCTTCGGCAGTCCAACTCTCACATCCATACGTGACCACTGGAAAAACCATAGCCTTGACTAGATGGACCTTTGTTATGGTTATGTTGTGGCTTCTGCTACAGCTGCTCCTTCCAGCCTCTTAGCTCACGCCTTGCCTATCCTGGGTTCAGCAAACAGGGCGGACAGTATGAACAGTGAGACAATTGGTGTCAGGAACAGGATCAGCGGTACAGCAGGCTACAGTCCATGGGGTCACAAAGAGTCTGACACCACTTAGTGACTTAACAACAACAAGACAAGGGGACAAGACCTTTGCCAATCCTGAACTCCTTCTCAGAACTGAACAGTATCAGGTGCCTTCTCTCATATCTTAGGAAGTCATTCTAAGGAACTTCCATGAACCACTGGGAGTCTGAAGACAGGTCAACATCATAAACCAAGGCAGCCTATACCACTTATGTAGCTAGGAAGGAACAGCCTTCTGGGAACCATCCCCTGAAACCCAATCCCTGAAGTACTTTCTAGAAACAGGGACAGGAAAGAAGGATTTGTTGAGGGCATATAATGTGCTAGGTACCATGCTCCAGGAGTTCACGAGGGCTAACAGGTAACTTTCACCACAGTTCTTAGAGATGGGTCTTGTTTTCCCAATTGTACGGAGAAGGAATCAATATTGTTGCTGACAGTGCTAGTTGAGTTTGCTGGTATTTCAATCATCTTCATCATCTCTTCCTTCGTTTAGAGGTGTTTGGGGAGGTGCCCATCTTAAGAATCTTGAAGGGAGATGGAATCTACCTCCCAGAAATTGAAAAGACCAGGTGCTTTCCCAGCCTCCCTTGCTGCTCAGGAAGGTGCATGTGACTAGACACATGTGACTAGACTTGGCCAATCAGATGCACCAGCCAGCAACACTGAGTTGGGAGCAAAACACCATGGCAACAGACAGGGTCCTGGGAGGGCAATAGAGGGTCCTCAGAGGATAGCTTCTGTGGCAGGATTTGATGGTGGTTCTGGCTACTGTGCGTCTCTCAGTCCCTGCTTGTTTCACGAGCTAGTTTCCCAGTGCATGTGTGTGTGCTCAGTTGCTCAGCCATGTCCAGCTATTTGTGACACTGTGGACTGTAGCCTGCCAGGCTCCTCTGTCCAGGAGACTCTCCAGGCGGGAATACTGGCATGGGTTACCATGCCCTCCTCCAGGGGATCTTCCTGACTCAGGAATTGAACCTGCATCTCCCGTGTCTCCTGCATTGCAGACAGATATTTTACTGCTGAGCCACCAGGGAAGCCCTTACTTTCCCAGACACCCTGGAAATTCTATGAGCTTCTTAATATCCCTTCAACAAATCTGTCTCCAGTAGAATCATTCAGAGGCAGGTCCCTTTCCCTTGCAACTAAGAACTCAGACTGATTCAGCCTTGGAGAAGACAGCAAGGTCATTCAAGGATTTGGACACTGGTCAGTCTGAAGGCAGGGCCCATGCTGTCTCCACTGTATCTACACTGCTCTGGGAAAATGCTGATCCCATTACACAGATGAGGCATAGAGAGGAGAGGTAACCACCCAGCCTGGAATTGACTGTAAGCTCCTGGTTCTCTGTAATGTACCATGACTCACGTTCTGTTCCACCACTCTTCACCACAGCTTCTTGACATAAAAATCTTGTTTCAAACTAAGGAGCCCACAATAGAGGGAATGAGACCCCAAACATGAATAGAAGCAGGGACTTCCCAGACAGAGAGATACGGGTTCTCTTTTCGAAAGAAGATTAAAGCCTGTGATCATGGCCAGTTCCTGGGAAACTGGGAACGGGAACGAATGATTAACAGGGGTGTGGGGGTGGTCTCCTTCCTGGGAGCAAGCAGGGAAGACAGCTAAGAGGCAGTGACACTGATCTGCTCTGACCCTGTCTTCATATATGCAAAATAGAAACAACATCACTTCCTGCACAGGTCTGCCTGAGAACATCAGTGCAGGAATTTTAGCAACAACCTATAGCACTTAAAATAAACCACACACTGTTTGAAGGGTTTTTCCTATATGAATTCTTTCAATCCTCACCAAAACATGAATTGAGTACTATTGCGATCTCTGATTTCCTGAAGAGAAAATGGGGTACAGAATGTTTAAGTGAGTTGTCTAATTACAGCAAATAATGGGGACAGCTGGGATTTGAATCCAGGGATCCTAGTTCCAAAATCAGAGACCGTCAGGGTTGTGCTAATCAAGTTTTATCATGGATGCAATAGAGGTTTGTGACTATAAATTGCTTCACACAGATTAGCAAAATATATATACATGTACTTGATGCCAGGATAGAGTCGAGTCTCTGAGTAAGGAGACATGTATCTGTCTTGGAGCCCTGCACCCGGCACATGGTTAGCCTTACCACAGGCATCGAAATCATGTTGCTGGAATGAATGAATGAATGAACGAATGAACAAGCACATAAAATGAGGATTCAGATAGTAGCGAGGAGATGGGAAGGAAAGAGCCACATGGAACCAAGAAAGAGTAGAATATAGAAACGTCGCTCTAAGTGGGTATCCTCTGAGGCAGGCTTGAAAAGCCCTCAGCCAAGTTTCCAAAGGAAACTTGCAAATCGCTTCCATATATCTGTGGTATCAAAAAAAAAAAAAAAACACTCCATAAGTGTTCCATTTCTTCATGCCTTCATGCTTCAGTGGGGAACACGGTATGGAGTCATGCGCAACCAGAGGTGTGCACAGGGTTCTGTGGATAAACAGCATTCCAGAGGGGTGCCCAGCTTTTAGTGTGCACGGCTGTGCAAGGACATAATTTCACACTGTATGCAATCAGACCTCTCAGTGAGTGTCTGCAGGACTGGGCGCATACACCCACGTGCAGACAGTTAATAATGGGCTAACACTAACTTGAACTTACTATGTGCCAGGCTCTGTCTTAAGCATGTTGCAAACATCATCACATTTAATCCTCGCAGTGGATACAGTGCCACCCAGGGATGCACGTGGATGTGTGCATAGCTGTTGTGAGCTGCACATACACAGATTTTTCCCTGGGGAAGCACAGGTTCAGACTGGCTGTCAATTTTCAGCTGCTTAACCCAAGCTCTATGAATAATGCCAGGAAGGCACACTTTCCTGGGCTGGAAGGAATAACAATGAATTAAAAGCTAGATCATAAAGTCCTTTCAAAATACCATCCACTTAAGAAACAGCAGACACCCAGCCTGCGTTTTCTTGCTGTGTAAACACATTCCTACCACCCCACTCACTTAAATAAGGCTCACTCCACTTTGGCAACCCCGCAAACACATTTTTTTTTTTTTTTACAGTTTCTTTTTCAAAAACAAGATTGCTCCCTCGGCAACTGTTTCCAAGCACATTCCCTCATTCTGGGAGAGGGAAGGAAAAAGCAAGAGAAAGCCTCTTGTTACTATACAGGGAACATAGATCAGGGGCAGGCAGAGATGTGGGGAACAGGCTGAGAAGCCAATGGGACAGGAAGATGTATTCCCCCCAAATGAAATTGGCCAAATGCTCCCCTGACCCAGCGATGTATCCCCAGGACCCAGTAATTGTGAGTTCTTTTACAGGTTAAGGTCTGGGTACCCCAACTAGGATACCCCAACTCTTCTGCACTGTATGTGCGTGCGTGCGTGCGTGTGTGTGTACACAGGCAAATATGCATGCTATTCAAGGTCAGAAACCATCCCCGAATCAGCCAAAACTATCTCCCTCCAAAGAGGGGACATCTTTTGAACAATGACATTTTCTCCACAGTCTGTGGACTACTGACAGCAACAAAAATAGTCCCCAGGGCAGGGCTTGGGGGCAGGGCAAGGATAAGAGGCCAGAAGAAAAAAACCCCGTCTGCCCCATTCTATGCCTTTCATTCAGTGACTAATTCTGTTCCACTCAATTCATTCTATTCCATCTGATCCGAATATCTTACTCTGTATCACCCCCTAGCTTCCACGGCACGCTATTCCCTTCTCAGACCTTCCATCCCACTGAAATTCCCACTCCTGCCATTCTACCTCATCTCCGTCCATTCTCTCCTAATCTACATCCAGGTCATCTCATTCCATTGAAAGTCAAGCTCTTCCATGTCAAGCCCCAGGGTCCAAAATCATCCCATCTCATCCCGTTTCACCATTGCAGCATCTTCTTAACCATTTTAATCTGTTCCCATAACTCCTGCCAGACATATTCCAACAGGATCGGCGACGTGACCAGTCATAGGGGCCAGAAGGGGTCTGGAGAGATGGGCTGAGCCCCCACCTTTGCTCTCTCTCTTTCTAAAATTTTATTTAGTTTCTTTATATTTTGGGTGGTGCTGGGACTTCATTGCTGCGCCAGGGCTTTCTTTAGTTACAGTGAGCGGGGACTACTCTTCACTGCGGTGCATGGACTTCTCATTGTGGTGGCTTCCCTGGTTGTGGGGCACAGGCTCTAGGGCGTGGGCTGCAGTAGTTGTGGCTCACAGGCTTTAGTTACCCTGTTGGCATGTGGAACCTTCTCGGACCAGGGACCAAACCCGAGTACCGTGCATTGGCAGGAGAATCCTTATCCACTCTACCACCACGGAAGTTGTGCACTCTAGTACAGCATCAGAAGCCATCCTTATGAAACAAAATAAGGACCATATCACACTATGGTCTTCACAGACCCAGCGGAACAAGAATCATGGGCAAGGGCTTCCCTGGTGGTCCAGTGGCTAAGACTCTGCGCTCCCAATGCAGGGGGCCCCAGGTTCGATCCCTGGTTGGGACCTAGATCTCACACGCCACAACTATGACCTAGCACAGCCAAATAGATAAAAAGGATCACAGGCAAAACATCTGAATGTCTAACTCTCTACACAAATCTCCATGCTTTGGTGCCATGTGGAATAGAGGTAAGAGCATAAATTTTGAAGCCACACTAATAAATGGTAAAATTCCAGATCTTCTTAGGAGCTGTAATAGACAAGGTTATGTACCTAACAGCCTTAAAAAATGTCAGTGGCGGGACATCCCTGGTGGTCCAGTGGTTAAGAATCCACCCGCCAATGCAGCAGACGTGAGTTCGATCCCTGGTCCGGGAAGAGTACACATACCCTGAGGCAACAACGCCGATGCGCCACGACTACTGAGCCCCTGTGCCCTAGAGCCCATGCTCTACAACAAGAGAGCAGCCCCCCGCTCGCCACAACTAGAGAAAGCCCGCCTGCGGCAATGAAGACCCGGCACAGCCAAAAATAAATAAAGTTTTAAAAAGTCAGTGGCTAAAAATAAAGTTTTCTCTCTCACACATGACTCACGGCTCTCACACATTGGATGGGGGCCCTGCTCCATGGTAGCCTCGCTGTCAAGACCGAGAGCAGCCTGTGTCTGGTACATTGACCATCACCATGGTGGGGGGCGGGGAGAGCACACAGCAGTGTATGTATTAGCACTTAAAGCTTCCGCCCAGAAGAGATGCACTTCATTGCTGCTCACATTTCACTGTCCTAAAAAAGTCACTTGCTTCCACTCATGTTCGAAGGTCGGGGAAGAGAAATCACACACTGGCTGCAGGAGATGCGGGATCGATCTTGAGTTGGGAAGATTCCCTGCAGGAGGAAATAGCAACTCACTCCAGTACTCTTGCCTGGAAAGTTCCATGGACAGAGGGGCCTGGTAGGCTACAGTCCATGGGGTCACAAAGAGTTGGACACAACTGAGCTCACACATACAGCACAGAGAAGGACAAAGACCACAGAAATGTTTATGTTCTTGGGAGGAGAATGGGCAACACTGATGACGATCACATCAGCTGGGTTTCCATAGGCCCCTAATTTCATTTTCTCGAGCCTCAGTTTTCTCACCTGTAAAATGGGGATAATTAGAACCTACTTCTCAGGTCTATTGTAAATGATGAGATAGGATAAGAAAGAACCCAGCACAGGGCAGGTGCTTAATAAACATGAATTCCCTTCCCCAAACCTCTGCATTTATCTCTCTGCTAACCTCCACACACACACACAAACCCACATCAGAGACACAAACTAGACAGCTCCTATCTGGGAACTGAGAGGTGCTCTTCAGTCCCACTCCCACCTCCCTTCCAGCTCTCCCCGCAGCAGCTTTAACCACGTGCTCAATGATGATGCATCTGCTTCGCAAATGTAATTATATCACAACACTGATTTCTGATGGGCAGAGACCAATACCCAAAGCTGCTTTGTTCCCAAACATTGCAGGAAAAAAATGGTACCATACTTCCCTGGAGCAGAAGTGTAATCAAAATGAATGATCGTCATGCACAATATTGTCTCATGCTCCAGAGAAGACGGACAGACATCCTGGAACAGCAGGTTTGGACCTCTCCAGAGGGCCACATCCCCCTGCCTGCGGGAGCTTGTGATGGCTGGAACCGATCCTCTGGGACACGCTTTGGCTTTTTCTAATGGCTCTGTGGGAAGCAGAACCTGCAGACAACCCTCCTCTTGTGGGAAGTCACCCATAGGAGTTCCACCATCAGGTTCCAGGACAGTGGGCACGGGATACCTCCACAGTCCACTGAACACCACGACTGAGAGGACCAGGAGCAAGAAAGTTCCATCGTCTATCAATGGATGAATCCAGCATGCATCAGCCACTCCCTTTCCTACATGGGAAGGCTGAGCACCAAAGAATTGATGCTTTCGAACTGTGGCACTGGAGAAGGCTCTTGAGAGTCCCTTGGACAGCAAGAAGATCAAACCATGAGATCAACCCTGAGTGTTCATTGGAAGGACTGATGCTGAAGCTGAAGCTACAATACTTTGGGCACCTGATGTGAAAAACTGACTCACTGGAAGAGACCCCGATGCTGGGAAAGATTGAAGGCAAGAGGAGAAGGGGACGACAGAGGATGAGATGGTTGGATGGCATCACTGACATGAACCTGGGCAAACTCTGGGAGACAGTGGAGGACACAGGAGTCTGGTGTGCAGCAGTCCATGGAGTCACAAGGAGTCGGACATGACTTAGCAACTGAATAACAACAACAAGGTTTTTATTTATAAAAAGAGGGCATAATTAAATTATAGTCTGTGAAACCATTTTTTAAAATTGAAATACAGCTGATTTACAATATTGTGTTAGTTTCCAGTGTGCAACAAAGTAATTCAGTTATTTTCACATGTGGTGGCTTCTTTGTGGCCCCCAGGCTCTAGGGCGCATGGGCGTCAGTAGTTGTAGCATGCCAGCTTACTTGCCCCATGGCAGGTGGGGTCTTAGTTCCCATGTCCCCTGCACTGGCAGGCAGATTCTTAACACTGGAACACAAGGGAAGCCTCCTGATTCAGTTTTGATCAGTTCATCAAACTGGGTGCCATATTCTTTCCTGTTTAAAGACTACACATGTGAGGTAGGCCAGTCAGGTATCCTGTCCCTGGGATTTGAATCTTGAATCGAACGATCCCATAATGGAAAACTGTTGACGTTCAATCACTTTCATCACAGATTGTGCTGAAAGGAGCTTAATAGTTCCAGTTCTCTGAAACTTCCCTGGTCTCTTTCCTTCTTAAAGTGAGGTTCTCTATTATTTCTTCTGATTCTGTGAGCTGTCCCATGTTTCTTCCAAAAGATCATTTATTGGCTTAAGTCATCCGGATATAGTTTCTGTTTCTTGCAAACCATAAGCCTTGAGATATTCAGACATAGAGACACACACAGAGATAAGCAGAGAAACCCACAGAACATGAAGATAAAGCAGGCACATAGACAAACTCTCCTGACTTGTATTGAGGACAACAGACTTAGTTTGAAAGAAAAAAAAAAAAGTGAGTCTGAAATAAATAGCTTGGCCAGATGAATTTATTTCTAGGGAGTGGTAGACTTTTTATATGCATCTCTGGGTATTTTCACAGTTCCATTGTTGAAACTGGCCCCTTTTATTTATTTACACTGAATGATAAAAGGAGTATGATAATATGCATGAAATAAGGTTTCTACTTTGCTTTCTTCTCTGATCTTTTTCTCACAAAATTTAATCTAAGGAGCCATAATAATTCCTACTGGCAAAGCCTGCAGAACTGATTTCCACGTCTATCCATTCATTCATTCAAAAATAAATTATAACACCTACTCTGTGCTGGGAACCTTAGAGATGTGGAGATTTAAAAAGTCAGACACCCTGGACCCAAGAGAGTTACTGAGTCATTCATTGAAAAGAATTCCCTGAGCATACCCACTAAGTGCCAGCTAATCCATCATCCTGTTCTCATGGAGATTAGAGTCTAGAGATAAACTTATGAACGAGACACGTGCTGATGTAGAATGATCAGCAGGGAAATCTTTTTTTTTTTTTTTTCTGAATGAGAGAAAGTGCATTTGGCTAATTAATAAGCATACAAAACATATTTAGTTCAAGATTTGTAAAGGTTTAATTATGCAGTCATGTAAATTTAGAAATATTCTTTTCATAAGAGCAGGAGAGATAGATACTGATGGCAGAGAATTGAGGGAACACATCTTGGTGGATGAGATATATAAAGAGGATAGAGCTGCAGAGTATTTATATTCTTGTGACCGTAAGAGGAAGCTGAATTCTCTGCTGTTCAGCCAAATGGAGGCAGGATACAATACGCTGAAAAATCAAAGAGATTGGGTACCACTCTTTGTTGTTCCATATGTGGATATTCCTCCTCATGTTGATGATAATGTAAAAAAAAAAAGTCCATATGCAAAGAAATATGCAATAATCAGAGACACAGTAACCCATAGTTTGCTGTTTCCATCTGGGAAATATGGGAACAGAGTTTGGGGGAGGTTTGAGATGAAGGCAGGAAAAAGATAATATGGAGAAAAATTAGAGGATTCAGTGAAATACCAAGACTGTATTCTTGAATGCATCATACATACATATGATATCTACCCGGAGTTTCTTCCATAGACATGGTAGAAATCAGACAAGTGTTCACAGATGCCCTTTATTTCACCTGTCCAGCTCATCACCATCATTGCAGGGGGAAGCCCTAGACAGTGTTTCCCAAACCTCATTATTCAAATGAATCACCCCATTATTAACATTTAGATTCTGATCTGGAAGCTCCGGGGTAAGGTTGAAATTCTGCATATAAAACAAGCCCCCAGGTGACAAGGATAACCCCGAAACACAGGTTGAGTAGCAAGGCTAGGAGTAGACTGATCTTATGATACTGTAGACAGCAGTGAGCCCTCCTTCTTAACTACTCTCCCTGTCTCTCGCTGCTGCCAAAGAGGGCCAGGTCTGCCACACGGGTGAAGGATGGGGGGCAGGGGATGACCATGCACAAGGATCAGTAGGAGCAGAAGAAGTCTAAGTCTGCCTTGGGGAATCCAGGATGTCATTCAGAACAAGTAACATTTGAGTCCACACTTGAAAGGCGAGTAAAGGTTTGCCAAGCCAACAAGAGAGAGGAGGGCAGCACAGGGAAATAAGACGGCGCAAGAAAAGACACAGAGGTATGAGCTAATGTATTTGGGGAGCTGTTGTTTTGGTCACTGAGCTGTGTTCTGCTGGTTTGCAACCCCTAGTAGTTGGGTCTTTCTCTTTGCTCCTACTCTTTCGGTGGACTGTAGCCCGCCAGTCTCCTCTGTCCACACTATTTCCCAGGCAAGAATACAGGAGTGGGTTGCCATTTCCTTCTCCGGGGAATCTTCCCAACGCAGGGGTTGAACCTGTGTTTCCTGAATTGGCAGGTGGATTCTTTACCACTGAGCCATCTGGGTAGCCCATTTGGGGAACAATTGAAAGGTCAATATGAGTGAGGAGCAAAGTGCATCCTTCAAAGGTGAAATAAACGATCAGGGTTTCCTTAGAATTCAATCTTGACGAGAGTCAGTATAGAAAAATAAGCTTGGCTTAAAAAAAAAACAAAAAAGATGCCGATAATGTCTGCTGAGTGGTTCCTGTGTGGTGGGCATTGAGCTGTGCTCATCTCACCATTATTTCTTTGGACATCACAACGATCCCCATTTTAGAGCTGGGAAAAGTGAGGCTTGCCCCAGATCCAGGAGCTAATAGACAAATGAGATGGAATTTGATGGAAAGCTACCAGCTCCAGGCACCATGGATTTATACTGTGCTCTACTAATCCCTTCCCAGGGCTTCCCAGGTGGCTCAGTGATAAAGAGTCTGCCTGCTGATGCAGGAGACACAGGAGATGTGGGTTCAGTCCCTGGATCAGGAAGATTCCCCTGGAGGAGAAAATGGCAACCCACTCCAGTATTCTTGCCCAGATAATCCCACAGATAGAGGAGTCTGGCAGGCTACAAGTCCGCGGGGTTGCAAAGAGTCAGACACAGCTGAGCACAGCACATACACATGCTACTGCCCCCAACTGGTGATACAGTGGCCACTCCATCCTCACCCATAGGTGGTTCCTGGAAGCCTGTGGCCCTGTGCCTGCAGAACACGAGCACCAAAACCCAAGGTACTGAACCATAGTCTCTTCACATGGGGCCCTCATTTCCATTCCCAGTTGGCCAACTGGGCCCAGAATTTTAGCCTGGTCAGCTAGTCCCCACTTTTCCAGATATTTGTCTCACATCAAGAGATCTTGGGAAGGGATATGTGCCAAGAATAGACCATTTTTCATACATTGGTCTCAGCCTCAGCCTTCACCAAGCAGGGCTAGCTGTGGCAGGAAGCTCATCTAACTAGCTGAGAGCATCACTCTCCCCCCTCCCCAAATATTCCATCCCGTCAACAGAGCAGTAAATATCCCCTTGCCTAGAACACCTGCTGCTGCTGGTGGTAGATAAAAGGAACTTGCACGCCCATCACCAACAGTAGAGCAGATGCTGACGTCAGAAGTCAGAGCTGCTGAGTTACATAATTCCAGAGGCTGCTTGAGCATGGAATAAGGCCACGTTTAACCTTAAGGAAGATAAAAATAGGCAAATAGAATCTTATTTCCCCATAAAATTTTTAAGCTTTAAATAATATTTTTTTTTAGTGATTGTAGGCAAGAATTATGTTTGGCCCCAGGAAGTTTTTTCACTGTTGAATTATGTTCCCCAGGAAATAAATATAGGATATACACATGGCATGCTGTGTCCTGCTTAGTTGCTCAATTGTGTCTGACTCTTTGTGACCCTGTGGACTGTAGCCCACCAGGCTCCTCCATCCATGGGGATTCTCCAGGCAAGAATACTGGAGTGGGTTGCCATGCCCTCCTCCAGGGGATCCTCCCAACTCAGGGATTGAACCCAGGTTTTCTGCACTGCAGGCAGATTCTTTACCATCTGAACCACCAGGAAAGCCCAAGAATACTGGAATGGGTAGCCTATCCTTTCTCCAGGGGATCTTCCCAATCCAGGAATCGAAGCAGGGTCTCCCGCATTGCAGGCGGATTCTTTTATCAGTTGAGCTACCAGGGAAGCCCCATATACATGGCATAGGCATAGCATACTTATGTGTATGTACATGTAGGAATGAAGGTTTGTGTGTGTAAGGATAGATATAGATACGAGTAAGGCTATGGATGTAGATATAGAGGATGTCAGCTGTGTTTTGCTGCAATAAGGTGGCCCAGAATGTGTATCATGTGACTGGGTTGGGTAGGGAGTGTAAGCTGGGTGGGACAGTTTTGATACCAGTGTGTGGTATATTTCTGTGGCTAAAAACATGAGCTATATGCGTGTGTGGTGGAAACTGGGCATTCTGTGTAGTGCTGGTGTGTCTGCAGGGATGTGTAAGATATGTGAACCCAAGGCATTGCATCTGCTCTTGCTTATGTGAGCATGTGGTGGATTGTGTGTTTGTGTGCATTCAGACTGTGTGGGAAACATATGTTGACAATACGTGTGGGTCACAAGGATGTGGTGAGTAAGCAGGTGTGTGCTGGAAGGGGTGTGTGCATGTTTATGTCTGTGGGTGCATGTACATGTCAAGGCTGAAGACACCAAGAAAGATGGTCCCAGAGCCTTGAACAACCCTGCCCAATCTTTACAACATCCTAGATCTTCCTCCAGCTCATTTCCAGAGACTTATTTGAAGGTGTTCTCCTGAGTACTGACCTCCTGCTCTCCTTTGCCCTCCTGGGACTCTAGTCCCTAATTATTCCTTGGACCAGGCACAAAGTTTCTGGGGCACTCGACATTTCTTGGTATATATAGGCTTCTCTCAAACTCTTGTCTAGAGGCAGAGGTGTCCCAACTTGATGGAGATGGTCAAAATCAAACAATCAAACTGTAAAATAGAAATTGAGTTTTTAATTAATAAAAATGTTTAAAATGTGAAAAAAAAAACCTATCCTGAACAGAAACAGCCTCAATAACCTCAGATATGCAGATGACACCACCCTTATGGTAGAAAGTGAAGAGGAACTAAAAAGCCTCTTGATGAAAGTGAAAGAGGAGAGTGAAAAAGTTGGCTTAAAGCTCAACATTCAGAAAATGAAAATCATGGCATCTGGTCCCATTACTTCATGGGAAATAGATGGGAAACAGTGGAAACAGTGTCAGACTTAATCTTTTGGGGCTCCAAAATCGCTGCAGATGGTGACTACAGCCATGAAATTAAAAGATGCTTACTCCTTGGTAGGAAAGTTATGACCAACCTAGATAGCATATTCAAAAGCAGAGACATTATTTTGCCAACTAAGGTCCATCTAGTCAAGGCTATGGTTTTTCCTGTGGTCATGTATGGATGTGAGAGTTGGACTGTGAAGAAAGCTGAGCACTGAAGAATTGATGCTTTTGGACTGTGGTGTTGGAGAAGACTCTTGAGAGTCCCTTAGACTGCAAGGAGATCCAACCAGTCCATTCTGAAGGAGATCAACCCTGGGATTTCTTTGGAAGGAATGATGCTAAAGCTGAAGCTCCAGTACTTTGGCCACCTCATGAGAAGAGTTGACTCACTGGAAAAGACTCTGATACTGGGAGGGATTGGGAGGAGGAGAAAAGGGGACAACAGAGGATGAGATGGCTGGATGGCATCACTGACTCGATGGACGTGAATCTGAGTGAACTCCGGGAGTTGGTGATGGACAGGGAGGCCTGGCATGCTGCGATTCATGGGGCTGCAAAGAGTCGGACACGACTGGGCAACTGAACTGAACTGAATTGAAAGCTCACTTCACATTTCCCATAAGAATTAAGAAAACATAGTGTGGCTTAGAAGAAATTCTCCAGCTTTAGGGTTTCTAGCTTCTGCTGTTATTATTCTGCAGTCTGACCTTGGGTAAACCCCTCCTTTGTCTTAATCTTTGTCTTAACTCCCACCCATTCCAGCCATTCCATAGTTGTCTCCCTACAGTCCTCAGAGAGAGTCCAATCTCCTTAATGCACCACTCAAGAATCTTCATGACCTGATCCTACTAGTTTCTCATTTCTGGCCATCCTTCCATGCCACCATATCTTTTAGGCTCATCTATGCACTGATCCTTCCTCTCAAAGGCAAACTTAGCAAAGAAACACACGTCGCTGTCCTTTGTGCTGAATAAGCGTACTTCCTCTGTCTTCCTTTCAGCAAAAAGACCAAGGACCGGGAAGGACATATCCTACCATAGTCACTCATGACTGATTCATTCATCCATTTATAGTAGTTTCTGGTAACTAGTAAGTTTCAGAAGCTCGATTACCTTCTAGAATACAGTGTGTGTGCATGTTCAGTTGCTCAGCCATGTCTGATCCTTTGCAACCCCATGGACTGTAGCCTGCCAGGCTCCTCTGTCCATGGAAGTCTCCAGGCAAGAACATGGGAGTGGGTGCCATTTCCTACCCCAGGGGATATTCCTGACACAGGGATTGAACCAGAGTTTCCTGCATCTCCTGCACTGGCAGGCAGATTCTTTACCACTAGAATACAGAAGTCAGCCAGAAAGACATGCCCCATGCCCTTGTAAAGCTAACATATTAAAATTAACTGAAATAAGTCTTTTCTCCAGAAACCCAGTGCCATAACCTGTGCCTGAGTCTGGAATTAAGGAGAATTTGAAGGAAAGACTTCATCCATCAGGCTGGCGTCTCGTTAGTCCTGGCTAAGAGCATGAGTTCAGGATCAGGTATATCTGGGTTTGAAACCTGAGTCCACCAGTGTTAAGGTGGGTGGTCATGGGCACAACTGCTTCAGGGAACAAATCTACCTCAAAAAGTTGAATGAGATGCTGTATTATCGTAAGGGCTCAATAAATGTTGCTTTAGGAAATATACACCTAGCTTCCTCCCAACAGACACAGATCACGCTCCTTTCATTTCCTGAATGCTGGAATTTGAGTTTCAATTAAGAGTCTTGTCCATCAGGCTGAGGCTTCCCATGTCTCCTCAATTCAGATGCTAATTTTAGCTGTGAATTATTAATAAGGTACTAAGATAGTACATCATGATGACCTCCATGAGGTCAAGGATTTTTTTTTCCCTCTGTTTTATTCACTGACACAATTCAATGCCTAGAACAGTTTTCAGCACAGAGTAGGTTCTCAGTGTAGGATAACAAATACTGTACCCATCAGTAGGTTGCAGAAATTAATCTGTCTAATCATTGCTATTATTAACAGCTGCCACTTTCCCCATGAACTGTGAAAAGCCTTCCACAGTTCATCTCTAACTCTCTCCACAAAATCACAAGGCAGGTCTGAATATTCTTTTCTATAGGTGACCAAGCTAAGTGACCTAAGACCAAGCGAGGTTAACAACTAGCCTAAGGCCACGTAACTGCTAAGTGACAGAATTGGGATTTGAATCCAAGATTCGTTTCCACACTCTCCTATGATACAACCCAGGAACTCTCATGGTTTGCTAAGAATAAGCAGAGAATTTTCTCTCCACCCCCATTCCTCTTATGGAGCCCCCAAACTAGATGCTGAGGGACACAGGAAAAGAGGCTGGCGTTAAGAAAACAATAGGGCTGAAGAAACTGCATTGTCAATAACTCTCGAAAAATCATGACACTAATTAAGAACGATACTCCTTGTTCTGCCAAAAGCTCTATCTTCTTGCAGAGATCAATAAATCAAAACTAATTGTTTACTTTGTCTAGGCTCCTTCCCTTCTGCCTGTATTTTTTTTTCCTTCTTTCTTTGTATAATGTGAAGGTTGATGAAGGAGCCTCATCTCCACTAATGAAAGAAACTTAATTTGGGGGCCACTATATCCCTCATTAAGAAGAGCAAAATCCATTTAGTGGTGGCTTTTGCTGCCTTCCATTTGTCCAAACAAAGACCCAGAATCAGCAGAAGGCCAGTTTTAGCATGAAATTTAAGCTTCCATGAAATTTATATCTATTGTTTTAGGGAAGATATTTAATGATAGATAGAAACGGTCACTAAAAATGACCACAGCCATTTCTTCACTGTTTTTTTTTTTTCTAATCTCTTTGCTCTCTCCTCAATAGTGTATGCAAGAACAACTGTGAGATGGCCACAGAGAATTTGGAATCTAGAAACTGGGTTATCATGGAATACTACAGATGTATATAATTCTTTCCCTTAGATAGACACTAGAGAAGAAATAAATAATATTACCTTAAAGAACTAGCAAGAAAAAAATGTGGGCTAATACATAATAGCAGATTCACTCATCAGAAGGGTGCTTGCCCAGCCACACATACAACAAGGAGTGTTATGGAAGAAGCCATAGGGCATGCCCTTCCCAGGACTGTCTAGCAGTTGTTTAGGGAAATCCTACCAGCTTAAATATGTCTTATAGCACGTATGATAGTTCAAATAATGGTTCAAATGCTGGTAAATGTTTAACAACCAGATTTTGGGGGAAGGAGCTCTAATTTGTAACATTTGCAAAGTATGATAGTGTTCATATTCCCACCATGGTTCATTGCAAGCAAGCAACATAAATGTTGGATTGGAAAGAGATATGTACAATTCTTTGTATACAGATTATACAATCCATTGACTGTGGATTTAGTAAGAGATATATAAAATTGGCTCTTATGCATCAAAACCAGCAGACTCTGGCATCCCCAGTGGTAGCCTTTGCCTTAGGAATCCTTTGATTGTAACTGAGCTTCCTGTATGATTTGGTCCTTGAGAGGAAATTCACTTATCTGCTTAATGGCTCTTTTTTCTTGGCCTCCAAAATCACTGTGGATGGTGACTGCAGCCATGAAATTAAAAGATGCTTGCTCCTTGGAAGAAAAGCTGTGACAAACCTGGACAGTGTATTAAAAAGCAGAGACACCACTTTGCTGACACAGGTCCATATTGTCAAAGCTATGGTTTTTCCAGTAGTCAGGTACAGATGTAATAGTTGGATCATATAGAAGGCTGAGCACCAAAGAACGGATGCTTTCAAACTGTGGTGCTGGAGAAGACTCTTGAGAATCCCTTGGACTTCAAGGAGATCAAACTAGTCAATCCTAAAAGAACTCAACCTTGAATATTCATTGGAATGACGGATGCTGAAGCTCTAATACTTTGGCTACCTGATGTGAAGAGCTGACTCATTTGGAAAAGGCCCAAAGATGCCAGGAAAGATTGAAGGTAAAAGAAGAGGGTGGCCTAGGACGAGATGGTTAGATAGCATCACCAACCCAGTGGACATGAGTTTGAGCAAAGTCCGGAAAAAAGGGAAGGATAGGGAAACACAGCGTGCTGCAATCCATGGGGCTGCAAAGAGTTGGGCACGACTTAGTGACTGGACAACAACATAATGGTTTCCACATCAGTTTACTGTGAGTCAGTCTCCAGAACCAGTTCACATTAAGAGGAATAGCCAGCAAGGCTGGGTAGCACAGCTGGAGTATGGTGAACAAATCACAGTATGGCTTCCCCCCTGGACCAGTGCAGTTGCCCGGGGGCCTTCCTTCACCTCCTATCACCCTCCTCTGTAGCTGTTTGCTTCCTTCCTTATCAGTCTCTTTAGGTAGGCTCTGAATTCTAGAAGGATAGGTTTGGGGACATATTCATTCTTGAAATGCTGAGGTTTTAGGCTGAAAACCTTCATTAATATAAACAAGCAGGCTAATTAGAATAAAGGAAACATCTACTGAGGACCTTCATCTATGGCTACATGCTGCTAAGTTCATCCTCAGAACCTTGACTATATCTTCTCCCATAAAACACTTAAAACAGACATTACAGGGAATGTCTCTCGAGGTCCAGTGGTTAAGAATCTGCCTTGCAATACAGGGAATGCAGGTTCAATCCCTGGTTGGGGAACTAAGATCCAACATGCCACAGAGCAGCTAGGCCTACGTGCTGCAATTATTGAAGCCTGCACACTCTGGAGCCCATGCGCCACAACTGGAGGGTCTGTGCACCACAGTGAAGACCCTGCATGATGCAAACAAGATCCCGCATGCCACAACTAAGGCCCAATGCAGCCAAATAAAAAAAGAAAGAAAAGAAGAATTAGGAAGAGACTTGTAACCCTTGTCACAGACACTCTAACACTCTTTAAAAACTCCTGAACAGTGTGCTCACGTGCTTTAATTTGGTTCAAAGTGATGACGGAAATATCGCCCCCCCCCCGACCCCCACCATACTCCCTTGAAATTATGAGATGATAATAAAATAATGAACTTGGGGTAAACAAGAGGCAGAAATACTTTAATCCAGATGATGACCAATTAAGAGACTATTTGATAATACATTGTCTGAAGACTTAATGGTGGGGAGAAGTTAATGATGTACAAGCCTAATAGGAAGACTTGGAGTTTGAGTATTGTAGTCTACTGGTTTCTACTTGCAAAAGTCCCATTGCAGCTAGCCAGAAAGGTATACAATAAATTAGGTGCTGATAACCTGCATTTAGCCAAAGTGTGAAAATCAAGTGGATCCTAGAGGAACTCAGAAGCTACCAAGGTTTAAACTGCCTAACTCAGGCAGTATTGTTGGGGGACTCAATAGTATAAATATATATATATATATATATATATATATATACATACATATATATATATACACACACATATGGAAGGGAACGTGTGAGCTGTCACTCATCTGGAGTTAAGGAAGACCTAATAAGTAGTTATGGCTGCACCATTCAGTCTGGTCATGTTAGACACCCTATTTCTAACATAATTATAATGACTCCTGGAATCCTACTTCACCCAGTCTACACCCAGACATGAAAGACCTAGAGTCAGACCCCACAGGACCATTTCCAACTGGCTATGGCTCCCAGGATGACCTCAGGAATATTCCTAGAATGAGGATCCTGCAACTTTACCTTAGGTAGAATGGAAAGCTAGGTTTATTTTGGCTTGTGTGATGGGGAATCTTTCTACCATCT
Source organism: Ovis aries (assembly GCF_016772045.2). Lineage (NCBI taxonomy): Eukaryota > Metazoa > Chordata > Mammalia > Artiodactyla > Bovidae > Ovis > Ovis aries. The sequence goes on along the minus strand of NC_056077.1, from coordinate 12,390,054 downwards.
GAGTTAATTTCCTGCCTCAGCGAGGAAGATCTACAGATTTGTCCCTCCAGGGTCATCGATGTGAACTCTCACCCTCAGGGTCCAGCATTACAGCTGCAGAAAATATGGGAGGCAGAGACTGCCATCATGTTTTTAGACAAAGCCCCAGGACTTGGCTATTTTTTTATCTGACTGACAACCAGTAGTGGCAATAAACTTCAATTAATTAAAGGACTAATAAATGAGTACACAGGAGCTCTCTGTGCTATCTTTGCAACTTGTCTGTAAATCTAAAGTGTTCAAAAATAAAACATTTCAAACAAACAAAAATCCATTACAAAATTCCCGACTCAATGGACAAGAATTTGAGCAAACTGGGAGACAGTGGAGGACAGAGAAGCCTGGCATGATGCAGTCCATGGGACTGCAAAGAGTCGAACATGACTTAGCGACTTAAAAACAACAATTTCTAGTTTATTTAGAAGTTGAGTAGGGTTCCATAAAGGGAGCACTTTCCTGTTTAAAACTCCTTTGTTATCATCTCCACTGTATAAAAATCTATGTAGAAAAAAAAGACTGAAAGAAAAAAGCAAGGATGATAATAATGGTTGCCAGTGGAGGGTGGTAAAAGTCATTCAGTCATGTCTGACTCTTTTCGACATCATGGACTTCTCCAGGCTAGAATACTGGAGTGGGTAGCTGTTCCCTTCTCCAGGGGATCTTCCAAACCCAGGGATCAAACCCAGGTCTCCCGCACTACAAGCAGATTCATTACCAGCTGAGCCACCAGGGAAGCCCCAGTCAAGACCATCCCCAAGAAAAAAAAATGTAAAATGGCAAAATGGTTCTCTGAGGATGCCTTACAAATAGCTGAGAAAAGAAGAGAAGTGAAAGGCAAAGGAGAAAAGGAAATGTATGCCCGCCTGAATGCAGAGTTCCAAAGAATAGCAAGGAAAGATAAGAAAGCTTTCCTCAGTGATCAGTGCAAAGAAACAGAGGAAAACAATAAAATGGGAAAGACTGGATATCTCTTCAAGAAAATTAGAGACACCAAGGGGACATTTCATGCAAAGATGGACACAATAAAGGACAGAAACAGTATGGACCTAACAGAAGCAGAAGATATTAAGAAGAGGCGGCAAGAATACACAGAAAGACTATACAAAAAAGATCTTAATGACCCAGATAACCACCATGGTGTGATCACTCACCAAGAGCCAGACATCCTGGAGTCTGAAGTCAATTGGGCCTTAGGAAGTATCACTGTGAACAAAGCTAGTAGAGGTGATGGAATTCCAGTTGAGCTGTTTCAAATCCTAAAAGATGATGCAGTTAAAGTGCTGCATTCAATATGCCAACAAATTTGGAAAATTCAGCAGTGGCCACAGGACTGGAAAAGGTCAGTTTTCATTCCAATCTCAAAGAAAGGCAACTAAGGAAAGTTCAAACTACCACACAATTGCACTCATCTCACACACTAGCAAAATAATGCTCAAAATTCTCCAAGTCAAGCTTCAACCGTGCATGAACCAGGAACTTCCAGATGTTCAAGCTGGTTTTTGAAAAGGCAGAGGAACCAGAGATCAAATTGCCAACATCTGTTGGATCATGGAAAAAGCAAGAGAGTTCCAGAAAAACATCCACTTCTGCTTTATTGATTATGCCAAAGCCTTTGGCTGTGTGGATCACAAGAAACTGGAAAATTCTGAAAGAGATGGGAATGCCAGACCACCTGACCTGGCTCCTGAGAAATCTGTATGCAGGTCAAGAAGTAACAGTTAGAATGGAACATGGAACAACAGACTGGTTCCAAGTAGGGAAAGGAGCACATTAAGGCTGTATATCGTCACCCTGTTTATTTAACTTCTATGCAGAGTACATCATGAGAAACACTGGGCTGGATGAAGCAAAAGTTGGAATCAAGATTGCTGGGAGAAATATCAGTAACCTCAGATATGCAGATGACACCACCCTTATGGCAGAAAGTGAAGAGGAACTGAAGAGCCTTTTGATGAAAGTGAAAGAGGAGAGTGAAAAAGTTGGCTTAAAGCTCAATATTCAGAAAACGAAGATCATGGCACCCGGTTCCATCACTTCATGGCAAATCGATGGGGAAATAATGGAAACAGTGACAGACTTTATTTTCTTAGACTCCAAAAATCACTGCAGATGGTGTCTGGGGCCATGAAATTAAAAGATACTTGCTCCTTGAAAGAAAAGCCATGACCTACCTAGACAGCATATTGAAAAGAAGAGAGATTACTTTGCTGACAAAGGTCTGTCTAATCAAAGCTATGGTTTTTCCAGTAGTCATGTATGGATGTGAGAGCTGGACCATAAAGAAAGCTGAGAACTGAAGAATTGATGCTTTTGAACTGAGGTGTTGGAGAAGATTCTTGAGAGTCCCTTGGACTGCAAGGAGATCCAACCAGTCAATCCCACAGGAAATCAGTCCTGAATATTCATTGGAAGTACTGATGCTGAAGCTGAAGCTCCAATACTTTGGCCACCTATTGTGAGAACTGACTCATTGGAAAAGGCCCTGATGCTGGGAAAGATTGAAGGCAGGAGGAGAAGCATATGACAGAGGATGAGATGGTTGGATGGCATCACTCACCTGATAGACATGAGTTTGAGTAAGCTCCAGGAGTTGGTGATGGACAGGGAAGGCTGGTGTGCTGTAGTCCACGGGATCACAGAGTCAGACTCGACTGAGTGACTGAATTGACTGGCTTGGAGGGAGGGCATCCATTCAAAAGATGAAAGAGTATTTTTTTTTCCTATTTCTTATGATTTTTCTCTGTCATCTAGATTTTACATCATTGCTTTTTTAAGTGTCTTTAATTGTGGCTTTATTTTGCATTTCCCTGATTATTTTTTATTGGAATATAATCACTTTACAAGGTTGTGTTAGTTTCTGCTGTACAGCAAAGTGAAAAGGAAGAGAGAGGAAGAGAGAGGAGGAGACAGAAGAGGAAATGAAGAGAGGAGAGGAGGAGACAGAAGAGGAACTGGAGTGAAGTAAGAAGGAGGGAGGGAGAAAGTGGAGGAGGAGACCAGAAAGAAAAGCAAGTTAAAAAGAGAGAAGAAAAGAAGGAAGGAAAGAGAGGTGGAGGGAGATAAGTTAAGGAAGAGAAACAAGAAGGCAGAAAGCAAACTACTGATAAAACCCAAACTTGTCATGAGAAAACAGAGTCAAGAGCAAAGTGAGATTTCTGAGGTCAGAGGACAAAGAAAGGAGATGGTGTCATCGTAGTGAAAACTCTGGTCCTCTTCTTCCCAACTCAGGACTCCATGTTTCAGGACAGAAGCTCCAATAGTCCTTCTACCTCTCCATCCCCCCACAATGGATGCCCTCATAGCTGCTGCAAGCCCAGGATGCCCAACAAAGCACAGAGCAAAAGCGAAAGGGCAGATTGTGAAATCTAAAACTCCAAATAGGACATCAGACATGCTGGTCATCTCATCAGCCATGAATCCTGAGAAAAAAAATATATTGCCAAATAGAGAAGCCTGATGACCTGCTCACATGAATAGAGGAAAATGATTTGTAATGAGGGCTGCAACTGTTTGCATGTAAATAAGAGCTATATGCCTGGAAAACCTTTGTCCTCCCAAATGGCTCAAATATCTCCTACGTGAGGTATTTATAATCCTGTATCACTGAAGAAAGTTCCTATCCATTCTCCCAGATGTAGCTCAAATATTCTTTACTTTATACAATTTTTCCTCATCCCCTCTCCTGAAACAGAAGTAACTCTTTCAATTTTTCTCAACAAGCTGGGTAGAAACTCTTCTGTTAATCCCTACCCAGTGCCTAGAACATTGTCAGACACTTAGCAAGGGTTCAGTAATATTTGTTGGAACAAATCATAGTGTGTACTGATGTGTTAGTGTGTGTCAGGCACTGTACTAAGTATTCGATGAAGACTATATAACTTAAATGAGGGTAGGTATTACTGCTGTTCCTCATTTGACAAATGGGAAAACTGAAGCCCAGAAAGGTTAAGTGACTTTGTTGGTACTTGGCATTGGCAAAACCAGGCAGTCTGGTTTTACTAGGCATTTCTTCGCCACTGTCTGTGTGTGCTTAATCATTCAGTCATGTCCAAATCTTTGTAACCCCATGCATTGTAGCCCACCAGACTCTGCTGTCCATGGGATTTTCCAGGCAAGAATACTGGAGTGAGTTGCCATTTCTTCCTCCAGGGGATCTTCCCAACCCAGGGATCAAACTCAAAGCTCCTGCATTGCAGGTAGATTCTTTACATGCTGAGACATTGGGGAACCACTGTGCGATATTATAGTAATTCATGGATTCCCAGATTCCAAGCAAAATCACTGAAGCCATGAAAGTAAAAGACACTTACTCCTTGGATGGAAAGTTATGACCAGCCTAGACAGCATATTAAAAAGCAGAGACATTACTTTGCCAACAGAGGTCCATGTAGTCAAGGCTATGGTTTTTCCTGTGGTCATGTATGGATGTGCGAGTTCAACTATAAAGAAAGCTGAGCACCAAAGAATTGATGCTTTTGAACTGTGGTGTTGGAGAAGACTCTTGAGAGTCCCTTGGACTGCAAGGAGATCCAACCAGTCCATCCTAAAGGAGACCAGTCCTGACTGTTCTTTGGAAAGACTGATGTTGAAGCTGAAACTCCAATACTTTGGTCACCCCATGTGAAGAGCTGACTCATTGGAAAAGACCCTGATGCTGGAAAAGATTGAAGGCAGGAGGAGAAGGGGACGACAGAGGATCAGATGGTTGGATGACATCACTGACTCAATGGACATGGGTTTGGGTAGACTCCAGGAGTTGGTCATGGACAGGGAGGCCTGGCATGCTGCAGTCCATGGGGTCACAAAGAATCGGACATGACTGAGCAAATGAACTGAACTGAGATTCAACCAAGTTTCTTAAGAATAGGGATATTCAATAAGTGACAGCAGCAATATTTCAAGCCGGGTGTTTGGAGGGGTCTGTTCCTACTGCAAGCATAGAGGAAGTATGTTGACTGTAAGAAATTTAAAAACAGTGGTAAAACCAACCAACATTTGGTCTTCTTTGTAATATCACCATGCACTAGTAATTCTAAACAATTCTAGCAATTCTAAATGTCAGTAATAAAATACTCTTCCATGCCAAGATGGATCTTTTCCACTCGCCCATCGACTGATACAACATTGGATGGTTGCTGAATGAATGAACAAACCAGTTGATAGAACTGAAGAGAATGTGAATGATGAAGAGGCAGCAGTGATAAAGAACAAGTCAATTACTTCCATGTCTTTGAATGAAAGCAAAGCCCATAGCCTAGTGTGACATGCTGCCTATCTTGCATAATGTGAGTAAAACTGGGCAGAAACCAGCCAATTCAGCTGGATGGTCCTGGCGTTCCAAAAACAGGATTTTAAAAAAAAATCCATATGAAAATCCAAAGGGCCTCACATCACCCAGTAACCTGAAGGGTGGGGACAGAGAAATATCTCACCTTGGTGTTCCCATGCTGGCTATGTCAGTGATCGGAACTGCAGAGATGCAAGCAGGATTCAGGGAGGAATCTCAGCCTAAATTTGAACGGGCTCCATTGGGCAATGACCCAGGTTTCCACAGTACTCATCACACTATTATTCCATTAGGAAAAAGAAACGAGAATCATGAACGTTCCTTATGAGTAAGTTCTGTGTCTCAGGTCTTCAATGATCATTTCTACAGGCATTTTATCATAATAGAGCATGTGAGTTTCAGTATTTGCACATTTCCACATCAATACAAAATTCCCTAACATTTGGTTAAGCCAAAGTCCATCTAAGATCCAAACCAGCTCTGTAGCCCCTATCTGGGAGACTGCTCACTTGTTTGTCTGCTTGTCTGTCTCTTTGACCAGATTGTGAGTTCCTGGAATGTGGAGAAGCTATCTCCCTTTTCATTGCTTCCTGAGCTAGAAAAGTATTCCTTGGTTTGTTGAGTGACTAAATGATGACCTTCCCTCTTTCCATCATGGTCTGACCTGGTGACTTTCTCTTAGTACACCTTCCCGAAATGATTGACTAGGACACTCAGAACATCTTTCCCATCCATGAAGAGAACCTAGAGAGCTAGGTTGGGGTCAGATCCTAAAATGTCTACTTTCCTTCAGAAACACTTTCCTTCAGAAACGCTTTCCACAAGCTGCTCACTTTTCCCCGAAAGTTTTCTCCAAAGACCTTCAATGGATCATATCAGTGAAAGGGTCTTGCTGCTAAGTCACTTCAGTCGTGTCCAACTCTGCGCAACCCCATAGACGGCAGCCCACCAGGTTCCCCCGTCCCTGGGATTCTCCAGGCAAGAACACTAGAGTGGGTTGCCATTGCCTTCTCCAACACATGAAAGTGAAAAGTGAAAGTGAAGTCATTCAGTCGTGTCCGACCCTCAGCGACCCCATGGACTGCAGCCTACCAGGCTCCTCCATCCATGGGATTTTCCGGACAAGAGTACTGGAGTGGGGTGCCATTGCTTTCTCCGGAAAGGGTCTTGACTAGGGGTTAATTGCTTCTGATATTTTTTAACACATTAATTTTTCTCTTCAAGAGGAAGGCATGTGTCAGGATTTGCCAAACAGCCACAAGGAAGAAGTGATGACATCAGAGCAGGGGTTCTCAACTAGGGGAGAGATTTTTGCCCCCAGGACCCAATGGGACATTAGGCAATGTCTAGACACCTTTTTGATTTTCCCAACTGGGGGAGGAGATGCTACTGCAACTACAGGGGAGAGGCCATGGATGCTGCTAACACCCTAATATTCACAAGACAGTCCCCTATGAATTTTAGGATGTTAGCAAAGAATTATCCAGTCCCAAATGCCAATGGTGCTGAGGGTAAGATACTCTGCGTTAAGGCACTGGCACTTAGAAGCAATTAATATATGAAGTCATAAGTTCTACATTGGGAAAAATGATGATGATGATGATAGCAGCAACAGCAATAAACACCTATGGGGTGGCAGACACTCTTCTTCTTTTTTTTTTTTTTTCTTGGCAGCTTCTTTTCTTTTCTTTTTAAATTTACTTATTTTAATAGGGGACTAGTTACTTTACAATATTATAGTGGTTTTTGCCATACATTCACATGAGTCAGCCATGGGTGTACATGTGTTCCCCATCTTGAACCCCCCTCCCACCTCCCTCCCCATCCCATTCCCCTGGATCATCCCAGTGCACCAGCCCTGAGCACCCTGTCTCGTGCATCGAACCTAAACTGGCGATCTGTTTCACATATGATAATATACACGTTTCAATGCTATTCTCTCAGATCATCCCACCCTTGCCTTCTTCCACAGAGTCCAAAAGACTGTTCTGTGGGCAGACACTCTTCTAAGCACTTTGCACTTGAACTGTTTCAACCCTCATCCAACAGCCCTCGGGCGGGGACAATTACTCTCCTTATTTTACTAATGAAAATCCTGAGGCACCCAAAGTCAGCCAGCTAGTAAGTATCACCTGCCTGGCTCCAGATCTGTATTCCAGCACACACTTGGGTGTGTTGGAGATCAGAGACCGTGCCTATTCTGGCTTCTAGATTCATCTCTTCAGGAAAGAGACAATGCAACTGAGCAAAGCGTCTGTACTTGTGTAGGTTTCTGAGGAATAAAGGCATCGGGAGTGAACACTGAACAGTGACCAATGTTTGCAGTCGGAAGGAACAAATGGCAAATACACGAGCCCGAGATTGGTTTCTGTTTCCGCCACAGTGGTTAATGAGGGAGGTTGGTGTAGTGGAAAGAACATTAAGTCAGGAAGCAAGAAACATGGATTCAGGACACAGCTCTGCCACAAAGATATCCTGGGACTTTGAGCAAGTTTGTTAAATTCACCTCATCTTTCTCTCTCTCTCTCTCTCTCTCTTTTTTTTTTGGCATATTCCATGTTTTTCATTTTATTTCTGGCAATTGTACAGAGTACAAGCTGACAAACTATGACCCATAGCCCAAATATGACTGTCACCCATTTTTGACAATAAAGTTTTATTGAGACATGGCCACACCCACATTGTAAGTGTCATCTATGACTGCCTTTATGCTACCGTGGGCAGAGGTGAGACATTGTAATAGAGATGGTAGGGTCAACAAATATTTAAGATATTTACTATTTGGTACTTTACAGATAAAGTCAGTAGAGGTAATTCTTTGTAGATTTTCTTTCTAAATCTATGAAGTAGAAAAACAAAAACTCAAACATGGGCTGACTGCTAACACTGAACTACCATGATGGTCTAGTGAGATGATCCATGTGAAAGCACTTTGGAAAAGAACTAAGAAATATAGGCCTCTTGCAATGTAACAGAATGAAAAGCAAGCAAGTAGCATAGGATTTGGAATCAAGCACATTTGAACCCAAGTCCAACCAATGATTACTAATGTGATTTGGGCATAGTAAATTCCGTGATCTCGGTTTTCTTAACTGAGGATAATATTCCCTGGTGGCTCAGTCAGTAAAGAGTCTGCCTGTAAGGTGGGAGACCTGGGTTCAATCCCTGGGTCAGGAAGATCCTTTGGAAAAGGAAATGGCAACCCATTTCAGTATTCTTGCCTGGAGAATCCCATGGACAGAGGAGCCTGGCAAGCTACAGTCCCTGGGGTCAAAAGAGTCAGACACGACTTAATGACTAAACCACCACCACCATGGAGAGGGAATGATGTATAATGGGAACAGTGAAAGTGTTAGTTGTGTCTGACTATTTTTGACCCCATGGATTGTAGCCCACCAGGCTTCTCTGAGCATAGGATTCTCCAGGCAAGAATACCGGGATGGGTGCCATTCCCTTCTCCAGGGGATCTTCCCCACCCAGGGATCAAACCTCGGTCTCCTGCATTGCAGGCAGATTCTTTACCATCTGAGCCACCAGAGAAGCCCAGGGATAATTATACTCAATTCCTAAGGTTGCTGGAAAGGAAGATTCAGTGAAATGTATTCAATGACCTATGCATTTGTTCACTGAATATATCATACAGTTTCCCCACTGTGCACCAGGAGCTGTGCCAATCACTGATGGACCACTATGCTCAGACAGCATGGTCCCTGTTATTCTGGAGCCTAGGGTCTATTGGAATAGAAAGACCCTGAGCAGGAAACTTCAGCACATGAAATTCACGGAAAACTGGAAGGGCCATTCAAATTAAGTAATTCACTTAATTTGAAATTCTACCAACAGCTAAGAATTTTTTAAAGGTGTAAGACATCTGGGTTCCCAGTTGTAAGAGGGCTTTGAGAGGTGACTGAGGGATTCACAAGAGTGGGAGAGCTTAACCCAGGGAAGAAGGAAGGAGAGAAGATACACAGGAGAACATTGTGTATATCTGAGCACTGGATAAGACATAGGGTAAGAGAGGCAGGGGCTTTCCTGGTGGTTCAGTAGTAAAGAATCCACCCGCCCATGCAGGAGACATGCATTCAATCCCTGGGTCAGGAAGATCCCCTAGATAAGGAAATATGAACCCCACTCCAGCATTCTTGCCTGGAGAATTCCTGGACAGAGGAACCTGGTGGGCTACAGTCTATGGGGCCATAAAGAGTTGGACATGACTCAGTGACTAAACAACAGAGGGCAAAGAGAGAAAGAAGAGGATGTGAAAATGGCAGGGCTAGTGATCAGATTTCCCTCCTGGACATCGTGAAACCATACAGAATGCTACACATCCACCAAGGATGCCTCCTCCTCTGGAGGAATGCAACCCCCCGAAGCCCATGCAACCGTAAACACACAACAAGGCACTGCGCAATCACACTTGTGTACACTGCAGCAGGGTATGTATGTATTTTTACTAAACTAGTTCCCTTTTCTTCCTGGGAAACTATACCATATCCACCAGCCTTTCTTGTATTTAGGTTTAGCCATACAGCAGTTCTGTGCTTCCCCTCTGGTGCTACTAAAGAAGCTACCTATCAATGCAGGAGATGTAAGAGACGTGGGTTTGATCCCAGGTTCGGAAAGACCCCCTGGAGGAGGGCATGGAAACCTAGTCCAGTATTCTTACCTGGAGAATCCCATGGACAGAGGAGCCTGGAGGGCTGCAGTCCACAGGGTCACAGAGAGTCGGAAATGACTGAAGCAACTTAGCATGTATGCATACAACAGTTCTAGCCAATAGAAGCTAGGCAGAAATTGTTTGCCCCTCTAAGACTCCCCAAGCCCATCCAAGTAAAGCATCCCATCTAGAGCTCTCCTAGTCTGCTGGTCAGATTCAGACCCTTGGCCCTGTGGGAATTGTGGAATCAGAAACTAGAAGAGTCCCTGAGTCCCTGAAAGACTACATGGAGCAGAACTCACTAGCTGTGCATGAGGAAAAAATCATTGGTTATATTAATGCACTGAGATTTGGGGGCTGTTTTTCTTCTTCACAACCCTAGTTAATACATATAAGTACCTTGATATGGCTGTTCAGTCACTAAGTTTTGTCCAACTCTCTGCGACCCATGGACTGCAGCATGCCAGGCTTCCCTGTCCTTCACTATCTCCAGGAGTTTACTCAAGTTCACGTTTGCTGAGTTGGTGATGCCATCCAACCAACTCATCCTCTGTCACTTTCTTCTACTTTTCCTTTATACTACCTTTGAAATGAAAGCTTCATGAAAACAAGAACTCTGTCCTCTTACTTACCTTTGTGTCTAGAACAGTCTGACATAAAGAAGATGCTCAGATAACATTTGTAGACCAAAATATTAGCAAGTTGAGGACAAGATAAACAGCAATCAATGATCTAGAGTCCTTGGAAAGATGAGATAAATGCATATTCAGAAAATTGCTCTTCTGTAAACAGTGAAGTTCTGTGAGGATATTAATTTTTACTATCACTGCTGAGGTGGGTTTGCAAACGCACAGGTCAGAGCTTGTGTACAGACACAGCCACACAAAATTCTTACAGCATCATGATGCAGACCCAGGTACACAGACACAGCATAGCTGAATTCTTACAGCACAATGGGAACCCAGAGTGTTCATGTCCCAGACAGAACAAGAGATTTCCAGACTTCATGTACATATGGGACTCATGTCCATGCAGGACACTCCATTTCCCAAGGGCACATAAGCTGAGCTTACAGATTCATACATCAAGTGTAGGATTTGGGTCCAGATAATCACAGAATGAATAAGAATATTAACTTACACTTATCAGGTTCCTTGTAGCTGCTCAGCACTGTGATAAGAGCGTTATATATGTCCCCTCTTACTTGATTCTCTTATCAACCCTACCTGGTAGTATTATTGTTATCTTCACTTTCCAAGTCAGCACATTTAGGCTTAGAGACCTGAAGGGAGGTGCTTAAGGCCACCTGGCCAGTGGGGCTTCCTAGAGGCTTGACCCTGGTACAAGCCTTCAACCTTCCATCACCCTGTATCTTCATCTGAAACGTGGAAGCCACAATGCACACCTGATCATCTACTAGGATGAAATTAAATCAGACCATGGGTGCAGAATTCCTGTTGATCACCTGACACTTAGAGCTCAGAATTACGCCCCCTTCCTTCCTTTTTCCTTCTCTTCCTTTGCCAAGGATTGCTGTTTTGTCCTAGGCAAGTTTCTGGCCTCCAAAAGCCAGCAGCAAGCAGAGGCTGTGTTCCCAAATGATGCCACCACAAAGGGCCAGCCAGTGCGCACCAAATCCTTAATAGTATGTTAACTTTGTCTGGGCACCTAATTCTCTTAATGATGCGGCATTCAAAATAGCACAGTCTGTGTGAACCCCAGGAAAGGCCCCGTTCACAGACAGAGGCCTATGAAGCCAGAGGAAAATGTCTAATAACAGAATTTAACAACTGCAACCTTAAAATGGGGAAGGCTGACAGGTCTTCATGCAACCAAAGCTGGGCTCTCCCCAAGATACCTACCTCCTGGCTGAGCTTCTCAGGATGCTTTGGCCTCTGAAATACCTCATCTTGGCTTCAGCCTCCCCTGCTTTGGAGATTGTGGCTTTTTTATTGTTATTATATAATTTAATTCTTACAATCATGTGAGGTCAACACGGTTAAGCCCATTTCACAGATGAGGACTGAGCCTTAGAGAGTTTGATATGGAACAAAACTCCTAAGCTCTCCCTGCAGCTCAGTGTCCACCTTGACAACTTAAGAAATTGTATCTTGGTAGAGAACAGGTTTGTGGTTGCCAAGTTGTGGGGCGGAGGGACAGACAAGGAGTTTCGGATTAGCAGATGCAACTATTATAAATGGAGTGGATAAATAACCAGGTCCTACTGCAGAGCACAGGGAAGTACATCAATATCTTGGGATTAAACCATCATGGAAAAGAATATTAAAAAAATGTACATATGTGTGTAACTGAGTCACTTTGCTCTACAGCAGAAATTCACACAAAATTGTAAATCAGCTATGCTTCAATAAAATAAATTTTATTTATTTATTTTTTAAATTTTTATTTTTACTTTATTTTACTTTACAATACTGTATTGGTTTTGCCATACATTGACATGAAAATAAATACTAATTTTTTAAAAAGAAGAATTTATGTCTTGGAAAAGAACCAAAGAGAAACCTTTCAAGAACTGGCCTATATTGTGCTGTTTTCTGCCATATATCAGTATTGTAAGGCACTTATCCTTCAACTAAAAATAAATATTTTTTAAAAAATTAACTTCATCTTTGAAGAACTAAAAAAAACCAAAAAACTGGCCTATAGAGTCTGCCCTTCCCTCCTATCTTTTCCTTTCTTCTCCTCCTTCTTCCCTCTTTCTTCCTTCCCAAATTTCTTTTTTCTTTTCTCACTTTAGTCTTCACCCCCTGTTTTCTCTTGTCTTCCCCTCTTTTCTTCTTTATCTCCCTAGTCTCTCTATCTCCCCCCCCACCCGATGTCTTTCTCTATTTCTCTTTGTCCCTGTCTCTATCTCTCTTTCTCCATCTGCCTATCTCTCTCCACCTCTGCTTCTGTTTCTGTCTCTCTGTATCTCTATCTCTGTCTCTGCCTCTCTTTCACTCTCCATCTCTACCTCGATCTCTGTCTCTCTGTCTCTGTCTCCCCCCTCCCACCTCCTCACTCTCATGTGCTCTCATTCTCTCCCTGTACTGATTGCCCACCTACTCTTTGCCTGGTCTCCTGCATCCCACTGGGATGTGAAGCTCCATTAGACCTTGTCTCTGCCTTCCAGGAACCCACACCCAGGCAGAGCTGGGAGATAAAGAGCCACACAAACAAGTGCAGTAGGAGGTGAGCACGATGGTAAGGGAGGTCAATGGGCTGTAGGAGCATGGAAGAGGGCCCCCGGAGAAGGCTTGGTCTGCACAGCAGTCTGTATGTCACTGTGTAAACCATGCTCCTGGCTCAAGAGGTCACCTTCTGCATAAACAGAGCTACCAAGGCTTTGTCAGCCTCTGTACATCTCTGAGTTCTCAGGTTGTGCCATGGAACACTTAAGGGCTTACTGTCAGCTAGGATGTGTCAGGGAACTGGACCCTTCCTCATATCTTGTCCATTTCAAACTGGGCTGGCCATTGCTGAGAGAGTCATCCTAGTTGTCAAAAAGAAAAAGAAATCGGTCTGCTGTCAGCCTGTCTCTGGGCAATGGCAAATAGTCAGGTAAAATCAGGTATCGGCCGGCCAACGTCCCCCACTGGTCTCACAGTCGATCAGCGTTCAGCATTTGTGAGAACAGATTAGTAAACAAAAAACACAGAAATATCCTGAGTGGTAATGACAGCTTTGCACCAGACTGGGTTTTCACAGGGCTTCCCAGGTGGCACTAGTGGTAAAGCACCTGCCTATCAATGCAGAAGACACAAGAGACGCAGGTTCGATCCCTGGGTTGGGAGGATCCCCTGGAGAAGGTCACGGCAACCCACTCCAGTATTCTTGCCTTGAGAATCCCATGGACAGAGGAGCTTGGTGGGCTACGGTCCATGGGGTCGCAAAGAGTGAGACACAACTGAAGTGACTTAGCACAGCGATGAGAGAGTCATCCTTGTTGTTAAAAGAGAAAAAGAAATTGGTCTGATGTCTGCCTGTCTCTGGTCTGGGCAATGGTGAATTGTCAGGTAAAGTCAGACAATCAGAGACTGTCTCATGTTAAAGGTCATCTTGTGTAGATGGGATAAACATCATATTCGGAGTCAGACAGATTTTCATTCCTAACTGTGAGGTCTTGGGCAAGAAACCTCAATTCTATGCAGCTCAGTGTCACATTTTCCCAATGTGGATTATGACATCTGCATCGCAAGACTACTGATCAAAATGGAGATTAGAACAATGGCTCCTCCATCATAAAAGAAGAACACAATTTCTTAGAAAACTTACGATTTCTAAATTTATGACTCTAATTCGTCATTACGTTGCTGTGAGATAGGTATCATCATATACTCATTTCAGGAGAGAAGTGAAAACTCGAAGACACATCACTAGTAAAACAGAGGGCCAGAATCTGAGGCGCCATCCTTCCAAATGGAATACCCCACCCCATCAGAGCAGTTACCATCAGGAAGGAAATCAGTGGTGAATTCACATGGCAAGCCCATGCAGACAGTGGAAGACACCAATCGCTTCTCAGTTTTTTTACCCTGTCCAGAGGATAGGTTAGAGGAGAAAGTGTGCCTGTCCAGAATTCCCTGAAATGTTACAGGTAAACTGCAAACAGTGAAAGTCTCCAGAGACCTCGTACTTTAACAGGTCTGATCTCTCTTGAGCTTGGGAAACTGACACTCCACCCCACCTCCACACCCCCCTCCCCACCTCCACACCCGCCTCCACACTCCCCAGCTAATAACTTTGGCCATAGGTCAACCTCTCTTCAAAGCCTTTCTTTGGTCTCAGCTTAAGCAAGCTCCAATTTGGTGATTGTTCATTATCCCCCCATTTAGGTAATTTTCAACACACAGTGGAGCCTTTAAACACTGAACAATGTTGCCAATCTTTTTTGGGAAGCCTCTGCTAGGCATTAAGAGGTAAATTGACTGCGGCAGGAGGGGTTGGAACACAGTTTCCATTAATAGTAATAGAGGAAGCCAAGTACATCTTGAAGTTGGGTCATGGGAGGGGTCATTAGACACCTGTGTATGGAGGGCTGGACTCAGTCTGAGTCAGGATTAAGTGCCCCTCAGTGAGGGCTTTCCCCATCAAGGACGGCAGCCCCAAATGCAGGATACAGTGGCTTGGAGAAGGTACTCAAGAGCTGGTACTCAAGATGTCATCTTCTGCACACACAGGACTGCTAACGCTTTGTGAGCCTGTGTAGATCACTGAGTTTTCAACTTGTGCTATATAATGCTTAAGGTTTGTCACTAGCTAGGATGTGGCAGGGAACTGGGCCTTCCTCATATCCTGTCAATTTCAAAATGGAGACAAGCACAGTGATTCCTCCATCATAAAAGAACACAGTAAATGATACTTGCAGCGTGCATGCTAAGCTGCTTCAGTCATGTCCAACTTTTTGCAAACCTATGTACTATAGCCCTCCAAGCTCCTCTGTCCATGGGATTATCCAGGCAAGAATACTGGAATGGGTAGCCATTCCTTCCTCCAGGGGATCGTCTCGACCCAAGGATTGAACCTGCAGCTCCTGCATTGCAGGTGGATTCTTTACTGCTGAGCCACCGGGGAAGCCCAAAATGATACTACGGTTTCTAAATTTATAACTCCAGTCCACTGAGTACCTGCTGTATGCAAAGCCTTTTAATAATTTACCTTGCTTCATTTTCAGAATAACGTCAAGAGTTGGGGGTAGTATTCATATTTTGTAAAAGAGAATACAGAGGTAAAAACCCAAAGTCATGTAGTGCCTAAGTTCCAGGATTTGAAATGTGATCTGTCTAGCTCCAACAATTGCCTGGCTAATAACCACTTTACTAGGAAAAGGGCTCACTTCCTGGATTCTCCCTAATATCTCTTTTTTGCCCAGACAGGGCTGCTTCTCTTGGAGGCAGTTGAAGAATTATAAGCTCACTATCTCCTATTCCCAGGTGGCTCAGTGTGAAAAGAATCCACCTGCCAATGCGGGAGACAGCAGTTTGGTCCCTTGATCAGGAAGATACCCCAGAGAAGGAAATGGCAACCCACTCCAGTGTTCTTGCTGGGACAATCCCATGAACAGAAAAGTGGATGGGCTACAGTCCACTGGGTCACAAAGAGCTGGACATGACCGAGTGACTGAGCATTCACTCACTCACCTTCTATGATAACACAAAATGTTATCACATAACATCTGCCCATTCTCACCTAGATTCTCAGTTTCTGCCACCCATGTTTACCATCCACCTCATACCTTTGTTTTAAAAAGATATAATCCACCTGCCCTAATGTGTGCATTCAACAGAGCAATTTTCCTGTATTATTCAGAACAGCCACTTTATGAGTAGGTATCAATAGCAACTGGGTCACTCATACCCCATCCTATTATGGCAGCCAGGCATCATTAATCAATTTCCCACTGAGCAGCCACTACCAATGGATCAGATTAGGCACCAAAGATTTAATCTATTCACCAGCCCTGACCCAAGCCCATCACAGCTCCTAAAAATATGAATGAATTTATCCTTTGGATTAACAAAATTTCTTCTTTCTTGCCTCACTTCCCAAGAGAGCAGAAAAACAAACTGACTGTATTATAATGTGTACCTTTACCATCACATCTCTTTTATTTTTTTAATTCCCACATATTCCCTCAAAGATTTGGATCCAGACAAATATTCTAGTTCTCAAACCCTAGTTCTATCATATTTGTTTTAGTTACATGAGCTTTGAGATGTTAGATTCTTTATCCATAAGACAAGTGGGATAATATGGTCCCTGTGGTGTTGCTTGAGGATTAAATGAGCAAACATTCATAGGGCACCAAGCACAACACCATTAGTGACATTAGACCACTAATGTCAACACGCTTCTCCCTTCCCCCCCAAACACCAGTCATTATACTTGTCTATTTGCTCCTTACAGAAAACTGATACTGAACAACACTATACAGCAAACCTACAAACCCAAGTGACATCATATATTTCTTTTCCAACTTCTTGGGAAAAAATGCCCAAACATCTTAAAGGTATCTCTTCCTCCTCCATCACAACTGCCTGACTGGTTTCCTATAGTACAGAGATCTTTCCACCCCATTCCCTCCAGAATTCTGGGAAGAGCATGAGTACCTCAAGTCAACCTGAAGACAGGGCTTTCCTGGAGGTCCATTGGTTAAGAATCCACCTACCAATGCAAGGGACATGGGTTTGATCCCTGGTTTGGGAAGATCCCACATGCTGCACAGCAACTAAACCCATGCACTGCAACTACTGAAGCCTGTGCTCTAGAGTCCACGCTCCACAACAAGAGAAGCCACCACAAGGAGAAGCCCGTGCATTGCAACTAGAGAGAAGCCCCCACTTGCCAAAACTAGAGAAAGCCCAAGCACAGCAATAAAGACCCAACACAGTCAAAAATAAACAAAAACAAAGACCCTGATTCTGGGAAAGACTGAAGGCAGGAGGAGAAGGGGGAAACAGAGGGTGAGATGGTTCAATGGCATCACTGGTTCAATGGACCTGAGTTTGAGCAAACACCAGGAGAAGGAAGCCTGGCATGCTGCAGTTCATGGAGTCACAGAGTTAGACATGACTTAGAGACTGAACAACAACAATAATTAATAAATAAATATCTTTTAAAATTTAAGGATAGCCATTTGCCAGAAGCAGAAACAGTCACTGTCGTCTTGGTAAGAAATGGCCGTGACCCAAATGGATGGAGAAATATACCATGTTTATGGATTGGAAGAATCAATATAGTGGAAATGAGTATACTACCCAAAGCAATCTATAGATTCAGTGCAATCCCTATCAAGCTACGAATGGTATTTTTTAGAGAACTAGAACAAATAATTTCACAATTTGTATGGAAATACAGAAAACCTCGAATAGCTAAAGCAATCTTGAGAAAGAAGAATGGAACTGGAGGAATCAACCTACTTGACTTCAAACTATACTACAAAGCTACAGTCATTAAGACATTATGGTACTGGCACAAAAACAGAAATACAGATCAATGGAACAAAATAGAAAGCCCAGAGATAAATCCACACACCTATAGACACCTTATCTTAGACAAAGGAGGCAAGAATATACGATGGAGAAAAGACAATCTCTTTAACAAGTGGTGCTGGGAAAACTGGTCAACCTCTTGTAAAAGAATGAAACTAGAACACTTTCTCAGAAAAGGCAATGGCAACCCACTCCAGTACTCTTGCCTGGAAAATCCCATGGACAGAGGAGCTGCAGTCCATGGGGTCGCTGAGGTCGGACACGACTGAGTGACTTCACTTTCACTTTTCACTTTCATGCATTGGAGAAGGAAATGGCAACCCACTCCAGTGTTCTTTCCTGGAGAATCCCAGGGATGGGGGAGGCTGGTGGGCTGCCATCTATGGGGTCACACAGAGTCAGACACGACTGAAGTGACTTAGCAGCAGCAGCAGCAGTAGAATGCTTTCTAACACCTTACACAAAAATAAATTCAAAATGGATTGAGGATCTAAATGTGAGACCAGAAACTATAAAACTCCTAGAGAAAAACATAGACAAAACACTCTTTAACATAAACCACAGCAGGATCCTCTATAACCCACCTCCTAGAGTAATGGAAATTAAAGCAAAAATAAACAAATGGGACCTAATTAAACTTAAAAGCTTTGCACAGTGAAGGAAACTATAAGCAAGGTGAAAATATAGCCTTCAGAATGGGAGAAAATAATAGTAAACAAAGCAACTGACAAAAATTAATCTCCAAAATATACAAGCAGCTCATGCAGCTCAATTCCAGAAAAATAAATGACCAATCAAAAAATGGGCCAAAGAACTAAACAGACGTTTCTCCAAAGAAGACATACAGATGGATAACAAACACATGAAAAGATGCTCAACATCACTCATTATCAGAAAGATGCAAATTAAAATCACAGTGAGGTGCCATTTCACACTGGTCAGAATGGATGCTATCAAAAAGTCTACAAACAATAAATGCTGGAGAGGGTGTGGAGAAAAAGGAACCCTCGTACACAGTTGGTGGGAATGCAAACTAGTACAGCCACTACGGAGAACAGTGTGGAGATTCCTTAAAAAATTGGAAATGCAACTCCCATACGACCCAGCAATCCCACTGCTGGGCATACACACCGAGGAAACCAGAATTGAAAGAGACACGTGTACCCCAGTGTTCATCGCAGCACTGTTTATAATAGCCAGGACATGGAAGCAACCTAGATGTCCATCAGCAGATGAATGGATAAGAAAGCTGTGGTACATATACACAATGGAATATTACTCAGCTATTAAAAAGAATGCATTTGAATCAGTTCTAATGAGGTGGATGAAACTGGAGCCTATTATACAGAGTGAAGTAAGTCAGAAAGAAAACCACCAATACAGTATATTAACACATATATATGAATTTAGAAAGATGGTAATGATGACCCTATATGTGAGACAGCAAAAGAGACACAGATGTAAAGAACAGACTATTGGACTCTGTGGGAGAAGGCAGGGGTGGGATGATCTGAGAGAACAGCATTGAAACATGTATATTACCATATGTGAAATAGATTGGCAGTGCAGGTTTGATGCATGAAACAGGGTGCTCAGGGCTGGAGCACTGGGATGACCCTGAGGGATGGGATGGGGAAGGTGGTAGAAGGGGGGTTCAAGATGGGGAACACATATGCACCCATGGCTGATTCATGTGAATGTATGACAAAAAACACTACAATATTGTAAAGTAATTAGCCCCCAATTAAAATTAATTAATTAATTTTAAAAAAAATTAAATAAAGAAATGGCCATGTCCTAAAGCTGAAGAGGATCTTTGGTTGAACAACAACAACAAAATTCTACAATAGCTGGTAGATGCCTAGAGCTGAATTATACACAGAGGCTGACTTTCCTTCTGTGAAAACCAATGTCAGTCCCAGCTTATTTATTTCTTCAACAAAAGTATTGAGCCCCTACTCTGGGCAACCCATGGGTTATATCCACCAACCACCCCTCCAGGCAATCCTTCAATGAGCTGAAAAAAAATGAGAGTAACCTTGGACCTGGAATGAGAGCTTCCCGTGTGTTGGGCACTGTGGCATTTGATGTGGGCTCTCTCCCTCTGTCCTCAGAAAATCCAATGCAATAGGACTTCCATTATCATCATTTTATCAAAGAGGAGATTTGACAGTGAGAGGAAAGTATGCTGAATATGCCTGTTATAGACACCTGTTCTGTGTGTGTGTGTGTTGAATTTAGTAATCTATCACAAAAGTCACAATGATCTTGCAAAAATTTTAAGAAGAAATGGACAAAATGAAAAATTAAAGTTGTGGCTCAGACGGTAAAGCACCTGTCTACAATGCGGGAGACTCGGGTTCGATCCCTGGGTCGGGAAGATCCCCTGGAGAAGGAAATGGCAATCCACTCCAGTACTATTGCCTGGAGAATCCCATGGACAGAGAAGCCTGGTAGGCTACAGTCCATGGGGTCACAGAGAGTCAGACACAACTGAGTGACTTCACTTCACTTCACTCCCCTTTTGGCTCACAAGATTAACATGGATACTGTCTGGTGTAGACCCTTGCCAGACATTGCCCATCCAGCAAAAAAGGCATATTGTATATAATTCTTCAAATATTAGAGCTTTCTTCTATTAGAGTTTTGTATTAATATCTTTGGCCTTCCCTGGTGGCTCAGACAGTAAACAATCTGCCTGCAATGTGGAGATCTGGGTTTGATCCCTGGGTAGGGAAGATCTCCTAGAGAAACGAATGACTACACAAATACAAATACAAACGAATCTTTGTATTTCCAGTTGAAAAAGTAACACATCGTTATGATGGAAAATGTACAGAATGCAGAGACAGAGTCTCTCAATTGCCCATCACATTACTGCACAGGTCTGAACTGGGTCAGGTAACCAGAGTTTAGTGGTGGAAAGACCACTGGGCTAGGAGACAAATCAATGTGTAGGGAATCCCAGGTCCTTCCCTATGTACTAGCTGAGTAACTTGAAAAAAATTCCCTTAATCTCCTTGACTCAGTTTCCCTATCTGTAAAATGGGTTTAAATGCATGTTTTCCTATCTGCAAAATGGATTTGAAATGCTTACCTCCAAGAATTACACATGCTTAGCAGAAGGACTATCGTACTGGTACTAAAAACACAAATAAAAAGTGCCCATCCTCTTCCCTCCCTAATGGCATTATTATTCAATTAGCCTTGCCTTCTCTACTCCCTTCCTCAAAAAAAGGCAGCCTTCCCACACTGTGGAACATCCTTGACTTCTCTCTTCCCTCCTTTGTCAACCTGCCAGGGCTATTTCTCTCTCTCTCTCTCTCAGCATTTTCCTCTCTCATAAATGTTTGCAAAGGCTGCTCTGTCGCATTGTGTTTTCATGACTGGTTTTGTCACCTTCACAGAGCTGATTTGACATAAATATTTATCTGTAAAAATATGTTCTCCTGCCTCCCCCCGCCGTGTCCTCCTCCCTACGTACTACCACTGGGAAATGGCGGAAATGGTGCCACCAGGCAGTGTGGGGGGCGCCAGGGCCACTAGCTTCATCCCGCATAGTGAGGGGACCAGATGTTTGATGTGGAATTCCCTGGTAACAAGTCCTCACTGATATGCCAAAGAGCCCAAAACTCTCTAATGGAATCTATCATTCACATCCCTCAGGGGTGGGAGTAACTCTGTGTTCAAACCAGTCCAGTCAAAGCTAAGAGAAATATATATATGACTATCTGTACCCTTCAAAGAAGGCAATGGCACCCCACTCCAGTACTCTTGCCTGGAAAATCCCATGGATGGAGGAGCCTGGAAGGCTGCAGTCCATGGGGTCGCTGAGGGTCGGACACGACTGAGCGACTTCACTTTTCACTTTAATGCATTGGAGAAGGAAATGACAACCCACTCCAGTGTTCTTGCCTGGAGAATCCCAGGGATGGGGGAGCCTGGTGGGCTGCTGTCTATGGGGTCACATAGAGTCGGACACGACTGAAGCAACTTAGCAGCAGCAGCAGCAGCAGCAGCAGCAGCAGCACCCTTCCTTTAATCCATTCTCAGAGCTGCCTGCAGACACACCTACACTACTGTCCCCTCCTACACTACAGTCATGCCATTTTTAAGGACATGTCAGCTGGAGTCACCCCATTCACACCTAACCTCTAAGACCACACTGTCTTCATCTCTGTCTGTCTCCCTGTCAGAATGTTCTCATTCTCCCTGGAGTCCAGCCTCCTGTTTCCGAGGTCATCCAACATCCTTCTTTCAAAAACTGTACCTCCTAGTGACTGTTGCTGTGGAAGGTGGACTCACCTGGTATCTTAGATCTCATGCAATTCAGAACAACAGCAAAAACAAAAGATGAGGCCTTTTTCAATATTCAGCAGTCATCTCAGGAAAGTGGTTGTCCAACAACTGAGTAACAGAATGTTTGCCTTGAGCCGAGCAAAAGACCCACACTACAGCCCTCTGAGGCCCTGATCAGGGGAAACGTGGTTTTGGGTGTGAGAGAGTCAATTACTAGGTAGGTTGATAAGAAGTCCAGGGACTCCAAGGGAGGGGAAAAGGACAAACATTTTTTTTCTACATTGCTTTGTCTTAGTCAATATAACAATGTATCTTGCTCAAGGATATGTTTCTCCTTAACAAGAACTGACTAATCTTTTTTTTTTTTTCTTGTAAACCTTTTTTTTTAATTAAATTTTTATTTTTACTTTATTTTACTTTACAATACTGTATTGGTTTTGCCATACATTGACATGAATCCACCACGCGTGTACATGCGTTCCCAAATATGAACCCCCCTCCCACCTCCCTCCCCATGACATCTCTCTGGGTCATCGCCGTGCATCCTGTATCCTGCATCGAGCATAGACTGGCGATTCGTTTCTTACATGATAGTATACATGTTTCAATGCCATTCTCCCAAATCATCCCACCCTCTCCCTCTCCCTCTCCCTCAGAGTCCAAAAGCCTGCGCTACACATCTGTGTCTCTTTTGCTCGCATACAGGGTCATCATTGCCATCTTTCTAAATTCCATATATATGTGTTAGTATACTGTATTGGTGTTTTTCTTTCTGGCTTACTTCACTCTGTATAATCTGCTCCAGTTTCATCCATCCGAGGAAACCAGAATTGAAAGAGACACATGTACCCCAATGTTCATCGCAGCACTGTTTATAATAGCCAGGACATGGAAGCAATCTAGATATCTGACTAATCTTGTTATCTTAAAACTTGTATACTGTGGGAGTGTGTCTGGTAAGATCTCTCATCTACTTCTAATCCTGTTTTCTTAAGATGTGTGTGGTGGGAGTGGGTCTGATAAAAGTATATAAGGCTTTGCTTAGATTAGTGAGGGGGGGCACTCTCCATTCCCCTTCTGATGTCTATGTCAGAAGCTTTCTCTGTCCCTTTCATACTTTAATAAAACTCTGATACACAAAAGTTCTTGAGTGATCAAGCCTGGTCCCTATCCCGAAGCTAAATCTTCTTCTTTGGAGACCAAGAATCCGACACTATTCATCATAAGTTATCAGGTACAGCCCAGTTCACCCTCAACTCCCCCTAGGTCAGTTTCTCTAACAGTGAAAGTATTAGTCACTCAATCCTGTCTGACTCTTTGTGATCCCACAGACTGTAGCCAGTCAGGCTCCGCTGTCCATGAGATTCTCCAGGAAGGAGTACTGGGTTGGAGTGGGTTGGGTGGAGTACTGGAGTGGGTTGCCAGTCCCTTCTCTAGGGTATCTTCCCAACCCAGGGATCAAACCTGGGTCTCCTGAATTGCAGGTGGATTCTTTACCATCTGAGCCACCAGGGAAGCACCCACCTTCCCTGAAGGAAACAACAAATAGAGACACTGCTGCCTACACCTTTTAGGAGGCTATGAAAAGAGGTAATTTACTTACAATTCATAAAATTATTAGTGACTAATGAGGATAATTAACAGTCACTAGTTGACATACTTATTCAATAATACAGAACATAAGTAATAATATTTATTATTGATTAGTAATGAGCACTTACATTACATCAATAAGTAGAAATATGACATTAACAATCTATTAGCAAAAGCAGTCTCTCAGACTGGGTCAGAAACATTAAAATCTAGCCCTTCTTTGCAGAACATAGTGAAATTGCATGATGAATTATTCAAAAGGACACCATTTAGAAAAAAATCAGAAAAGCAGAGTTCTGACATAAAAGATATCATTTGAGCCTGTGTAACTTCATGCTTGCAGACCTCCTCTCAACAAGCTTCTGGTTTACCAGCTGCAAACCAAGGACACGACTATCTCCAGGGGAGCATGTGTGCTAAGTCGCTTCAGTCATATTTGGCTCTTTGCAACCCCATGGACTGTAACCTACTAGGCTCCTCTGTCCATGGGATTCCCAATGTAAGAATACTGGAGTGGGTTGCCATACCCTCCTCTAGGAGATCTTTCCAACCCACAGATCGAACTTATGTCTCTTACATCTCCTGCACTGGCAGGCATTTCTTTACCACTAGCACTACCTGGGAAGCTCCTCCAGGGGAGGGAGGCATGTAAATTTCAGGATATTCAGGCCTTGCTCCTCCAAGTGTGGTCCACAGAACTCAACTGTGAAGGAACAGCTGAGGTCAGCTGGACTCTGAGCTCAGAAGGGCTTTCACTAAGACCCTGGCCTGTTCCCTCCCTAGCTGTTTGGCCCTGGGTGAATCACCGAATTTTTCTCAGTCTCAGTGTCCTTACCTGTTAAAGGAGAATATGTCTATCTGTGTCATAAAGTCATTATGAGTATAAATAACACAAAACACATAAGAAAGAATAAAGTTGTTATCACTACAGATACAGCTGAAATTAGAAAAATAGGGTATGATTTGTAAGTTTCACCATAAATTAGAAATCAAGTTGATGTAGTCAATTTTCCAAGCAAGATATACATTACCCAACTGCCCCAATAAAAAATTGAAAATCACAGTAAACCAAAAGCCATTTAAAAATTGAAGTAATTTCTATGGTGCTTCTCTTTCAATGTTTTTTGTCAGTCTTGCAGCATTTCAGAATAAAAAGTCAGGGTAAAAAGAAATTTAGACAAAGGTCCTAGCGCAAGATGGTTTTCTAGCCAAATTCTAGCAAACTTGCAAGAAATAGATAATTCCCATTTTAGTCACACTATTCTAGAACATAGAAAAGGGTGGGACTCACCCTCATAACTTTATAACAGCAGTATAATCTTAGTACAAAGACAGGACAAAGATGGTTAGAAATGTATTCTGAACCAATCGCCTTTACTTAAAAAGGACCACACAAGAAAACCTATCTCCTTTAAACACAGAGGTGCAAAACAAAGCAAAAACAAACTGAACTAGGGTATTTGTAAAAGCTTGGCACCAGATCAACAATCTGTCTCATAGATTCAGTTCAGTTCATATCAGTCACTCAGGCATGTTCAACTCTTTGCAACCCCATGGACCGCAGACTTCCCTGTCCTTCTTCATCTCCTGGAGCTTGCTCAGACTCATGTCCATCCAGTCAGTTACGCTATCCAAATAGTTCGTCCTCTTCTCCTCCAGCCTTCAATCTTTCCCAGCATCAGGGTCTTTTCCAATGAGTCAGTTTTTCTCATCAGGTGGCCAAAGTACTGGAGTTTCACTTTCAGCATCAGTCCTTCCAATGAATATTCAGGACTGATTTTCTTTAGGATTGACTGGTTGGATCTCCTTGAGGGACTCTCCAAGGGACTTTCAAGAGTCTTCTCCAACACCATAGTTCAAAAGTATCAATTCTTTGTCACTCAGCCTTCCTTATGGTCCAACACTTACATCCATACATGACTACTGGAAAAACCATAGCTTTGAGTAGATGGACCTTTGTCGGCAAAGTAATCTCTCTCCTTTTTAATATGCTGTACTGCAGATGGTGACTGCAGCCATGAAATTAAAAGACGCTTACTCCTTGGAAGAAAAGTTATGACCAACCTAGATAGCATCTTCAAAAGCAGAGACATTACTTTGCCGACTAAGGTCCGTCTAGTCAAGGCTATGGTTTTTCCAGTAGTCATGTATGGATGTGAGAGTTGGACTGTGAAGAAGGCTTAGCGCCGAAGAATTGATGCTCTTGAACTGTGGTGTTGGAGAAGACTCTTGAGAGTCCCTTGGACTGCAAGGAGATCCAACCAGTCCATTCTGAAAGAGATCAACCCTGGGATTTCTTTGGAAGGAATGATGCTAAAGCTGAAACTCCAGTACTTTGGTCACCTCACGTGAAGAGTTGACTCATTGGAAAAGACTCTGCTGCTGGGAGGGATTGGGGGCAGGAGGAGAAGGGGACAACTGAGGATGAGATGGCTGATGGCATCACTGACTCAATGGACGTGAGTCTGAGTGAACTCCGGGAGTTGGTGATGGACAGGGAGGCCTGGTGTGCTGCGATTCATGGGGTCGCAAAGAGTCAGACACGACTGAGCTGAACTGAACTGAACTGAACTGAACTGACACCTTGGTCATAACTCTTCTTCCAAGGAGCACACGTTTTTTAATTTCATGGCTGCAATCACCATCTGAAGTCATTTTGGAGCCCAAGAAAATAAAGTCTGTCACTGTTTCCATTGTTTCTCCATCTATTTGCCATGAAGTGATGGGAATGGATGCCATGATCTTCAGTTTTTGAACGTTGAATTTTAAGCCAGCTTTTTCACTCTCCTCTTTCACTTTCATCAAGAGGCTCTTTAGTTTTTCTTCGTTTTCTGCCATAAGGGTGGTGTCAACTGCATATCTGAGGTTATTGATATTTCTCCCAGAAATCTTGATTCCAGCTTTTGCTTCATCCAGTATGGAATTTCGCATGGTGTATTCTGCATGTAAGTTAAATAAGCAGACTGACAATATACAGCCTTGATGTACTCCTTTCCCTACTTGGAACCAGTCTGTTGTTTTGTGTCTGGTTCTAACTGTTGTTTCTTGACCTGCATACAGATTTCTCAGGAGGCAGGTCAGATAGTCTGCTATTTCCATCTCATAAAGAATTTTCCACAGTTTGTTGTGATCCACACAGTCAAAGGCTTTGGCATAGTCAATAAAGCAGAAATAGATGTTTTTCTGGAAGTCTCTTGCTTTTTAAATGATACAACAGATGTTGGCAATTTGATCTCTGGTTCCTCTACCTTTTCTAAATCCAGCTTGAACATCAGAAAGTTCCCAGTTCATGTGATGTCCATGTGTAGAGTCTTCTCTTGTGTTGTTGGAAAAGGGTGTTTGCTATGACCAGTGCGTTCTCTTGGCATAACTCTGTTAGCCTTTGCCCTGCTTCGTTTTGTACTCCAAGGCCAAATTTGCCTGTTACTCCAGGTATATCTTGACTTCCTACTTTTGCATTCCAGTCCCCTATGATGAAAAGGACATCATTTTTTTGGTGTTAGTTCTGGAAGGTCTTGTAGATTGTCATGTGCTGCTGCGCTAAGTTGCTTCAGTCATGTCTGACTCTGTGTGACCCCATAGACAGCAGCCCACCAGGCTACCCCGTCCCTGGGATTCTCCAGGCAAGAACACTGGAGTGGGTTGCCATTTCCTTCTCCAATGCATGAAAGTGAAAAGTGAAAGTGAAGTCGCTCAGTCGTGTCTGACTCTTCGTGACCTCGTGGACTGCAGCCTACCAGCTCCTCCACCCATAGGATTTTCCAAGCAAGAGTACTGGAGTGGATTGCCATTGCCTTCTCCTGTAGGTTGTCATAGAACTGTTCAATTTTAGCTTCTTTGGCATTAGTGATTGAGGCATAGACTTGGATTACTGTGATATTGAACGGTTTGCCTTGGAAACGAACAGAGATCATTCTGTCGTTTTTGAGATTGCATCTAAGTACTGCATTTTGGACTCTTTGTTGACTATGAGGGCTACCCCATTTCTTCTAAGGGGTTCTTGCCAGCAGTGTACATATAATTGTCATCTGAATTTTGTCTCCATCGTTGTAGCACTTTCAACTTCTTCGAAGTGTTTTAACAAAGGGAACTACTGAAATATGAAAGTAAACCAAACAACCTTGGGAAGAGGATGTAAGTCTTACAAGTTGAAAGAAAAGTCAAATGACACAAAATAACATGAACAAAAGTGAAATGTACAGTCCCCACCCTACCCCACCCAGGACATACACCCACCACCTAGAGCTTACTAATTAAACTGAAAGAAAGACTCTCTGAAGTAAGAGGGAGGATGGGAAAAGCATGAGTCAGTATCCACTTTTTTTTCAAACATTTTCACAATAATGAATGAAAAGGTTCTGCTCCAATTTTATTGTTAACAAATGAACAGTGGCCAAGGTTCAATCTCTGGTTGAAGAGCTGAGATCCCACAAGCCACACGGTATGGCCAAGAAACAAAACAATATAAAAAGATTAAAAGAAAAAACAAAAATGAAGAAAAAGAATTAAACGTACCCATTAAGCACATAAAGACAACCAGCAGAAGAACTTTAAAAATGACTATAGAAATCATGCAAATAGCAGGAAATGAGGGGGAAAGAAGGCTAAAAAAAGATCTAGATAAGTGATTCTCAATTCTGGTTGCTCATTAGAATACCTGGGGAAGATTTTTAAACCCTGATGCCTATACCACATGCCAGAGCAAAGAAATCCAACTCTTGGATGGGAGCCAGGCATCAGAATTTGTTAAAGCTCTGGATGGGATTCCAGCATGTGGCTAAAGTGGGAAGCACCCATTTAGAGCAAAAGATACAAGATGGAAAGGAAAGAAAACAGCAAGGGGGTATGAAGAACAAGAATATCACCCAAAAGTGAAAACAGAATTAATCATAAACAAGTTTTATCCTAAGTAGAAATATGATCAAATAATATAATAAAAGAAAAAGATTCACAGGCTGGGTCCAAAAAAAAAAAAAATCAAAGCCCAAGGACCTACTAGATAGCATGTAGAACTCTACTCAATATTCTGTAATAAACTAAATGAGAAAAGAATTTGAAAAAGAATAGATATATGTACATATATAACTGAATCATTCTGCTGTATACCTGAAACTAATACAATATTATAAATCTACTATACTCCAATATAAAATGAAACTGAAAAATCAAAGCCTAGACTATTTGCTGAGTGCTGAAGAATGGATGCTTTCTAACTGTGGTGTTGGAAAAGACTCTTGCAAGTCCCTTGGATAGCAAAGAGATCAAACCAGTCAATCTTAAAGAAAATCAACCCTGAATATTCATTGGAAGGACTGATGTTGAAGCTCCAATACCTTGGCCACCTGATGCAAAGAGTTGACTCATTGGAAAAGACCCTGATGCAGGGAAAGATTGAAGGCAAGAGGAGAACAGGGCAACAGAGGATGAGATGGTTCAATGGCATCGCTCACTCAGTGGTCATGAGTTTGAGGAAACTCTGGGAAATGGGAAGCCTAGTGTGCTGCAGTCCACAGTGTCACAAAGAGTTGAAGACAACTGAGCAACTAACAACATTCTCCAGTATAAAACAAAATTGAAAAATCAAAGCCTAGCATTTATTTGCAAGTCACAAATAAGTTGCACAATGAGTTATATAAAAGAGTATTGTACACACTGCTGTATTTAAAATGGATAACCAAAAAGGGCCTACTGTATAGCACATGGAGCTCTGCTCAATGTTATGTGGCAGCCTGGATGGGAGGGGAGTTTGAGGGAGAATGGATACATATATATGTATGGCTGAGTACCTTTGCTGTTCACCAGAAACTATCACAACACTTAGCCATGCATGCATGCGTGCGTGTGTGATCAGTCACTTAATCAATTACACTCCAATACAAAATAAAAAGTTTTAAAACACAAATAAAAGAGCATTATATTCTCAGTCGGAATATCTGAAATCTAAAACTGAAGATCTCACTTGAGGCTATGTGATGTCATGCAAGGTACCTCCTCTCTTTAAGCTTCCACTCTCTCTTTTTTTTTTTAGCTGTTATAAGTTTATTGTGTTTTTCTACAGTTTCTTTACCCTTTTATTAGTTTTAATATAAATTTATTTATTTTAATTGGAGGCTAATTACTTTACAATATTGTATTGGTTTTGCCATACATTGGCATGAACAGCTGCAAACCGAGGACCTGGCATTCTTCAGGAGAGACTGCAATGTGTTAAGAAATGGGCAAAAGTGCTCTAAACTTCAGAATACCGGGGCCTTGCATCTCAAAGTGTGGTCCGCAGACCAGCCACATTGGCATCTTCGAAGAGCTTGTAAGAAATGCAGATTCTCTACCCATTTCAGACTCGTGGAATCAGAATCCATATTGTAACAAGAGCCCCCTAGTGATCTGTGTACATTTTTTTTTTTTTTTTTTGCCACATGGCATGTGGAATCTTAGTTCCTAAACCAGAGATAGAACTGATGCCCCCTGCATTTAAAGCATGGAGTCTTAACGACTAGAATGCCAGGGAAGTCCAATCTGTGTGTATCTTGATGTTTGAGAAGCACTGCTCTAGATGGCTATGTGACCTTCCCTGAGTTAACTATGCTTAACTCCGTAACCTTTCCAGAAAGTTACAAAGACAAGAGCTATTGCCTGTTCTTGCCATCTCATTGCCTCTGTCTTGGCTCCCTCCTCTCAAATGCCTTCCCCCGACCCTTGTCTAGCTAACCCCTCGTTGATCTTTGAGGTACAGTTTAGATCAAGCTTCAAGAAATATTTCTGAAAACACCCACATATATACCTCTCTGCTGGGTTACCTGCCTTTCCTGTGCTTCTCTCTATCAAAATCTTCACCTGCATAATTAATGCATAATTTTTGGTTTTTATGGCATCCCCCATAAACTTTTTTTTCAAACAAACAACTTTTTATTGAAGTATGATTGGTAAACACTGTTTTCTATGGCAAAGTGATTCAGTTCTATATATATAAATATAGATATTCTTTTTCAGATTTTTCCATTATAGGTTAATACAAGATATTGGCTGCAGTTCCCTGTACTTTACAGTAGTTTCTTATTGTTTATCTACTTTATATATACTAGTATGCTTCTGTTGACCCTAAATTTCCAATTTATCCCTCCCTGCCTTGCACTTCGGTAACCATTAGTTTGTTTTCTATGTCTGTGAGTCTATTTCTGTTTCATAAATAAGTTCACTTGTACATTTTTTAGACACTCTATATAAGCGATATATGATACTTGTCTTTCTCTGTCTGACTTCACTTAGAATGACAATCTCTAGGTCCATCCATGTTGCTGCAAATGGCAATATCTCATTCTTTTTATGGCTGAGTAATATTCCATTGTGTGTATATATACCACACTTCTTTATCCATTCAGCTGTTGATGGGCACTTAGGCTGCCCCCGTGAGTGCTGCTATGAACACTGGGATGCATGTATCTTTTCAAATTGGAGTTTTCCTCTTTTCTAGATATAAGTCCAGAAGCGGGATGGCTGGATCATATGATAATTCTGTTTTTAGCTTCTTGAGGAACTTCCCTACTGTTCTCCATAGTGACTGCAGCAACTTACATTCCCACCAACGGTGTAGGAAGGTCCCCTTTTCTCCACAGCCACTCCAGCATTTATTATTTATAGACTTTTCAATGATATTTACTCTTTACTTTTGAAGGGCATTTCAGGAAATTCCTACAGCATGCAAAGGATTATTGCATAACCAAAACTTAGCACAGAAACCACCTGTATTAGTTTCTATGGTTGCTGTAATGAATCAACACAAACTTGGTGGCTTAAACAACAGAACTTCATTCTCTCACAGTCCTGAAGGCCAGAAATTTGAAACCAAGGTCCAGGCAGGGCTGCTGTAGAGGTTCTGTTCCTTGCTTCTTCCAGTTTCTGGTGGCTCCAGGATCTCTGCTCTGTGGTTACACTGCATCCTCTGTGTGTCTCTTATAAGGACACACCACTGGACTGGGGGCTTAGGCAGGTAATCCAATATCATCTCATCTCAAGAAGCTTAACTTTATTACAACCTCTTTTTCCAACTAAGTTCAAATTCACAGCTTTTGGGGATCAGGGCTTGACTCTGTCTTCTTGAAGACCACCGTGGAGCCTACTGTACCATCTCATAGTAGGTATCCCCAGATATGTCTGCTGTGTTAATGAAGACCCATTTTACAGAGGCAGAAACTGAGGCCAAGAGTGTTTTAAAACAAATCAGCAACAACAATTACAAAACCTTCCCCAGCATTGGGACAAACACATATGTCTGTCTCCTGGATGTTTGTCCCTAATGTACACAAGAGCTCCCACCCATATTAAGTGAAAGGTGTTTACTGCATACACACCATGTGCCAATCACAGTGTTAGGCCTTATCCATCTGTGAAATCTCCTTTGTCCAACAGCCCCAAAGGGTAGACTCTTTTTGTTATCATTTTTCAGACAGGGAAACTGAGCTTCAGTTCACAGAAGTGTGCTCAGTTGCCCAATCATGTCCAACTCTGCAGTCCTTTGGACTGCAGCCTGCCAGGCTCCTCTGTCCATGGAATTTTCTAGGCAAGACTACTGGAGTGGGTTGCCATTTCCTCAGCAGATGGACTCTTAATGGCTGCACCTCCTGAGAAGCCCAAGAAATGGGCCCAAAATCTCAGAGGTGGATTCAAACATGAGAGCCAGGATTTGAACATGTGGCTCTCTGGCTCCAGTCACACACTCAGCAAATATTCACTGAACGCCCAGCACGTGCCAGGAGTGACCAGGTTCAAGATGCACACTTTTCTAGACTTTATTCTAAGCACAGGTTCAGAGTAGTTAGTGTCTAGCTCTCCTCCCTGTTCTACACCTCCTGGCTCTAAAGTGTCTTGGTTTCACCTTCTCAAAGCACGTTTTACCCCTAAAATTTCAGCTCCTTCCCGAGATTATCAGCAACATCATTCTGCCGTCCCATAAACCACTTTGTTCTGATGAGCTCTCTCAGAGCTGAGGACCTTTAAAGTCAGGACGCCTTGATAAGTTCTTATGAATGAGAACACGAGGATGTGACATTATCATGTTGCCTCCTTGCACACCTACACCTCATGCCATGTTGACTCCATGGTTGACTCCCAGCCCACCTAACAAGGATTTGCTGAGGCCCCTAGGTACCAGATGGCATGCATGTTTAAGTGAGTTGCTATTCAGTTGCTCAATCATGTACGACTCTTTGTGACCCCATGGACTGTAGCATACCAGGCTTCCCTGTCCTTCACTATCTCCCAGAGTTTGCTCAAACTCATGTCCATTGAGTCAGTGATGCCATCCAACCACCTCATCTTCTGTCACACCCTTCCCCTCCTGCCCTCATCTTTTCCAGCATCAGGATCTTTTCTAATGAGTTGGCTCTCTGCATAAGGTGGCCACAGTACTGGAGGTTCAGCTTCAGCATCAGTTCTTCCAATGTTTAAGTAAGAGGCAGATACAAAAGAAGGTCAGACAGATTAGTAAGGTACAGTCCCAGGTTCAAGGAAGTTACAGTCCACTGGACCATTCAAGCCATGGACAATGCTACAGGCATAATCCTGATTACAAAGCAGAGTGGTGTCAAAATAAAAATTTGTCTTGGAGACCCTAGAGTTGTCCATGCAGGAAGTGGAATTTGAACTTGGCCTGAAAGGCTGCTTACATTTCTACAAGCAGAGATGATGAAGGAAATGTTTGGGTAGTAGAAGGGAAGGGTATTTTTGAGGAAGAAAATGAGAGGATTTTGTTCATAAGAACGTCAGCACTGGAAGGAATTTGCTAGAATATGGCTTGCAAACCCAAGTGTCTACAGGCAGGGTTATTGGACAGCTGGTATGAACCAGTATGATAGATTTACCAATTATTCAAGGTCAAATTTAGCCTCACCGGGCTATTACAAGCTTTTATTATTTGGTGCCTGGGGGCATGAAGGTTGTTAAATATATTGAGTATCACCCCTGATACATGAATTAGGAAAGAAAAATGAGTGAGTGAAATAGGACAGGTGTAAAACAGCAAGACAGCAGCCAGAAATATGAATAAGTAGACAGACACATTGATGATGATAATGACCATGATGATGATATTGGTGATAATGATGGAGGGGAAAAAAAGAAAGAACAAAAAAGAGAAGAAGAAGGAGAGGGGAAGAAGGGAGAAAGGAAAGAAAGAAAGAAGGAAGGAAAAAAGAAAAGAACAGTTAGCTGGATGGATGGATAGATACATGGAGCTAGGCATAATACCTAGTTACAAAGCAACCCATGGAAAGCCACAAAGCATAACATTAAGTGAGGGGAAATGTAAGAGCAGAGTGAAGTGAAAAAATATGAGACAATGTACATAAATAAAAACATAAAAATATTATACATTATTTACTGAAACACAGACCTATATGTAAAAGTTAAAAGTAAACCTACTTGTAAGAGAAAGCTATGAAAATATTAGAAAACAACATAAGAGAAAAACTTCATGGCACTGGACTTGACAATGATCTCCTAGAAATGACAGCAAAAGCAAAGGCAACAAAAGAAACTACATAAATAGATTATGTCAAAATAAAACACTTCTGTGCATCAAATGAGATAAGCAACAGAGTAAAAAAGTAACCTATGAAATGGGAGAAACTATTTGCAGATCACACATTTGATAAGGTGTTAATGTCCAGAATCTATAATGGACTCTGAAAAACTCAAGACTAAAAATAAAAAAAAAAAAAAAGAACAAGAAAATTTAAAAATGGGCAAAGGATTTGTACACACATTTCTCCAAAGAAGATATACAAATTACTAATAAGCACATGCAAAGATGTTCAACATCACTAGTCATCAATGAAATGCAAATTAAGACTCCATCCTTGGGCATCCTGGTGGCTCAGTGGTAAAGAACCTGCCTGCCAATGCAGGAGGCATGGGTTCGATCTCTAGTCCAGGAAGATTCCACATGCTGCAGTGAAACGAAGCCCTTGTACCACAACTACTGAACCTGTGCTCTAGAGCCTGGGAGTTGCAACTATTGAGCCCACTCCTTTAATAATTGAGCCCACTCCCTTACTAAATATACCAATTACTAAAGCCTGCTCACCCTTGGAGAAGGCAATGGCGACCCACTCCAGTACTCTTGCCTGGAAACTCTCATGGACAGAGCAGCTTGGTGGGCTGCCGTCTATGGGGTCGCACAGAGTCGGACACGACTGATGTGACTTAGCAGCAACAGCAAAGCCTGCTCACCCTAGAACCCATGCTCCTCATTTAGAAAAGCCACTGCAATGAGAAGCCCACACACTGCAATGAATAGTCCTCACCCACAGCAGCTAGAGAAAGGCTAGCCCCCAATCACAATGACTAGAGAAAAGCCTGGGCAGCAAGGAAGACCCAGCATAGCCCCAAAATAAATAAACAAATAAAGAAAAATTTTTAAATGACCCCACATTCTCATGCCTGTGAAGATGGATACTATCCCAAAAAAATGGGGGGAAAAACCCCAGAAAAATAACAAGTGTTGGTAAGGAAATTGGAACTCTTGTGCATGGCTGATGGGAATGTAAAGTGAGGCAGCTACTATGGAAAACAGTATGATGGTTTCTCAAAAAATTCAACAAAGAATTATCATATGATCCAGCAATTCCACTTCTGGGTATATGCTACCCACCCTTACCCTCCCACCCTGCCAAAAAAAAACACACACACACACAAAAAGCATAAGACTGAAAACAAGGACTAAAAGAGTTGTTTGCACACATGTTCTTAGATGCATTATTCACAAGGACCAAAAGGCGGAAGGAACAAAGTGTCCATCAACAGATGGATGGATAAACACCAGTGCAATATTTATTTATGATGGAATAATCAACCTTGAAAAGAAAGGAAATTCTGATGCATGGAATGAACCCTGAGGACATTATGCAAACTGTAATAAGTCAGACCCAAAGGACAAATACCATATGATTCCACTTATATGAGGTACCTAGAGTAGTGAATATATAGCGATAGAAATTAAAATGGTGGCTGCCAGGGGTTAGAGGGAGGGAATGGGGAGTTAGAATGTAATAGGTACAGAGTTTAAGTTTTGCTAGATGTAAAGAGTTCTGGAGATGAGTGGTGGTGGTGATTGCACAGTTAATGCCAAACTGGTAAATCTTGTTATGTAA
This sequence comes from Ovis aries, assembly GCF_016772045.2. Lineage (NCBI taxonomy): Eukaryota > Metazoa > Chordata > Mammalia > Artiodactyla > Bovidae > Ovis > Ovis aries. The sequence continues at coordinate 12,354,042 of NC_056077.1, read as the reverse complement.
ATTTTACAATTAAAAATAAATAATTTTAACTATTTACTGTTAAAAGGGAACACATTGTAATCAACTATACTTCAATACAATAAATTTTTTAAAAAGTTAAAAGGTATTAGAATTAGGTATAAAAAGAAAACACACAAAATTCATGACTATAAAGGGACTTCCCTGGTGGGCCAGTGGTCCCAATGCTTCCACTGCAAGTGGCACCAGTTCAATCTCTGGTCAGGGAACTAAGATCCTGCATATCGCATGGTGTAACAACAACAACAAAAAAAAAGTGGCTCTAACTCCCTGATTGGAAGAGGGTGGGATATAGCACTGGGAGATGGCATTAGGGAAAGACTTTTTTTCCTCTTTTTTGATTTTTGGTACTTTTCATTTATTTTTCTTGTGCTTCTTTTTTTTTAAATTGAAATACAATCAATTTACAGTGTTGTGTAAATTTCTGCTGTACAGAAAAGAGATTCAGGAAAGACTAGATTTCAGAAAGATTCAACATGACCAGTAACATACTGGTTCTGATGCCAAATATATATACCTATTGGAAGAAATATGACCAAAAGTCAACAATTATTCATTCTGGGTGGTGGAAAGCTGGGTAATTGCTACTTGGTTCTTCGTCCTTTTCCTCAAACTAGAAATTAGAATGAAGAAGCAAAAATTGGGACTTGGGGGAGACTTCAATATTATGACTTTGCTAATAGTCAAATTCTGTGCTCTGGGAACAACAGTCATTTATTTCTAGGACTATTTAAACCAATACAGGTAATCTCTAAAAATTTTCCTGGTACAATTTCATGCTTACAATAGGTACCAGGCAAATATTTGTGAAAGGAAGGAAGGGAGGGAGGGAGGAAGGAAGAAAGGAAGAAGAGAAGGAGGAAGGGAGGGATGCTTGCTAGGTAGTTTAGAGCAGAGGCCTGCATTGACTGGGAATCAGATTAACTGACCACTTGACTATGGTCACAAAACCCTTTTCCTCCATAAGATAGTGGCCTGTGCCTTTTTTCAGGTTCTAATATGTTCAGCCCTCCCTCCTCCCTGGGTTCCAACAACACAGCCTGAGAATGCAAACAAATGAGCCACTAATTTTCAGGACATTCTCAATTTCTTGGCTGGGTCCCTGCAGCAACTGAATATTAAGCATATTAACTCTGACTTCCATGCACAAATTCCTTTGTATTGGCTGCAATAATGAACTTCTCAAGCAAGACCATTTTCCCAAGGCTTAAATGTCTATTCTTGTCCAGTGGGTGATACCCACAAGTCCTGAAGGCAGCCAGTTAATTCAGAGATGTCTTTCTAAACAAGGATGACCACACTCCACTGTGGGTGGTAGGAAATTCAGACTAGGCAACCTCCAGGCTGGGTCAGGATGGATACTGCTTGGAAAAACACCTCTCTCTATCCTTAACCTATCCCTAACCCTATACCTAATCCAAACCCCTATCCCTAACCCTAAAAGACTGTGAGAGCCATGTTATATAAACACATGTATGTGTTAAGTCACTTCAGTCATGTCCAACTCTTTGTAATCCCATGTACTGTAGTCCGCCAGGCTCCTCTATCCATGGGATTTCCCAGGCAAGAGTACTGAGTGGTTTGCCATTCCTTTCTCCGGGGGTTTTCCCGACCTAGGGATTGAACTCAGGTCTCCTGCATTGCAGGTGGATTCTTTACCACCTGAGCCACCAGCAACAAATCCTACTTTTGCTTAAAACAGTTCAGTTCAGCTCAGTCGCTCAGTCGTGCCCAACTCTTTGTGACCCCATGAATCGCAGCATGCCAGGCCTCCCTGTCCATCACCCAACTCCCGGAGTTCACTCAGACTCACGTCCATCGAGTCAGTGATGCCATGCAGCCAACTAAAAACCTTACAAACACGATTCTCAATGAGACATACAATTTAGAATCAAATTTCATTTGTCCACAACTGACCTCAGGGATTCCAATTCAGTAGGTGTGGGTATGGTCCTAAAAAACACATTTTTATGGAAATTCTAAGACATAACCCTCGTAAAGTCCCATAAAGTTAATATAGTATAAAAATGTATCTTGCAAATGAAAACTCAAACCTCTTCTTTCCTTCTTTCTTCTCTCCTTCCTTCAATTAGGCAAATAGGTACTGAATATATATTGTTAGGCTTCCCTGGTGGCTCAGGGGTAAAGAATCTGGCGGCTAACGCAGGGGATGTGGGTCTGATCCCTGGAAGTCCTTTCTTTTTAATGGTGTGAGCACCTGGACTAAAAGTAGCAAGACCTTTTAGGTCATTTTTAGAAGACAGACGGTAAAGAGACCTGGTCTTGAATCTCAGCTCTGTTTCTTAGTTGTGAGTCTTTAGACAAGTTTCCTAGTGTCTCTGGGCTTTAATTCCTACATCTGTAAATACAAGATAAAATGGACCTCCGTGGATATCAGCCATGAAATGACAACCCACTCCAGCATTCTTGCCTGGAGAATCCCATGGACAGAGGAGCCTGGCAGGCTACAGTCCATAGAGTCGCAAAGAGCTGGACACAACTGAGTGACTAACACTTTCTCTTTCTTGTTCCTTGGACAGACACAGGTTCAATTCAGGACCATCTGACACTGAATTCCTCAGGTGCCCACAGGATGAGCCAGGAGGCTCTGATCATGAGCTCTTTCTCCATCACAGCTCCTCGGCTGGCTGACTAGCCTCATTGACCTGTCACATCATCAGGAGACTAGCTCCAAGTCTCCAGCAACCTTTGATTCTCACTAAAGTTTCAGGTCTCTCCCCTCTGTGCTTTTGGATGCTGAAACAGACCAGGCAGAAGCAGAAACTGAAAAGGGACCATGTCTCCTCCCAGAGAAATGAAGAGCAGACACCGCACACTATTCATACCCGCTACCAAGGTTCACCTTTTAGCACAACATTCATCTTTTTTGTCTCTTTCATGAAAAGCCCTTTTCAGGAGGGAAGCATTGCAGCTGCTTTTACAGGACTGCACCCGTCTCCTCTGGAGAAAAAGGCGAGTTCAGACAGCTGTAGCTGTCTTTGTGTTTCCTCTTCCTTGGGGTGGGCTGGGGCAGGAAGGGGAAGCTTGGAGGAGCGACTGGCAGGTGGAACTGCCCCAGCACATGGCAGGTCCTGAAAATCCCACTGCAGGCTGGGCGGCAGTCATGTAGAGAGTACCCAGGGCCACAAGGAAGGCTCAGGCACTGCCCTTTTGATGGGCCAAAAGGACATTTTAACAAGGCTTAAAAGCTAAGTTGGGTTGCCCAATGGCTCAAGCAGTAAAGAGTCCACCTGCCAATGCAGGAGATTTGAAAGGTGCAGGTTTGATTTCTGGGTCAGGAAGATCCCCTGGTGAAGGAAATGGCAACCCACTCCAGTATTCTTGCCTGGACAATTCCATGGACAGAGGAACCTGGTGGGCTACAGTCCTTGGGGCCTCAAAGAGTCAGACACGACTGAGCAGGTGCTGGAAGATGGAAAACCCAAGCCATCAGTTCCTCTTTTTTTCAATATTTCATTTATTTATTCACTTTTGGCCGTCCTTGTCTTCATTGCAGCACATGGACTTCTCTAGTTGCTGTCCATGGGCTTTCTGGTTGTGGCGCATGGGTTTACTCGCTGCACAATATATGGGATCTTAGTTCCCTGACCAGGGATCGAACCCACATCCCCTGCATTGGAAGGAAGATTCTTAAACTTAAATATAATCTTACTATGTGCTGGGTGCTTAGTTGCTCAGTCATGTTCGACTCTCTTTGTTTTTTAATTTATTTATTTTAATTGGAGGCTAATTGCTTTACAATATTGTGGCGGTTTTGCCATACATTCACATGAATCAGCCATGGTTGTACATGCGTCCCGCATCCTGAACTCCCCTTCCACCTCCCTCCCCATCCCATCCCTCAGGGTTGTCCCTGGGCACCAGCTTTGAGTGCCCTGTTTCATGCATCGATGTTCGACTCCTTGGACATGACTCTTTGATCTGACCCAGGGAGCAAATCTGTGTCTCTCGAGTTTCCTGCATTGGCAGGTGGATTCTTTACCTGGAGAGATTTGAAAGGTGATTTGAGAGGGGGCCACTTGAGAAGCCCATAAGCTTACTATAGGCATCCACCAATTCCACTCCTATAAGGCTACCCAAGACACACAATGTCTTGCATGAAAATATTCAGAGCAGCGCTATTCATACTGTTCCCACAGTGGAAAACACTCGGGTGTCCACTAACAGGTGAGTGGAGCGGTCCCTCCCTATGCTGTTGTTGCTGTTCAGCCACTCAGTCGTGTCTGACTCTTTGCGACCCCTTGGGCTGTAGCGTGCCATCTAGACCGTCTGTCCCTGTCCCTCACCATCTCCCGGAGTTTGCCCAAGCTGATGTCCATGGAACTGGTGATGCTATCTAACCACCTCACGGAATATTATTCATCAATGAAAAAATGAAGTATTGATACCTGCTACAACCTGTGTGAACCTCAAACCAGCCTGATACACAAGACCACATAGTGTATGATTCCATTTGATATTAAATTTGCCAGAATAGGCTAATTTATAGAAACAGAAAATAGATTAGTAGCTGCCTGGGGCTAGGAATGGGAACAAGGATAGTATTTTACTGGGGCAATGGAAATGTTCTAAAACTGTATGGTGGTGAAAGTTGTTATGTTTACTTGGGGGGGGGGGGGGGCGCGGAAACAACCCAGGGGCTTCCTTAGTGGCTCAGTGGTAAAGAATCCACCTGCCAATGCAGGGAACATGAGTTCCCTGATCCCTGATCTAGGAAGATCCCACATGCCATGCAGCAACTAAGTCCGCGCGCCACACCATTGAGCCTGTGCTCTAGATCGCAGGAACCACAGCTACTGAGCCCATGTGCCACAACTACTAAGGCCCCTTGCACACCCTAGAGCCCATGCTCGGAAACAAGAGAAGCCACTGCAATGAGAAGCGCATGCATGGCAACTAGAAAAACGCCCGAGAAGCAGCAAAGACTTAGCATAGCCCTAAATAAATAAATAAAGCTATTTTTTTTTAAATCTAAATTGTACATTTAAAATAAGTGAATGTTATGCTATGGTAAATTGCACCTCCATAAACTTGAATTTTTTTAAAGTCACCAAACATTCAGTTTTTGTTTTTTTTTTTTTTTACAAAATCTAATAATGTGTGTATGAGACACCCTGGGAGTTTGCTGCTGTCAGTCCATCTCTAAGCAGGAAAAGTCAGGGAAAGGAATGATGCCAACATGGGGCTACCCCTGAAGCCTCAAAATGAAATATGGGGGGGCTGATGCCCAAAACACTAGGTACGCTTTTTCAGTGGCTTGATTTTTAGAATCCTGAAAAGCTCATAAATATCACATGACTTTGGAATCAGGAGCGCCAGGTCAAAATGGCCACCTGAATCATGGAGTACATGTCACAGCCTCATCTGCTCCATGTCACCCAACACTTGCTGCTTAGCACACCCAGGGAGGTCCTAGTCCATTCTGTACATGACGGTTTGGAAAGCATATTGAAAAGCGGGCTCTTCCCAGGAAATCTGTTCTCCAGCCCAGGTTCATGAGTCTCCTGGATATCATCAGTTGTGCTCTAAGTTGTTTCAAATCATAAAAAAAAGAAAAAAGAAAAAAAGTTTATAAGTGACTTGCTTTAAACAAAATTTTGGATCAGAGTCAAGATTTCCCCAGTGGTAAAAGAAAGCAATCTCTCTCCCCATCAGCTTTCTAGCTCCTTCGGCTCATGTTCACTCCATTTTGTATTACATTATGAACATTTCCCCAGAGATTAATAAACATATCTTCCTATGCGTCCTGCTCTTAAGGTAGACTTCCTTGTCAGCTTTCCTTGCCCACCTTCTTAAATAGCACTTCCTCCCCCAACTCTCATTTGCTCATCCAAAGTTCTTTTCTTCTTAGCTTTGATCACCACCTGATACATTCCCTGGTGGCTCAAACAGTAAAGAATCTGCCTGCACTGCAGGAGACCTGGGCTCAATCCCTGGGTCAGGAAAATCTCCTGGAGAAGGGAATGGCTACAACTCCAGGCAGTATTCTTTTGTTGTTGTTGTTGTTTTTGTTTTATAAGTCTCTTTTATTTTTTATTTTTATTTACTTATTTTTTAATATAAATTTATTTATTTTAATTGTAGGCTAATTACTTTACAATAGTGTATTGGTTTTGCCATACATAAACATGAATCTGCCATGGGTGTACACATGTTCCCCATCCTGAACCCCCCTCCCTCCTCCCTCCCCGTACCATCCCTCTGGGTCATCCCAGTGCACCAGCCCTGAGCATCCTGTATCATGCATTGAAACTGGACTGGCGATTTGTTTCATATATGATAGTATACATGTTTCAATGCCATTCTCCCAAATCATCCCACCCTGTCCCTCTCCCACAATGCTGTATGCGAGACAGCAAAAGAGACACAGATGTATAGAACAATCTTTTGGACTCCAGGCAGTATTCTTACCTGGAGAATTCTTGACGTAGCCAAGAGCTGGACACCACTGAGCAACTAACACTTTCACTTCTTTAGCATATTATAGACTATTGTCCCATTCGACACTCTGAGAAGTCCAGGACACTTCCTCTTTTCTACCAGCTGAATCCAAGTACCTTGTACAATGCCTGGTCTGTGAAGTGTTAGGATACTATCAAACTATAGCTGAAAACCTCAATTCCTTGAAAAAAAGTCAAATCAAACCAATTCATATCTGTAGAACCTACTACATGTAAGGCTTGTGCTATGCCATATTAGACTCTTATTCATATCCCTACTTTCCAAGCTGATTTATGATGACTTGAGATTAAAGACTATTTATGTGCCTCAAAAGACTGCCACTGTTCTTATTTATCCCCACTCAGTCTCCCAAAATGATCTACTTGCCTTTGGTTTCACTGGCCACCATTCATTCCCCAATGCACTGTCATGCCATTGAAGGTTCTGATGACCTGACCCCAACTTACCTGGTCAGCATCATCTGCCAGAATTATTCCTTGACCCCAGTGCAACTCCCATACAAGAAAATAATGCAGCCACAGTACCTGCATCCAAATGAACACCTTTCACCTTGTGAATTCTGGACCCTATTACCTGTCTGTACCTTGGCTTCCCATCTAATTATTTGATCTTTGCTAAATCTAAAGTTCAACTCTGATCATTTTATAAGCATTTATTATTTCTATTCACTCCATCACTTACTGAACATTTAAATGAAAGCAAGATTTGCCATAAAACAAATGAATATTAAAAAGTAGAAACAGACTCATGGGAACAGAGAACAACCAGCAGTTACCAGTGGGGAGATGGATGGGAGGAGGGGCAAGAAAAGAATGGGGATTAAGAGGTACATACTACCATGTATAAAATAAATAAGCTACAGGGATACAGGGCACAGAGAATATAGTCAATATTTTATAAAAACTTTAAATGTAGTCTAATCTATAAAATATTGAATCACTATGGTGTACATCTGAGAAAAATACAGTATTGTAAGTCAGCAATACTTCAATTTAAAAAAAAAAAAGACTGGCCATTTTTAAATGCCTATTATGTGAAGCACAAATTTCTCTTGCAAGTAACAAAACATATTTAAGCTAGCTCAAGCCAGAGCAAGAAAAGAGGGAGAATTTTTTGTTTGTTTGTTTTTGGTTTATGCAACTAGAAATGTGGAGGTATGACATGACCCATAAACTCACAATGCCCAGAGTTCTCTCTTTCACCTTCCTTCTCTTGGTTCTGTTTCCTCTGGTTTGGCCTCATTCTCAGGAAATGCTTTCCCACCAGGTGGCAACAGCTCAGTGTTTATATGTCCCTTGGCACCCATCAACTTGGAAGGCTGAAAAGTGCCTCTTCATGATATTTCTAGCCAAAGTCCCAAGGCAGGCATGGATTGGTCCACTGAGGTCACAAGACTTCCTGTGAACCAATCCTTGTGACCAGAGTCACAACACTGTTCCTGGAGCTGGAGATTACAGTAAATCTCATCAAAACTGAGCTGACTGAGGATAAACAAGGTTTGGGTGCCCAAAGGAAGACAAAGCTGCCCACCACACTTAGTTCCTATCAGGTACCATTTAGTGAGGCATCACCTCACTAAATCACAAACCCTCTAGGTAAAGAAAGCGAGGGACTTCCCAGGTGGCTCAGTGGTAAAGAATCTGTCTACCAATGCAGGAGATGCGGGTTCAATCCCTGGGTCAGGAAGATCCCCTGGGAAGGGAACGGCTACCCACCCTAGTATGCCTGCCTGGGAAAGCCCATGGACAGAAGGGCCTGGTGGGCTACAATCCATGGGGTTGCAAGAGTCAGGCATGACTTAGTGACTAAGCAACAACATGCACCACATACTCCAGTGAAGAAAGTGAGACTCAGAAAGGTTAAACAAGTCACCCAAAGCCACAGAGCCAGTAGGTGGAAGAAGTGGGGTCTGACTCAGGAACTTAACACACACCAAACTCACTTCCGTCCTCAGGCTCTGGGCTGGGCCCAGAAGATACAGTGATGAAATCTACACAATCTTGCACACGAGAAGCATATGCACTGGTGCACAATTATGATATGATGTGATAACGTGTGGCATGATTCACACCAAACTCTGGGAGGTAATAGAACTTCGTAGCCAAGAGATCAGGCTCTTGAGTCATTGAAAACTGGGTTCTAATTCCAGCTCTGCCACCGATTTCCACATCTGCCAAAAGAGAAGGGGGGGAGGGCTGCAGGGATGAAGGCAAAGAAGCAGAGGCAGAGCCGAACCTGTGGAAACAGGGAGATCAGGGTATACAGAGGACGCAAACTCTGGTGAGATGCAACAGTGACGTGTGTGCAACCGGAAGCCAAATGATGAAGAATTTCCATGCCAATATCCAAGATGGTGCTCTCGAGTTCAGCTCCACATTTCCCAGCCTCCAAGCTCTGTATTCCGCACCAGGCAGTGCCAAGTTTTCAGTAAACCCAGGAGGAGCTGGGTAACTTGTAAGGATGAGGTTTCTCAGCCGCTGGCAGCTCTCTTCAGCAGCAGAGCTTGATTCCTCCTGACAGCACAAGCGCTTGCCATGCCCAAAATGAAACTGACTGCTTAGAAAGTTCAGCTCCCTTTCTGTGCTCTATTTTCTCTCTCCCCAGACTCGCAGCCATTCTGCTGGCACAAGCCCAGACCTTCCTCCTCCAGAATCTCCCCACAACGAGTCTAATTGGGATGCTGCGGGAAACCCCGTGGGGACAGCCTGCCCATCCTCCCGCTAAGCTTCCTTACAAGAAGCTTTGCAAAAATAGGAAGCAGGAGCCAGGAAGACCGGAAGACCTGTTGTGGTAAGCAAGGAGCAAGGAAGCTGGTGGCCTGAAATGCAGTTCAGATAGGACCCACTTGGGACTGAATGCAGCAAGCAATAATGATAATAGTGCGTCTCCTCCAGTCTAAGACACCTTCGATCGGCAGATCGATCTGCAGATGCATGGAAGGTTCAGAAACACTTTTCAAGATAAAAGAAACCTAATCACCACTATTGATACTATGTATAAAATAGATTACTAATGAGAACCTACTATAAAGCACAAGAAACTCTACTCAATGCTTTGTAGTGACCTAAATAGGAAGGAAATCCAAAAAAGAGGGAATATATGTATACATATGGGGCTTCCCAGGGGGCTCTAGTGGTGAAGAATCCACTTGTCAATGCAAGAGACACAGGAGACACGGGTTCAATCCCGGGGTCAGGAAGATCTGCTGGAGGAGGAAATGGCAACCCACTCCAGTATGATTGTGGTGAAATCTCACAGACAGAGTAGTCTGGTGGGCTACAGTCCATGGGGTCACAAAGAGCTGGACATGACAGAGCATGAACACACAAATATCTATACACATAGCTGACTCACATTAGTGTACAGTACAAATTAACACAACATTGTACAGCAACCATACTCCAATAAAATATTTTTTTAATACTTGTATTCAAGGTCATTGCATTTGTGCTTTTATGAATATACCTCATCATTTTAAAATGTGGAATAGAAAAAGAACCACTGACAATAAAGAAACATAATTACTCCGCTAGATGTACACTCTTCCAGTATATTTTTAAAATGTTAATAATATTAAAAAACATCAGCATTAAGGAAAGACAACAATTAAAAATAACTTGCTGAATACAGTATATAAATTGTTCTTTTTTTACAAATTCTAATTTTGGTTGCTATATTTTCTTGATGTGAAGCATTTCTCATGTTCTAACCAATATCTATCTTCACAAAAGCCCAAGGAGGTAGGGCTTATGCCCATTTTATGGAAAAGGAAACTGAAGCTCAATTAAATTCAGCAGTCCACAATGGCATAACTAGTGAGCAATGCAGTAGGAACTCAAATTAAGGTCTGTCTGAATTAGAGCTCATATATTAAAAATCAGTTTCACTGAGATATAATTTACATACCATAAAATTCAGCCATTGTAAGTATACAGTTCTATGGGGGGGGGGGGCTTTTAGTAAATCTATAATATTTCAGTCATTACCACCCTCTAACTTTAGACATTTCCAGCACCCAAGAAGATTCCTCCTGCCTACTTGCTCTTAATTCTTGCTCCCACTTCTAGCCTCAGGCAACCTGATCTACTTATTGTCTCTTTAGAGTTACCTTCTCTGGATATTTCATAATAGAATCATACCACAACTAGCTTATATATCTGGCTTATCCCATTTAGCATAAGGTTTCTGAGGATCACTCATGTCATAACAGTTCCAGTATTTGATTCCTGTATATTGCTGAATTGTATCCCACTGCTTGGACATACCACATCTTATATATCCATCCATTGACTGAAGGACATTTGGATTGATTCCACTTTGAAGCTATTATGAATAATGCTTGCATAAATATTCATGGATTTGTCTTTGTGTAAACATATGCTTTCATTTCCCTTGGGTAGATTCCTAGCAATGAAGAAGTTGCTAGGTTGTATGGGAAATTTATACTTTAAGTAACTGTCAAACATTTTCCAAAGCCACTGCACCATGTTACATCCCCATCCATAAGCATACTGTTCACTATTAACATGCCCTACCTTGACTGAACTTCAGATATGTCTGAGAGTGTGGAGAACTGGTGAGCTAAGCCCCTTGAGACAATGAGACAATGCTTTCACATGAGTCCCTTGCAGTAGAGCACTGGATGGGGATAAAGATGAAACCAAGAGACTTGGATGACCAGAGAGAGAGAGAGAGAGAGAGATGTGGGGATGATGCAAGAACCAGGTGTGTGACCCTTGGAGCATTCTAGAGAGGGAATGAATGGAGAAACTGAAGGCTCTGGTTTCATGAGATGTTTTAGTGTAAAGCCAAGCAGGATGGCTTTGGAACTCAGGTAGTAGATTCCATCTCAGAATTGGGGAGAGACTACTTCTCAGGATTCTGGAAACTTCCGAGTTAGAAACTTGTGAACATCAGGACACAGAGTCAATGGGTGGTGATTCAAGGGCACCAGCGCCATGAAGCATCCTCAAGAGCTTCTTAAATCACGAGTAATGACAATGAGGCCAAACAGAAGGAAAAAACCATAGTGGATACTATGAAAGGAACGCAGCTAGACAAATGCAGGTACACAGTGAACCCGCTGTGAGCAATCTCGACAGAATGTTTGCACGGGCAGAAGTCTGTGTGTGTGAATGATGATAACAGTCAGGAAATGTGAGCAATCTCTGCCCCTGTGACTCCATCATTCCTCAAGGCTGAGAATCCCAGGAAGACTAGGTCACACATGATGTACGAGAGGGGAGCTGATTCCCACTGGAGACTTCTTGCTTTGCAGATGCGAGAGCAATAAGCTTCCTTCCCATCAGCCAAGGCTTCTCCCACTCACACGCTCATGAGACATTAAAGATACTCCGTGGCCCCAGACGTGCAATAAGTCATCCAAGAAAGACAATCACGTCCCCCTAGACATCACGGAAACTCTATAAATCACTCTCAAAGGACATAAATCATCAAACTCACACAGGAGAAATCTTTAAGGAGGGAGATTTCATCCTATCCCAGAGAAGCTTAAGGGATGAAAAGCAGGGGGATGGGGGTCTTGGTGGGTGTCTTCCTCAATTAAGGAGGGAGATTTCATCCTATCCCAGAGAAGCTTAAGGATGAAAAGCAGGGGGATGGGGGTCTTGGTGGGTGTCTTCCTCAATGTATGGCATGAGCTTGGAAGTCTGACACATCTGTGTTTCAATCCCAGTTCTGCCACCAGCTAGTCATATGACCTTGGGTAACTTGTGCCATCTTCTTGCCTCAATTTCTTCATGTCATAACTGAGAAAACTACCTTGCAGGCTATTGGGAGAACTAATGTAGTCAGAGATTCACACATAGTAGGCCTTCAAAAAAAGTAGAAATAAGAAAAGATAAGGACTTCCCTGGCACTCCAGCGGTTAAGACTCTGTGCTTCCAATGCAAAGGGCACAGGTTAAGATCCCACATCACACATGGTGCAGCCAAAAAAAAAAAAAAAATTAATTTCTGGATACTTAAAAAAACAATTTTTTTAAGGGCATTGCTATACGAATAGACTGTCATAAACTGTTCCATCTGCCAACCCATGACCTGTGTCCCTTAAGAATGAAATCTGGAAGTTGACTTAACGATTTATCCTTTAAATTAAGATGACTTTTGGCCCAGGGAGGATAATAATTATTTTTCCCTGAACAGTGACTGCATCGGATGCCATATTGATTGGGGATTAGCAGGGACAAAACAAGTCATGGAGAGTGAATTCACCCCCAAAATCAAGCGGAATCAGTGGAGCATCACAGTGACAGAGAAATGGAGAAAGGGCTGGGGGATGGGGAGTCGGGAGAGAGGACAGAAAGGGGAAAGCCAGTTACAACCTCATGAACGAAATGTTTCCCAAGGCCCAGCCGTGACCCTGACTTTACGGTGTCAACTTGACCAAGAAGGCTGAACTGGGGCATCAGATGGGATGGAAGGAAAATCCCTCCTCTCTCTCTTGCCCCTAATAGTTCAGAGGGCAACAATGGCTACCATGGACCTCCTGGCCCTGAGAACCACCTGGGAACAGAGGGACCTGAAAGAGATAAAGAAAGGCTGCCTCTGGGACACACACGGCAGGTCAGAATTCTCCCCAAATAGCAGTAATTATCATTTCCTCTGAAGGCTGCTCTGGCCTGGAGATTGAGCCAGGTGCATGGAGATGCAACAGCACACTGGAGGAATCGTAACTGGTCACAGTGGACACATGAGGTTCTGAGTCCCAGGGCCAAGCATGGGAGTTCATACACACAAGACTCAGCCCCAGGCGTGCTACTCAGATGCGCAGCCTCAACTTCGAGAGATGCCAACCCAGAACTTCAGGGAGGAGGAGAACAGGCAGGGTATATAAATTAGCCAAGTAGACCTGGCCCAGAGTGAGCGGGGAGCGCACAGCCCACCTGCAAGAGGGAGCCATTCTCAACATCACCGTCACCCATGCAGGAATTTGGGTCTGGTGTGGCCAGATTCTCCCAAAATTTTCATGAGAAGCCCAAATCTGGAATTTACTCTGAAATCTTTCACTTTTCAAAAGCCAGCAGTTAACTTAAGACATTTTTTATTCTATATGCAATTATGTTGACATTTTTTATTCTATATGCAATTATGTTACTCAAACAAAATGCAATTGCTAGCCAGACTCCAGTCTATAATAATAACCCTAACCCTAACTTTAACCCAGTTATTTCTCTGTTTTGAAGGACTTGTATGCTACTCTTTTTCCTAGAGTGGAAACTTCAGGAGGGTGAGCATAAGCTTGTAGTCTCTCAGTCTCTGGAGTAGCCCTGAAGACAGGGTTAGACCTGGGGTAGGAGTGAACCAAGCGAGGACCCGTCATTGCTCTCAAGCTACTCCTGCAAGTTGCAAGCGCGCTAAGTCATTTCAGTCGTGTCCGACTCTTTGTGACCCCATGGACTACAGCCCATCAGGCTCCTCTGTCCATGGAATTTTCCAGGCAAGAATACTGGAGTGAGCTGCCATACCCTTCTCCAAGGGATCTTCCCAACTCAGGGACTGAACCTGGGTTGCTTACATTTCCTGCATTGGCCAGTGGGTTCTTTACCACTGGTGCCACCTGGGAAGCCCAGCTGCAAGGTATGAGAAGCAAAAAGGGGGCATTCATCTGTATTTGTGCTGGAAACTTTCTGCTGATACTCTTTGTTTTGCATGGTATTTTAAAAAGACAAGGTGAATTACTAGCAAACTTACAAAAGCTGGAAGACCTGACATTAAAATCTGCTTTTCTGAGTTCTCCTGAGAAATCGCCTCTGGGGCACTGAGCTCCCTTTCCTGTATTCCCGACAACCGGCTGCCGGGGATTCGCACCCATCCCTTAAAGGCCGCTGTTCCTTCACATCAGCCCCGCTTGCTGTCGCATCACAGGCTGACCCTTGTCAGCTCCTGGGTTCTCATCACCGCCTGCAGGTGTCAAGGGAAATGGTCCAGGATGCGAGGCTCAGAGCTCCACGTGGAGACCCCAGGCTCTCCAAACTCCTGGATTGTCCCTGGCTCAAATATTGCAGCTAAGGAGGGAGTTACAAAGTACAAGTCCGATCATGGCCCTTCTCGGCTCCACATCACCGCGTGTTCCAGCTCACACAGGGCAAAAGGCAGAATTCTCTGAAGAAACCACAAGGTCAGAGACAACTGCCCCCCACCCCCCAGTGGGACGCTGTTGTGCAGTCGCTCAGTCATGTCTGACTCTTGGCAACCCCACGGACTGCAGCACGCCTGGCTTCCCTGGCTTTCACTATCTCCCAGAGTCTGATCAGACTCCTGAGTCGGTGATGCCATCCAACCGTCTCATCCTCTGTTGTCCCCGTCTCCTCCTGCCCTCAATCTTTCCCAGCACCAGGGTGTTTTCAAATGGGTCAGCTCTTCGCATCAGGTGGCCAAAGTACTGGAGCTTCAGCTTCAGCATCAGTCCTTCCAGTGAATATTCAGGGTCGATTTCCTTTAGGATTGACTTCCCATTTCTCTTCCCTGTACATTCTGCTCCAGCAACGCAGACTTCACTACTTTCAGGATGCACTGAGCACTCCTCTGCCTCAGGGCCTTTGCACTTGTAACCTCCTGTCCCTGGGCACTCTCCTCCCAGATACCTCACTGCTCATTCCCTCACCTCCTTCTGAAATGTCACCTTCTCAATGCTGCTGGCTCTGGCTACTCTTCTGAAGTCACAACTATATTTCCTACCAGCATGCCCTGTCACCCACCCTGTTTTGATCTTTCTCCATTGTTCCTACCACCTCCTAACGTAATAGATTATTTTACCTATTGATTTATTTTCAGCTGTGTGAGTCTTTATTACAGCATGTGGGCTCTTCATTCCAGCACACAGGCTTTCTCTATTTGTGGCTCGTGGACTTCATAGTTGTGACATGAGGACTTAGTTGCCCCATGGGATGTGGAATCTTAGCTCTCCCACCAGGGATCAAATCCATGTCCCACACATTGCAAGGCAGATTCTTAACCACTGCACCACCAGGGAAGTCCCTATAACATAAAATTTAGCTGTGTATTAGGTTTATTACCTATCTCCCCTCTTCTAGAGTATCCCACTACACTAGGGAAGCGGTGTGTGTGTGTGTGTCAAGACATTTTCTATGTGTCATTACCCAGATCAGAGGTCAACACACTTTATCTGTGAAGGGCCTAATAGTAAATATGTTAGGCTTTATGGGCCATATGGTCTCTGTCACAACTACTCAATTCTGCCATTGTAGCATCAAATCAGCCGTGGACAATACGTAAATGAATAGATGTAGATGTATTCTTATCACGCTTTGATAGGCAGCAGCTGGATTCGGCCTGCAGGCCATGGTTTGCCAACAGTGGATCTTAGAACAATGCCTCATACACTCAAGAAGTGACTAAGATTCCATCCGTCCCATGCTGGGAAAGACTGAAGGCAAAAGGAGAAGGTGGCAGCAGAGGATGAGATGGTTGGATGGCATCCCCGACTCAATGGGCATGAATTTGAGCAAACTCTGGTAAAGTGAAGGACAGGGAAGCCTGGCATGCTGCAGTCCAGGGGGTCGCAAACACCATGCTCCCTGTGCAAGGGGCCTGGATTTGATTCCAGAGAACTAGATCCTGCATGCCACAACTAAAAGAACCCGCATGCCACAGGATGAGCAAAGATCCCGCTCCACAGCTGTGACCAGGGACCATGAAATAAATAAAATCAGATTTTTTTTTAAATTCAGCAGCTTTTAATGTCAGTCCCTTACACACACACACACACACACACACACACGCGCGCGCGCACATATCTGGCATTTCCTTTTAGCTAACTACTGTTCACTTACTCTTCATAGCCGACCCACTTTGCAGGTGAAGAAACCAAAGCTTAGACAGGCGAAGGGAGCTGTCCAACATCACAGAGCCTCAAGGGGCAGAGCCAGACCTATCAGAGCTGGGCCACCGACTCTGGAACCCCACTGGGAATGTTATCCAGCTCAGCACTGAGCTCCACTCCCAAGGCAGCAGCTGCCCCCTGCACAGAGTGGATGGCAGCCCAGAAGTGGTCCTCGAAGAGAATCTGGACATTCTGCCCTGGGCACCCTGCAGAAACCTGTCAAGACCTTCAGGCTAATTATGGATGTCTCATTCTCTGAGCCTCCTTCCTTCCTCATGGTGGCCTAAAAGTGGTTCCCATGCGCTACACAGGGAAAAGGCTCCCCTTTCACTTGCAGAGAACAGGATTCAGAACTTCAGGGAAATTCTAGGGATGGGTCGGCCCCTGGTGGAGGGCATGGTAACCCACGCCAGTATGCTTGCCTGGAGAATCCCATGGACGGAGGAGCTTGGTGGGCTACAGTCCATGGGGATGCAAAGAGTCGGACACGACTGAGTGATTAAAACACACAGGTATGCACACGCATACACACGGGATGTCAGCACACAGAGAAAAGACCCCAAGAGGGCACAGCAAGAAGGGGCTATTTGCAAGCCAAGGAGAAAGGCCTCATAGGAGACTAACACTGCGCTCCCCTTGATCTTGGACTTCCAGCCTCCAGACTTGGGAGAAAATTAATTTCTGTTGTTTAAAGCCCCCAGTCTGCGCCACATTGTTATGGCAGCACTGGCAAACAAATACAATAACATTGGGTGGAATGGTGATTTTTTCAGTTATGAGAATAAGAAGAATGGACCTGATTTATTAGAGATACAAAATGTAGCATTTACAAGTAAATCAAGGAAAGCAAAAATTTAATAAAAGAACAAACGAAATTCTGTTAGGATTTAAAATCACTTTTACATTAATGTTGCTATTGTGCTCAGTCGTGTTCGACTCTTTGTGACCCCACAGACTGCAGCCTACCAGGTTCCTCTGTCCACGGGATTCTCCAAGCAAGAATACTGGAGTTGGCTGCAATGCCCTCCTCCAGAAGATCTTTCCAACCCAGGGACTGAACCATCATTTCTTGTATCTCCTGCATTGGCAGGCGGGTTCTTTACCACTAGCGCCACCTGGGAAACCCCAATTTGTTTATACACAAGCTCAATTATCTATATATTTTATATTCCTTGAGGAAAGGAGGGGCTCACTTCAAACCTGTCATAAATGCTTAGTACATCCAAAAAAATGTATATTTCAAAGTTTAAGTTCTTTGGTGGATAAATTGTTGTCTAGAATAGTGCCTTACAAAAAAGAAATTCAGAAAGCACAATGCAGGGCCAGCAAGTGAGAGAGAAACAGAGACTGCTTGGTTTGCTGGGGCTCCAGTGGGTTTACGGCAGCATAGAACAGCTAATTCTGAATTAGTTAAGGAAAAGGATATTGGCCATTAATTATCAGAGCTGGCATTTATGGATGCCAATTACACACCCGGGATTCATTTGGCATCTTATACACATTGTGTCTAAATATTACAACACAGGCAGTGAGGAAACCAAGGTTTGAAGAGATTGCCACTTGCCTGAGATCACTGCTGTTCAGTTGCTAAGTTGTGTCCTACTCTTCTGTCCTTGGAGACTTTCAGGCAAGAATACTGGAGTGAGTTACCATTTCCTTCTCCAGGGGACCCTCCCAGATCAGGGATCGAACTCATGTCTCCTGCTCGGGCAGGCAGATTTTTTTTTTTTTTTTTTTACCACTGAGCCACTAGGGAAGCCCTGCCTAAGATCACACAGCTAAGTGTCACAGACAGGATTCACACATCTGCATCAAAATTACCCAGCTAACACCTGCAGAAGTAGGAATTCAAACTCAAGTCTGACTTAAAAGCTTTCACTACTGACACCTGAGCTGTAGTTCTCAAAATGTCAATTCTCAGCCCCCCCACCCCCACCCCAGACCTAATAAATAGTAAACTGTAGCCATAGGCTCAGCAATGTGTGTTATCACAAGCCTTCCAAGTGACTCTGAGGCACATTCAAGTTTGAGAACCACTGGCTAGAGTTTATTGTCAAGCAGAATAAACCTATTTACTATTTATTGATATTCACAAAATGCCAGATAGTAGGTTCAATGCCAGGGATAGAGAGATGAGAAACAGTATCACCAGCTTCTGCCTGTGTAGACTGTCAACGGTTTGTTGACTGAATGTTATACTCTGCCAAACTTAGCAATACAAGGCTTGTTGTTCTTGTCGTTCAGCTGTTAAGTCATGTCCAACACTTTGCAACCCATCGACTGCAGCACGCCAGGCTTCCCTGTCCTTCACCATCTCCCAGAGCTTGCTCAAACTCATGTCCATTGAGTCAGTGATGCTATCCAATCATCTCGTCCTCTATCACCCCTTCCCCTCCTGCCCTCAGTCTTTCCCAGCATCAGGGTCTTTCCCAAAGAGTGGGCTCTTTGCATCAGGTGGCCAAAATATTGGAGCTTCAGCATCAGTCCTTCCAATGAACATTCAGGGTTGATTTACTTTAGCATTGACTGGTTTGATCTCCTTGCAGTCCAAGGGACTCTCAAGAGTCTTCTCCAGCACCACAGTTCTAAAGCATCAATTCTTGGGCACTCAGCTTTCTTTATGGTCCAACTCTCACTTCCATATGTGACTACTGCATAAACCATAGCTTTGATGATATAGACCTTTATAGGCAAAGCGATGTCTTTATCTTTGCCTTTTAATACTCTCTCCACTATGACCCATCCATCTTGGTGGCCCTGCACAGCATGGCTCATGCTTCATTGAGCTACACAACCCCTTCACCATGACAAGGCTGTGATCCATGAAGGGGATGCAAGGCTAGAGATCTGTAAAATAAGGACTGCCTGGACCACAGTCTTCTTCTTTGACAAATAGCAAATATTGTGCCTAAAGTCCACAAGAGCTAGAACAGTCCTGAAGAGGAAGTTGGCAGCCTCTCAACACTTAAAAACCTTCCTCCCCGGAGAAGACAACTCCAGATTCCCAAACAATTAACTGCCTTCAGCTCAAACTCCAACATATTTGACTCCTGATTGGTAGTCGCTCATTGTGTTTGGACACGGGTCCCTTGGGTACCAAAGACATAAAATCTTGATACAAAGGCAAAGTTCACATCATCTCAAGGACAGCAAAGTGTATTTCCATTAGTTCAGTGTCACAGCCCTCCTGGAGGACTGGGCAGTCCAAGATCAAGGCAACAGCAGCAAAGTAGGTGTCTGGCTAGATTCCTCTTGGTTCAAAGATGAAGCCAGCAGTCTTCTTGCTATTTCCATGCATCGCAGAAGCAACAATTTGTGTTTTCATGTCCCTTCCCTGACCTAGTGAGGTCACTATATTCACATTTGGGAAATGATGATTTGCCTCTTCACTCATTGTGCCTTCCCCAGTTAATTAAAACATGCAGAATGGAGATGGTCAACCAACCCAGAAACCAAACAGCAAGGCAGGCCATTTCCCAGCATCCTTAGCTTAGCTTGAAAGCACAAAGACAAACTATGTATGTGTATTGTGGGCTAATGGGTCTCATCGTCCTCAAAGCAGAGGTAGGAATGAAAAATGTTTCAAGCAGATGCCTGCCAGTCTCCTGAGAAACAGGCTCCAAACACACAGTGCCAGCAAGTATAGTCACAAACAGTGTTTGCTCAGCTAATTCTCCTCTTCTTTCTCCCAGTTATCCCTGGGGCCTAGGAAGTATTAAGAAACCATTGAACCCAGCAAGTTTGCTCTCTCAAGGAGGAGGGGAAAAAAATTGATGTCTATAAAAAGAGGAAGCTGCGAGGAGAAGGACAAAATAATATTTCCTGAGCACCGACTTTGTGCCAGACACTGTGCAAGTTGGCCTTACGTATGTGTGTGCTTGCTAAGTCACTTCAGTCGTGTCCAGTTCTTTGTGATCCTACAGACTGTAGACCTTCAGGCGCCTCTGTCCATGGGATTTTCCAGGCCAGAATACCAGAGTGGGCTGCCATGCCCTCCTCCAGGGGATCTTCCCAACATGGGAATCAAACCCGCAGCTCTTACATCTCCTGCATTGGCAGGCAGGTTCTTTACCATCAGCTCCTCCTGGGAAGCCCCAGCCTTACACATAGATTATCATTAACTTTTCTGACACTCTTATACAGTTAAATTAATACCTCTACTTTAGAAGAAGAGATCAGGACTCAGAGAAGTTAACTAACTTAGCCAAGGACACACAGCTAGTACAGAGCATAACTTGAATTCAGTCCCAGTCGTACTTGACTACAGAGACCAGAGTCTTGTCAATTGCATAAGGCACTATCTCTTCATTACACCCAAAGCAAGGTCTATAAGCCAATTAGGAGAGAGGTCCAGAAAAGTCCATCTTCAGAGAATGTATATTTTGTCCCCAATATCAAATGCATAAATCTCATTTAATGGGAAATTCAGCATGTGTGCTGTTGACACTGAGACAAATGGAATTAAAGTTGGCTTTCCCTCTGACTTTGAGAAAACATTCTGAGTATGTTTTTCTATTTTAGGCACAGTTACAACCCGAGCAGTCAAAGTGAATTAGTTTGGGGTATTTTTTTTTTTTCTTTCATTTTTGCCTAGTCATCTGTAAACAAGATCTATTAAAATAATTAAATGCAAATTCGGTAATTTCTGCAACATTTAACTCAAAAATAGCAGATTTTATAAGAATGGGTATATTTAGCACCCAATTGGCTCTTCGCTTACTTTTGTCTAATGGCCTATTTTAAAGTCATCTTCCAAAGAGGTGAAGTTCAGTTACACGTTTTGTCAACTGCTTCGTGCAGTTCTGAGGGTGGGTGAAACTCAAATCTTCTATCCTTCTCCCAAATCAGAGGACCACATCTGGGGAATTCATCACATTTTGCCTTTTCTCCTTTCCTGTGACAATGACAATCTTTTCTTTCCCAGAATCCCTTCTGCTGGCGCTTTGGCAAAGGACAAAGAGAGAATGGAAAAGTACTGAGAAGCGGAGACCTGGGCAGCGTCCTTGAAACGGGAGATGGGAGACACAGGAATAGGCCCTCTCCTGACGGGGTATTCCTTTATGGGGTGTGGTCTGAAGCTGGGCAGAGTCCAGCTACAGAAAAGGCAGACGAGGGAGGAGGCAGACAGAGGGGGAAAGTGAGCCACACCTATTTAAATCCTTGGTGCTCCTCTCCTCTGCCACAGGAGTGAGCATCTGAGGCAGCGACAGTTTCATCTGAGCTAGTTTGTCCTGGCACCTCTCTCTCTCTCTCTCTCTCTCTCTCTCTCTCTCTCTCTCTCTCTCTCTCTCTCTCTCTGTGCTGTGCTAAGTAACTTCAGTCATGTCTGACTCTTTGCTATCCTATGGACTGTAGCCCACCAGGCTCCTCTGTGCATGGGATTCTCCAGGCAAGAATACTGGAGTGGGTTGCCCTGCCCTCCTCCAGGGGACCTTTCCAACCTAGGGGTCAAATTCACAATTCCTGTGGCTGCTACATTAAAGGTGAACTCAATTGCTGAGCCACCTGGAAGGCCCTCACCCCTCTCCCTGTCTCTCTGCCTCTGTCTCTCTCTCTATATATATATATACATATATATATGTCCCATTGTACCATGTTGCATATAGAGAGAGGCTTGTCACTGTGAAAATGCAAAGAGATACAAAGGCTGCAGGCAGGGGAGGTCAAGGAAGAAAAATACCCAACTCCGGAGGAAATTCTCCAAGCCCACCTGAGTACCCAGAAGAAAAATCCAGGGCTGAATTGGAGCAACAGCTCCCCAAAGGGGAACAGGGTTTTCCCCAGAGGCCTGACTTTCTCTGATTTATAATCTGTCTATTCCCTCTGTGTCCCATGTGCATACTTCATAACTTGGATTTTAATAGTTCTTCACTCTTTTTGATCCTTACCTGAAAATCGATGACAGCTAACATGGACTCCCTCCTAAGTGGACCCTTCCTGTCCCAATTACTCTGTTGTATCCAGAAAGAGTCACGACTGACCACCTTTCTGCTAGCATTTATTGTAACTTTTATTATCAACTTGCCATTTTATGTATGATTCAGGAAATCTTGTGAAAAGTCCTATAAGATGAGCCTTATTAACATGCCCACTTTCCAGATGAATAAACAGAGGCTCAGAGGCAGAAAGCAACTGGACCAAGATCCTACAGCTAGTGGCAGAGTCAGGCTTTCTGAAACCCTCTGTTACAGTGAAAGACAGAATCTACAGTAGAAGTTCCTCCAATCATCTTGTTACCTGAGGTTGAAGTCAGGTCCACGGCCAAGTCCAGAAAAAGAAGGATCCAGCTCCCCAAGCCATCTGCCCCATCTTCCCCTCTCCCTCCAACTCTGCTGCAAATCCAAGACTCTATGTCCTGAGAAAAATCTCAAGGTAACCCCCCTTACCATCCCAGCTTCAGTATTTCCACAAATGGGCTTTGGTGTCCAAAAGAGCTAGGTTCACATTCCCACCTCTGTGTGTGTTCCGTCATGTCCAGCTCCTCGTAGCTGCGTGGACTGTAGCCCGCCAGGCTCCTCTGTCCATGGGATTCTCCAGGCAAGAATACTGGAGGGGGTTGCCATTTCCTACTCCAGGGGATCTTCCCAATCCAGGTATCAAACCCACATCTCTCGTATCTTCTGCGTTGGCAGACAGATTCTTTACCAGTAGCGCCACCTGGGGAGCCCCATACCCACCTCTAGTGTTCACAATAATAATTCATTGTATCTTCAAGCCTGGTTCTTAGAAAAATGAAAACTTCCTTATAATGCCTGAAAATCAGCCTCTCTCTACTCAACCCAGTCACTGGTTTCCCTCCAGAGGATAAGCTCACTGGTCTCTTTCTTGTGTCTGTGCTTAGTCGCTCAGTCATGTCCATCTTTTTGTGATCCCACGGACTGTAGCCCACCAGGCTCCTCTATCCATGGGGATTCTCAGCCAAGAATACTGAAGTGGATTTTCACTCCCTCCTCCAGGGGATCTTCCTAACCCAGGAATCGAACCCAGGTCTCCTGCATTGCAGGTGAATTCTTTACCATCTGAGCCACCAGGGAAGCCCAAGAATACTTGAGTGGGTAGCCTATCCCTTCTTCAGGGGAACTTCCCAACCCAGGAATCGAACCAGGATCTCCTGCATTGCAGGTGGATTCTTTACCAGCTGAGCTACACAGGAAGCCCAGTCACTGCCTTAGCAGGCCCATTTTTCTTGGTCCTGAAACACAAAGTATCCTAAATTTCATTCTAATTGCACCACGTTTGCCTGGGACAACACAGCTCAGGCATCCTTTGACTCTATTCTTGACACCTTCCGATTCATCAGCACCAATTTTTCACTCTGGATAATTTCTTTCAATGTATCTTTCAAACTACTACCTTTCTCTGAAGCTACGTCTAATTGTTTATGAAATCAAGTAATAAAAAAATTTTTTTTGGCTACGCTGCATGGCATGTGGGATCTTAGTCCCCCGACCAGGCATTGAACCCATGCCAAACCCGCACTGGAAGTGGGGAGTCTTAACCACTGGACTGCCAGGGAAATCCACAAGTATTTCATTTCAGGGAGGATATTCTTGATGACTGTTTATTTCAGTTGGCCTTAAATTTTTTTTCTCTCTTTTTTTTACAATATCCTGTGCTTTCAGGATTGTCTTTCATCCTTCTTTTATTTGATCATTTTCAACAAACTGATTTTATAATCTCTTACAGACGGTTCAACTGTCTCAAGTTCCTGAGATGTTATTTCTTAACTTTCCTTTATGTAAAATATCTAATGATGTGGCTTATAATTTTTTAATAATGAGCTCCTGATCAACAGAGGTTCTTTATTTTGTGAAAGTTCTGTGAGCCAAGGGATGCAGAAGTTACCATACAAAGGGGTCTTACTCTCCAGGGGTTTCCTTGGCCCCAGATGAATTTATACCTTAATTTCTCATGTTAAAATTTCTAGGAACCTCCCTAGTGATCCAGGGAAACTAAGATCCCACATGCCACACAGTGCCGCTAAAAAGTCAAAAAAATAATAAAATCTACTTCAGGTGTGCACCCAGACATAACACAGAACTAACCTCTCACTTTTTCACTGGATATTTTCTTTTCTCAGGGGCTTCCCGGATGGCTCAGTGATAAAGAACCTGCCTGCCAGTGCAGGAGATGCTGGTTTGATCTCTGATTCAGGAAGATCCCCTGGAAAAGGAAATGGCAACCCACTCCAGGATTCTTGCCTGGGAAATTCCATGGACAGAGGAACCTGGTGGTCTATAGTCCATGGGATGGGAAAAAGTCGGACACTTTTGTAGAGACTAAACAACATTTCCTTTTCTCAACCTTCAACCCTGGGTGGACAACAACCTTCCCTGAACGTGTGGATAGAATTTCTCCACCCTTTTAATAAAGGAAGCTGCATTCTAGTCTTAAGAGGAGATATCAGTAGTTACTATAAATTATACTCATTAATAATTGCTGTTCAATTGCTAAGTCCTATCTGACTCTTTGCAACCCCATGGACGGCAGCATACCAGGATTCCCTATCCTTCACTATCTCCTGGAGTTTGCTCATGTCCATTGAGTCAGTGATGGTATCCAACTACACAGTAGTAATAATATATTCATATTATATATATATATATATATATATATACATATATATATATATTTCTCTCTCCAATAATTCTACCTTATGTGAAGAAGGGAGAGGGCTATGCCAGTTGAGTCTGCCATATTGCTAAGTATACTCCCTCATGCCATAACGTCCAGAATGATACTTCTAAAACACAAATTGTATTCTGTTACCCCCCACCCACCCCCCGCCATAAACACACACGCACACACACCCTCAACCCTCATACCTACTGTTTTTACCTTCCTGCCCTGTCCTCCTCTTGACTCAAGAGTTAATTTCCACCCTCATCTCTCAACACACGCATTCCCACCCTACCCTCCAGCCACCCCACCTTCCTCAAATGAAGAGGGTCTCAAGCAGACCGCCCCACCCTTCTCTGGAAAGCAGTCTTTAATAGGTCCCTTGCACAAGAGTCCCTATTTGAATCCAATTTAAGATGCAAATGGAGGCGCTATTGCTTGTCATCATCCCATGTAATGCCGAGAAAAACCCTCAGAATAACCCATGTATGTGACTACTGTGGGCTTCCCAGGTGGCCCTCGTGGTAAAGAACCCACCAGTGAGAAAGAAAGACTCCAAGGACTCGAGTAAGAGGTATTTAAGGAGACGTTCTGTCTTCTCTGAATGATGTAGGTTGAAAGGTGGAAAGTCTGCAGCTGCTGCAGCTGTTTCTAGACCAGGAGCAAAGGGCATGGAGCTACTGATGGCCCACGAAGAGAAGCCTGAGGATGAAGCTATCACCACGAAGATGCAAACGGAGAGGGCTGTAAACCGCTAGATCAAGCCTTACCCGATCAACCAGACTGAGCAGGGTCTGGATTTCCCTGTTGCTGTAGTCAATAAGTTGCATACATCGTGTTAGCCAGAGTGACTTGTGTTTCCTTTCTGTATACAGTGCAAAACCTCTTAAGTGACACATATCTATCCTGTATGTTCTCGAGGGAGTTAAATACTTCCGGTTAATACTGCACTTCTGCTTCAAAGCATTCACCCATACAAAGTTCCCTGTCCTTTTTTTCTCTCCCTTGGGATTTTCTGTTGCTGTTGTCTTTGTTGTTGCCTTGGCGATTACCTAAAGAGTCGGCCGTGACTCCCAAGTGTGGCAAAATACTGAAGAGAGATTGAGTGCAAACTGTTTCTACTCACAATCTCAATTCTGAATCTACATTTGGGGCAATAAATTGGGTCATCCCCGCACCCCCCCATTCCCCACCGACACCCCCCCCCCACCCATTCCCCAGTCCAGTTGATCAGTGGAGGCCATCTCAAGTGCTGGGCTGAGAAATATTCTGAAACCCAATCCTACCTAGACAAAATGTTGTGGTTACCTGGGGGGGGGGGGTCACAGAATTAGGGGCAGAAGGGACACTAACTGATCACCTCGGAACAAAACCACACCTTGAAGGCTCGCTTCAATGTCTGACTTTCCTTGCAGCCAGAAAGCCCTTCCTCATGTTCTGCCTAAATAATTCATGTTGCAATTTCAGCCCAGCCTTCCTCTTCACAGCAGCTGTGAGGACTGGCTTGTCAGCCTCATCTGACCCTGTTACACTCATGATAAAGAGTGCTATAAAGTTGCCTTTCCCATCTCTTCTTCTTCCCTGTGCTAAGTGACCCCACGCCACTGCTTCGGGTCTAAATCCAGATGAGGTACTCTGCACAGAAAAATGATTGCAAAGCCCAGATTGCTAAGAGACTCCATCTCTGGGGACCACATTTTCTGTCCTTTCTTGGGTACAGAGACGACTCCCTGAATTAAATCAAATGGGACCAGGATCATCTAGTCTCATCCTAGTCCTCCAGAATCTAGTGACTCCCTTCTCTGACAGCATCTCTATTTCATGTTTCCAGTGATAGTCAATCCATGACTGAAGTTGGCCATCAGCCAACCACTGCAAAGCACTGATTGCAATTCCGGTAAATGACAACCAAAGAAAAGGAGGTCCCATTCAGGAAAATACACCATGTCCTTGTTCCTGTCCTTCTTTTAGGAAATCTCCTCTCCCTCAGTGTCTAGGGTTTCATTGAAATTGTAAATCACTGTGCCTCACCTTCTCCTAGCCAAGGAGCACGCATACAAGCCAAGCAAGACCAATGGGACTCTAACTGGGAATTTAGCCCTCAAACACAGCAAAACAAGATGGAGATAAAGCTGCTCAAGTGCTGGAGTCTAGACAGGATGGTTCCACTGTCCTGCTTCCTTAATACCTGGAGCCCCTGGTTGCTGGCTCCCTACCCTTCCCTTACTCTTATCCACTCACTATGTTCTAACGTTCTCCTTTTTCTTGTGCTAGCCAAGGTTGGTTTCTATTGCTTGCATCAACGGATACTAACGCGTACTGTTAACACTCCAAGAAGGTGTCTCCCAGATTTTTTAAACCTTAATTACATATTTTTTAAAAACAACCATTTCACACTTGTGCTGGCATAAGAGTTTGAGCCTGGAAGTCAATGGAAAAGAGTTTCTCTGTATCAACCAAATAATGTCATGACAACGGAATTTTTGTCAAGCAACCAGACTACTCTGAAATTAGTTTTGTGACATTGACCTAATGTCTCATTAAAATTAGGCAAATTAGGGGGACTGCAGATACCATCAAAATGAACGAACATTGTCAGAAGAAGATGGATCTTCCTGGAAAAATGAATTGTTTTGGGGGGCATTGTGACTGTCATAAGTGTCCTCCTCTTGTTAAAGTAGTTTTGCAGAAAAAAACTTGAGTGTAATTTACTAATTGTACAGTGCAAATCACTTAACAGTGGAATGGGTTTTATGCTCTCATTTTTAACTGCCCACCTTTTTCTCTGTGTTACTTTAGTTCCTCATCCTAGAATGTTGACGATAATAACAACAACAAACTGACAATATGCAGTAGATAGCACTAGGGACTTTACCTTGAATTACCTGAATTCTTCCTCATAAGACCTCACGAGATAGGGTCTATCGTCAAACATGCTTTTTAGATGAGAAAGTCAAAGTTTTTTGAGAATTAATTCCAAGTGTGCAAAGATTGTAAGGTACACAGGCTGGAATCCACACTCTGTATTCCCAACTAACATATCATTGCATTTATTAAGGTCTTCTGAGTGCCAGGGGCAGTACTAGGCATTTCAGAGGTCCTATGTTACATTTAACAGGCTTCCCAGGTGGTGCTAGTCATAAAGAACCTGCCTGCCAAGAGACTCAAGAGATGCGGGTTCGATCCCTGAGTCAGGAAGCTCCCCTGGAGAAGGGCAAGGCAACCCACTCCCTGGAGAATCTCCTGGACAGAGGAGCCTGGCGGGCTACAGTGCATAGGTTCACAAAGAGTTGGACTGATTAAAGCAACTTAGTACACATGCATGTCACATTTAATCCTCCCCACAATCTTCCACGGTAGGTTTTTTTAATCCCCATTTTACAGAAGAGGAAGCTGAAGTTCAGAGATATTAAGTAACTTTGCACAACATCAAGATTCAGCTAGATTCAAACCACAGCTGTCTGGCTGCTGCAGAGCCTAACTCTAATCACTCTCCTGCCTCCTCCAGAGGAAGTCACACATGCCCTCCCTCTTTATTCTCCTAATTAGTTTCAAAGCTATTTGTGAGGAGTTTGAGCACCACCACTCCCCAACCTCCAGTGTCTAGTACTAGGTTTCACACCCTTTAGAATCTCCATCAAGTTTCTGCAGGATTAAATGAGTTGATAGATAATCTATCAAACACTTACAACAGTGCCTGACACCCAATAAATGCTATATACACATTTGCTATTTATCATTATCATTACTTAAGAGAATCAAACAAGCACCTGTTTTCATTCCAACCATTTCTGTGTTCATTACCATCATTATGGTTGTATTCAAAAAAGCAGATCCCCTGAGATTTCTTTTGCTTAGACTTCTATTCATCTTCTTTGGCTTCTTTTTACTTGTTTTTGCTGCATTTTTATGACTGTAATATAACTTGTTGTGTGTCCTTACAAGTAATAAGGCTGGTAGGTCAACACCCAGCTCTCCCACTGTCAAGTTTCTTATTGAGTACATGCCTTTTGCCAGCCTAGGAGGACCTATGACTTCTCAGTTGGGCAGAGAAAGAACAGTAGCAGCCTTTGGGGCTGTTTCCCCATCACCTACTCCCCACACATAGAAATGGGACTCTGGGGTCATTTTATGTAAAGCAAACCCTGCTTACTTCCTGGACACTCCTGATTGGACCAGACATGATCATCCGATCCAAATTGAGCCAATCAGAGTCTTTCTCCTGAAAATTTGAAATTGATGGTTAGGGAGTTTGCTTGGTCTGGATTTCTGTTTGAAGTAAGAGGTCAAGTAAATGTGAGGATCAAGATTTTAGTTTTGAGGAGATTGGTTTTTTGCCATGTAGACAAAGGAAGCTGGTCTGGAGAAAAGGAATAAAAAGATAAAAAGGAGAGGGGCAAGCAAAAAGAGGGAGATGAAGGTAATCACTAAGCAAACCTGAGGTCAGGAGCTATTCCTGCAGAGAAAGGCAGAATAATGGCTTTGCTGCTGAGGAATTCCATTTCCTGGTCCTGTCGCTCAGGAAGCTAGGCTGGACTTCTGCCTTTGGAGTCTGTATCTGTGGATCTTTCCAGCAAATAGCTCCTTTGCTTTACATAGTTTGAGTGGGTTTCTGCTTCTTCCTTCAGAACCCAGTGGTAACCAAGGTAAACTGTCACTGACACTAAGACCTAATGAATGCTCCCAAGATTTAAAAAAAAATTTTTTTGCCCACTTTCTTTTTTTAAATTTTTTACTTTACAATATTGTATTGGTTTTGCCATACATCAACATGAATCCACCACAGGTATACACGTGTTCCCCATCCTGAAGCCCTCTCCCACCTCCCTCCTCGTACCATCCCTCTGGGTCATCCCACTGCTATTGGAGAATAGTTGATTTACAACGTCGTGTTAGCTTCAGGGGGACCTCAAAGTGATTCAGTTATACACACATATGTGCACGTGTGCTATTTATGTCACCTCAGTTGTGTCCAACTCTTTGCAATCCCATGGACTGTAGCCCCCCAGGCTTCTCTGTCCATGGGATTCTCCAGGCAAGAATACTGAAGTGGGTAGCCATGCTCTCCTCCAGGGGATCTTCCTGACCCAGGGACTGAACCTGCATCTCCTATGTCTCCTGCATTGGTTCAGTTCAGTTCAGTTCAGTTCAGTCGCTCAGTCATGTCAGACTCCTTGCGACCCCATGAATCACAGCACGCCAGGCCTCCCTGACCATCACCAACTCCCAAAGTTCGCTCAGACTCACATCCATTGAGTCCGTGATGACATCCAGCCATCTCATCCTCTGTCGTCCTTCCTCCTGCCCCCAATCCCTCCCAGCATCAGAGTCTTTTCCAATGAGTCAACTCTTCACATGAGGTGGCCAAAGTACTGGAGTTTCAGCTTCAGCATCATTCCCTCCAAAGAAATCCCAGGGCTGATCTCCTTCAGGATGGACTGGTTGGATCTCCTTGCAGTCCAAGGGACTCTCAAGACTCTTCTCCAACACCACAGTTCAAAAGCATCAATTCTTCAGTGCTCAGCTTTCATCACAGTCCAACTCTCACATCCATACATGACTACAGGAAAAACCATAGCCTTGACTAGGTGGACCTTTGTTGGCCAAGTAATGTCTCTGCTTTTGAATATGCTATCTAGGTTGGTCATAACTTTCCTACCAAGGGGTAAGTGTCTTTTAATTTCATGGCTGCAGTCACCATCTGCAGTGATTTTGAAGCCCCAAAAAATTAAGTCTGACACTGTTTCCACTGTTTCCCCATCTATTTCCCATGAAGTGATGGGACCAGATGCCATGATCTTTGTTTTCTGAATGTTGAGCTTTAAGCCAACTTTTTCACTCTCCTCTTTCACTCTCATCAAGAGGCTTTTTAGTTCCTCTCCACTTTCTGCCATAAGGGTGGTGTCATCTGTATATCTGAGGTTATTGATATTCCTCCAAGCAATCTTGACTCCAGACTGTGCTTCTTCCAGCCCAGCGTTTCTCATGATGTACTCTGTATATAAGTTAAATAAGCAGGGTGACAGTATACAGCCTTGTATAGTACTCCTTTTCCTGTTTGGAACCAGTCTGTTGTTCCATGTCCAGTTCTATCTGTTGCTTCCTGACCTGCATACATGTTTCTCAAGAGGCAGGTCAGGTGGTCTGGGATTCCCATCTCTTTCAGAATTTTCCACAGTTTCTTGTGATCCACACAGTCAAAGGCTTTGGCATAGTCAATAAAGCAGAAATAGATGTTTTTCTGGAACTCTCTTGCTTTTTCCATGATCCAGTGGATGTTGGCAATTTGATATCTGGTTCCTCTGCCTTTTCTAAAACCAGCTTGAACATCAGGGAGTTCACGGTCCATGTATTGCTGAAGCCTGGCTTGGAGAATTTTGAGCATTACATTACTAGTGTGTGAGATGAGTGCAATTGTGCGGTAGTTTGAGCATTCTTTGGCATTGCCTTTTTTGGGACTGGAATGAAAACTGACCTTTTCCAGTCCTGTGGCCACTGCTGAGTTTTCCAAATTTGCTGGCATATTGAGTGCAGCACTTTCACAGTATCATCTTTCAGGATTTGAAATAGCTCCACTGGAATTCCATCACCTCCACTAGCTTTTTTCGTAGTGATGCTTTCTAAGGCCCACTTGACTTCACATTCCAGGATGTCTGGCTCTAGGTGAGTGATCGGGTTCTTTACCACTCACGCTACCTGGGAAGCCTATACATACACATATATCCATTCTTCTTCAGAGTCTTTTCCAAAGAAGACACACAGATGGCTCTTGTGATTTGAATGCAATGGAAAGGGCACTAAAATTGATTTATTCATGAGTTCAACAGGTATTTACTGAAAGGCTACTACCTGCTAGGCACCATAACATTGGGGATACAGTGCCAAACATATTAGAGAAAAACTATTAAGCTACAGACATAACAATCAAGCTGATTCTTGTAAAAGAATGGAGGGGAAATAAGGAAATCAGTGATCTCAAGATGCTCTTGCTAAGGCCACATAATGAAGCCTCAAAAAGCCCATCCAGTAACTTACTGATCGGGCTTCCCAGGTGGTGCTGGTGGTAATGAACCCACTTGCCAGTGCAGGAGATGTAAGTAATGCTGGTTCGATTCCTAGGTCTGGATGATTACTGGAGGAGAGCATGGCAATCCACTCCAGTATTCTTGCCTGGGAAATCCCATGGACAGAAGAACCTGGCAGGCTACAGTCCATAGGGTAACAAAGAATCAGACATGACTGAAGTGACTTAGCATTCAACTTATTCCTTGACTTTAAAACAAGTGGACGAACCTCTGTGTTGATCCACACCACTAAAATAGCAGAGGTGTGTGTGTTTGTGTTTGGAAGAGGAATTGACTAGGCAATGATGAGGTGAATGAGTGGTATCATATATAACGTTATACTCTGATGACTCATACAGAGATGCTCAGATCTGGGATGTTCGCAGAGGCAGAGCAGCATCTTAGGAAAAACACAGGATCCATAGTTTGACCCCTAGTTCTCAACAGGAGGTAGTTTTGTCCCCACAAGGATGATTGACAAGATCTGGAGATATTTTGGCTGTCAGAACTGGAAAGGATATGCTACACTGTACAGGACAACCCCCTCTACAGAAAATTATCCAGCCTCAAATATTAACTGTATTGAGGTTAAGAAATGCTGAGTTAGATAAATCCTGGTTCTGCCTCACCAGCTGTGTGACCTTTGGCAGGCTGCTTTTTCCTTGGGTTTTATTTCATCCTCTGCAAAATAGGAAGCTGTAACATCTTTCATGTAGGTTTCCCCGATGGCTCAGCAGGTAAAGAATCTTCCTGCAATGCAGGAGACACAGGAGATATGGGTTCAATCCCTGGGTCAGACAGATGCCCTGGAGAAGGAAATGGCAACCCACTCCAATATTCTTGCCTGGAGAATTCCATGGACAGAGGAGCCTGGCGGGCTACAGTCCATGGGGTTGCAAAGAGTCAGACATGGCTGAGCACATAAGCTCATTAGGGGCTATGGGCTCTCGATTGGTGATTTTCTGAGGGTTGATTAAGGTAATACACGTGAAGAGGCTGCATAAAGAGGACAACCAAGGCTACCAATAGATACTATGAACTGAATGAGCTCAGCTGTTCTAGAAATCTCCAGGGTGAGTTTTCAGAACCAAAAGAATCCCTTGAGGATCCCAGAGACTTTAGCTGATGGTTTTCCCAGTCCAGCCTGGCTTGTCTCCCCATCTTCCTGTCTCTTATAGGCAGCAGACACAACAGAGCACCTTGGATTCAAAAGATCTTCCTAAGTGTTCAAACCATGAGGATGGGCTCCAGATCCCTTCACTTTAGGACCTCGAGGACCAAGCGAGAATCTCTAGCCAGCCAGGCCCTCTGTCTCCTAAGGGGCTGATGCCAGATGCTAGAAACCAGAGAACGGTGAATAATGGAGACTTCTTGGGTATATAATTATGCTGACTTCATTACACCATTCAAGCAGATGGTTAGGAAATTTCCAGCCCCCTACCCAGCTTCCTTCCTGCCCCCAAGGTGTGAACCAGAGAGTCAAGCCTCATGTTTCTTGGCTTTGACATCTTCTCATCCAGGCCCGGATGCTTCAGGCATTGAGCCTGAGTCACTTACAGTATAGGACAGATGTAAGGTCCCAGACAAGTGTTAACCAGGTTCACTTTCTTCCCCTGCTGAACACAGAGAAGCATAAATAAAGCTAGCAATAAAAGCAATAGTGAGAATGATAATAATAACAAATAACAGTTGTACTAGTGAACTTATGGTTGCCACGGGGGAAGAACGAAGGGAAGAGATACCTAAGGAGTTTGAGATTGATATGTGCACACTCAGTTCAGTTCAGTCACTCAGTCGTGTCCAACTCTTTGCAACCCCATGGACTGCAGCATGCCATGCTTCCCTGTCCATCACCAACTCCCAAAGCTTGCTCAAACTCATGTTCATCAAGTTGGTGATGCCATCCAACCATCTCATCCTCTGTCATCCCCTTCTTCTCCTGCCGTGTATCTTTCCCAGCATCAGGGTCTTTTCAAATGAGTCAGTTCTTCACATCAGGTGGGCAAAGTATTGGGGCTTCAGCTTCAGCATCAGCATCAGTCCTTCCAATGAATATTCATGACTGATGTCCTTTAGGATTGACTGGTTGGATCTCCTTGTAGTCCAAGGGACTGTTAAGAATCTTCTCCAACATCACGGTTCAAACGTATCAATTCTTCAGTCCCCAGCTTTCTTTATAGTCCGACTCTCACATCCACACATGACCACCGGAAAAACCACAGCTTTGACTGGACCTCTGTTGGCAAAGTGATGTCTCTGCTTTTTAATATGCTGTCTAGGTTGGTCCTAGATTTTCTTCCAAGGAGCAAGCGTCTTTTAATTTCATGGTTGCAGTCACCATCTGCAGTGATTTTGGAGCCCCAAAAATAAAATCTGTCACTGTTTCCATTGTTTCCCCATCTGTCTGTCATGAAGTGAGGGGACCCGATCATTGCATCATGTGCACGCTGGTATATTTAAAATGAATAACCAACAAGGTCCACCTGGATATCCCAGGGAACTCTGCTCAATGTTATATGGCACCCAGGATGGGAGGGGAGTTGAGGGGAGAATGGATACATGTATTTGTATGGCTGAGTCCCTTTGCTGTCCACCTGAAACTATGACAACCTTGTTAATCAGATATATTCCAATATAAAATAAAAAATTAAAAAAAAAAAAGTTCTCCTGCAAATGTAGAAAGCTGGCTAAAGAAGGATGTGTCTTGTTTGACTGGCACGGCCAGGCAGGGAAGAAGAGACAAGAGGTTTTTACTCACAAGGTAACACTCTTCAAGGCTAAACACTCTGTTTTTAGTGTGCATAAAAGTAACCATAGAAACTTGCTTTAAAAACATAAAAACGTCTGCTTTGGGTTTGATTTTGTTTGGGCAAACGAGGGATGGGCCTCTGTACCTAGACACTTGGAGAAGTACTGCTCTGAGCCAGGGGGCTTTCAACTTTAATGTGCACCAGAATCCTCTAGAGGGTTTTGTGTTCATTTCCTGTGGCTGCCATAAAAGTGACCATAAACTGAGTGGTTTAAAACAGAAATGTGTCCAGAGAAATCGTACAGATGGCCAACAGGCACAGGAAAAGATGCTCAACTTCACTAATTATTAGAGAAATGCCAATCAAAACTACAACGAGATACCACTTCATACCGATCGGAATGACCATCATCACAAAAAAAAAAAAAAAACCCTACAAATAATAAACGTTGGAAAGGGTGTGGAGAAAGGAAACCCTTGTACACTGTTGATGGGAATGTAAATTGGTACAGTCACTATGGAGAACTATATGTGAGTGAAGTGGAGTCGCTCAGTCGTGTCCGACTCTTTGTGACCCCATGGATGGTAGCCTACCAGGCTCTGGGTCCATGGGATTTTCCAGGCAAGAATACTGGAGTGGGCTGCCATTTTTGGAGGTTCCTTAAAAAACTAAAAATAGATTTGCCATATGATCCAGCGATCTCATTTCTGGGCATATTATCTGGGAAAGATGGAAATTCTAATTTGAAAGGATATATGCACTTAATGTTCATGTGCTCAGTCACTCAGTCGTGTCCGAATCTTTGTGACCCCATGGACCATAGCCCACCAGGCTCCTCTGTCCATGGGATTCTCCAAGCAAGAATACTGGAGTGGGCTGCCATGCCCTCCTCCAGGGGATCTTCCCAACCCAGGGGTCAAACCCAGGTCTCCCACATTGCAGGCAGATTCTTTACCATCTCAGCCATCAGGGCAGCCCATCTAATGTTCGCAGCAGCTCTGTTTACAAAACTTAAGATGTGGAAACAACCCAAATGTCTATCCACAGATGAATGGATAAGGATGCGGGGTATACAATGGAATACTACTCGTCCATAAAGAAGAATGAAATAGTGCCTTTAGAGGAACATGGATGGACTAGAGATTATTATTCTGAGTGAAGTCTGAGAAAGACAAATATATGATATCACTTATATGAAGAATGTTAAAAATGATGCAAATGAGCATTATTCCAATCTCTGCCTCTGTCTCCACATGCATGCACCTCTGTGTGTTGTTTCCTCTTTTCTCCTCTTACAGTGACGCTTGTCACTGGATTCAGAGCTCACCTTAATTCAGAATGAGTTCATCTCACAATTCCTACTTTCATGACATCCACAAAGACTTTTTTTCCAAATAAGATCACATTCACAAGTTCCAGTTGGACATACCTTTGGGCAGGAGGGGGCATCAATTAATAGAGATTATCGGGCCCCTTCCCCGGAATTTGCATATCTAACAAGTTGCCAGGTGATGCTGATGCTTCTGGTCTGGGAAACACTCATTGAGGACCATTGCCTTCAGCAAAAACTCCACATCCGAGTGACTCGCTGTTCTGATATTTAACAAGTGTCAGATGTCTACACTGAAAAGAGCGAAGAAAGATGGCAAAGACTCGCCCCCATCTTTCACCCTTGCCTGCCTCATCAGTCCCTGTCCTGCTTTCCCAGTGACCCCAAATTAGTCTTCAAGAAGCAGCAAGGCCTACTGTACAAAAAAGTGGGAGTGGGAGGAGCTTTGAGCTTAGCCAGACCTGTCACTTCATCTTGCCAAAGTGTGTGAGTTTGGATGAACCATTTCCTCTCTCGAAGCCTTAGGTGTCTCTATTCTAAAATGGAAATAAGAATCTTGCCCAGCCCAGGGGTTTCCCTGGTCATCTCATCTAGTGGTTAAGAATCTGCCTGTCAATCCGGGGGACATTGGTTCAGCCCTTGATCCGGGAACTTCCCAAGTTCCCGTGGAGAAACTAAGCCCACAGCTGCAACTACTGAGCCCAAGCACTACAACTACTGAGACACATTTGCCTAGAGCCTGTGCTCCACAACGGAGAGTAGCTCCCACTCACTGCAACTAGAGAAAGCCCGCGTGCAGCACAATGAAGACCCAGCGCAATCAAAAGTATAAAATAAATAAATCTCAAAAAAAAAAAAAAAAAAAAGGACTCTTACCTGGTCCGATTCTAGTTCTTAAAAGGCTGAATGGGCCATATGTGTAGATGTAGCTATTGCTACGGCTAAAGATGTCAGCAAGCCAGCAGTCCTGATAAGTGGCCTGGCTGCTGATGTGTGACGGGCACAGGGTAGCAGGAAGGACCACGGGTCTAATTCTGCCAAAAGATAACTCGAACAGAGTGTGTCTCTGGCTCTCACTTCCTCTCCTAGCCCCACAGAGGCCCAAGTTCCTCCCCTTCCACTAAGCTACTACCAAGCCACATAACCAGCATCGATGAGGGCAGGTAATCACCTGGGTTGTTGCCCACCTCCGAGGATGAGCCTCGTTAGCTTTGATGTGGCTGGCTTACCAGCCTTGGTCCCAGGTCTCTTTCCAGCCACTGCTTTGCAACACCACTGAAGTGGCTTTGACACTTTGAGGACACTGGGGAGACAGCCTGGGCCAACCAGCTGCCTGCTAGGAGACTGATGGGCACTCAGGCCTTCAGAAGGAACTGAGCTGGAACCAGGGATGAGGCATCATCTAATCTCCTGGGACTACAGAGAAGTCAGGCTCTCTGATCGGCATCCCTGCGCTGGTAAAGCAGTGGAGGCAGATTGGATTTGTGAGGTATGCTGGTGTCAGAAAGGTCTGGGTTCACACCAGGGCTGCCTGGCTAGCTAGCTGGGCGCACTCCAGCAATGCCCCCACCTCTGGAGCCTCGAGTATTCCATCTGTAAAGTGGAGGTAATAGGAGAAGCTGCCTTGTAGGGTGCTGGGAGGATACAATGAAATAATTCACATTTAAGTGTTTGTCAAGGTGCTTACCCAGGGTAGATAAAGTACTCAAAAGTATCCTGGTGGCTGATTCCTCTCCCTTATGTGGTGTGAAAAGCATAGGGCCAGAATCACAAGTTCACAAGACCCCAATGGGATGTAATACCTAGGACCCTTGTCACTTTTCTTTAAATACACATAACATAAAACATACCATTTAACTCTTTCTAAGTGTACAGCTTTGTAGTATTAAGTATTTCACACTGTTGTACAACCATCACCACCATTCACCTCCAGAATACCATATCATTCTTAAAAGGTAAAAAGGTTAGGATTTCCCTGGTTTAAGACTCCAAGCCCCCAGTGCAGGGGGCCAGGGTTTGACCCCTGGTCAGGGAACTAGATCCTGCATGCCACAACTAAAGATCCTACACGCGGCAAAGAAGATCCCAAACGCCACATCTAAGACTCGGCACAGCCCAAAAAATTGAAAAAAAAAAAATGATGACAAAGTGGGTGTCACACGCTAGCTCCTGAGACCTACAGGGCTCCACAAACTGGCTGGCTAGTTACTCCAGAGAGAGAGGAACCAGATCAAAGGATGGGGGCTGAGTGGGCAGGAAGGTTCTTGAAAAGCATCTTACTCCCCTGCCTCCATGAACCCAGATCCCAGATACTTCTAGCCCGTCTCTAGGATCCCCAGGGAAGGTGGCGATTCAGACTTTTTAATGACAAGATACATCTGGGTTTACATCTCAGCTCTGCATATACCCGCCATACAGTCTTAACCATGTTACTTCTCTCTCCCTCTCCTAATCCATAGAACGGGGAGAAACATACCACCTACTTCATAGGTTCGCTAATGAGTTTATATATATTATATATATACACATATATATTATGAGTTCATACATATATATATGGAGATTGGGGTTGACATATACACGCTAC
Source organism: Ovis aries (assembly GCF_016772045.2). Classification (NCBI taxonomy): domain Eukaryota; kingdom Metazoa; phylum Chordata; class Mammalia; order Artiodactyla; family Bovidae; genus Ovis; species Ovis aries. Next base: position 12,315,327 of record NC_056077.1, on the reverse strand, counting down.
TATGTATAAAATAGATAACTGATGAGAACCTGCTGTGCAGCACAAGGAACCCTATTTGGTGTTCTGCGGTGACCTAAATGGGAAGGAAATCCAAAAACAAAGAGAGGATATAGATATATGTGTGGCTGATTCACTTCGCTATACAGCAGAAACTAACAGAACTGTGTAAAGCAACAGTAATCCAATAAAAAAAATCTTTTTTTAAGAGTTTACCAAACAGTGGCTGATAAATAGGTGAGAACTATTACCAATATGGACCATGCTGCCCCTCCAAGCTGCTTGCATGCCTTTTTGTAAATCTGTTCAAGTGGCCTCATTTTGCGACTCAGAGTCTTCATCAGGACAAGAATCCCCTCCTCAGCTTGGGAGCCCTGCTCACCAGGGCATGCTTTGATCCCTTTCATGTTCCAGAGAATATCCCTCCCTCAAAAGGGACCAAGGACAAGACTCGCCCCCCAAAATCTGCCCACCAACCCAGAGTCAGGCCCCAGCCCGGCCAATCACATGTGCTCACCCTGCAGTGGTTGCCTAGGTAACCAGCACTCCTGTGCCAGCCCAGAGAGACTGGGTGCTGGGCGAGGGGGCGCCGAGGAGGGGCACGGAGACAGACCCGGGGAGGGGCAGCCTGACAGCAGGAGGGTCAGTGGCAGGGAGGACAGAGGTCAAGGACGGTCATGGAGATGAAGCGACACAGGCAGGGACTGAGGGGCAGGAAACGGAGAAGGGTGGAAGGGGAGGAGGAAGAGGATTCCCTCTCTTCTTTGGCTGTTTCCACATGTCTATACACGTATATACACACAGACACACCTGCACACATAAAATCAAAATATATACGTGTACAAAATACACACACACACCCCTAGAACCCTTTCTCATTCGCAAGCTGCAGGGAAAGTTGGGCTTCCTAAAGGCCCAGCTGCAGTATTTGTTGGCATTTGCGAAGCTTATCAAAGCCTTGGCTCAAAACGAATTTATTTACGGAGCTCCTGGGATGGGATGGAAGGAGCGCCTGGGCAGAGACACTCCTGCTCTCCGTCTAAACACAAACACACTTCCACCTGTCACACAAGGTTTGGCACTTTGAAGGGACCATCTGCAAGGTCCCTTAGTGACAGAGAGAGGGAGAATGAGCGTGTGTGTGTTCATGTGTACCCATGCATTCACACCCCTTTGAAGAACGTTTTTCTTTTCAGGTCCACAAAACAACAGGAAAGCGATGAAAAAAAATGCCACCATGTATACAGCATCTCCTCTGGACCAGGCACCGCTTACATCATCAGTGTCATTAGCACAACAGTGATGGCTGCTAGCCCATTTCATGGAGGAGGAAAACTGAGTCACAAGGAGGTGAAGAGTGCTGTCCAAGCATCCACACTATGAACGGAGACACTGAGGCACAGGAAGGTGAAGAGCTCCATCCGAGGGCTAACCCCTGTCAGTCAGGGACCCAAAATTCAAGCCCAGGGAGCTGGATCTCAAGCCTGAGAGCTGAACCACTCAGTTATTCAGCCCCCAGGATAACGGCCCCAGCCTGGAACTGATGGACAGAAACTGTGCATAGCTAGTTAATGCCGGCGCCTGGACACTTGACAACGAACATGTAAAGTGGGCTCTGAAGTGTGAGGAGGAATCAATGCAAGGAAGGAAGGCGGGGTGCAAGGCGGGAGTGTGAGCAGGTAAGAAAGGGCGTGAAGCCCTACTACAAAGCCTGGATGCAGTTAGTGAGGCAGCAGGTGCAGGTGGAGATGGGCAGGCAGAGGAAGGCCAGGTAAGGCAGAGCCTCAGCTGGAATAGAGTTCAGATTCCACCCAGAAGACAATGCCAAGTCACTGAAGACTTTTTTCTTTAGGAGAGGCATCACACAATCAAATTTGCCTCTTAGGGAGAACACACTGGTTTCCACCAAGACAACAGACTGAAGGAGGTAAGCCCTGCTGGAGAGGCATAGAATCTCATCTGATTCTTCCCAGAGCAGCAGAAAAGGAAACCAACGCACAGAGAGGAGAAGCCATTTGCCCCAGAGTCACCAGAGCCCAGCTCTGCTGGACGTGCACAAGCCCCGCCCACCTGGGTGTTATTTACAGGCTCACTCTACTCTCAGCCAAGAGGCTGGAAGAGATTCGGCTATGGCCTTCTCCTTCACTGGGACTAGATTCTACACTCATCACTGAAGGGGAAATAAGTGTAAGCACCCACTCTATACCTTCTGGGTGTTTTTTCTTTTATTTATCTATTTTTAAGTGAAGGATAATTGCTTTACAATATTGTGTTGGTTTCTGCCATACACCAACATGCATCAGCCATAAATATACATATGTCCCCTCTCTCCTGAACCTCCCTGCCACTTCCCACCCCATCCCACCTCTTCTGGGTATTTGGACATCAAAGTATAATTTTCTATATAGCATCACTACCCCTGTCTGTGAAGGCCTTATCAGATCAGATCAGTCACTCAGTCCGACTCTTTGCGACCCCATGAATCACAGCACACCAGGCCTCCCTGTCCATCACCAACTCCCAGAGTTCACTCAAACTCATGTCCATCAAGTCGGTGATGCCATCCAGCCATCTCATCCTCTATCCTTCCCTTCTCCTCCTACCTCCAATCCCTCCCAGCATCAGAGTCTTTTCCAATGAGTCAACTCTTTGCATGAGGTGGCCAAAGTATTGGAGTTTCAGCTTTAGCATAAGTCCTTTAGCATAACACCCAGGACTGATCTCCTTTAGAATGGACTGGTTGGATCTCCTTGCAGTCCAAGGGACTCTCAAGACTCTTCTCCAACACTACAGTTCAAAAGCATCAATTCTTCAGCGCTCAGCTTTCTTCACAGTCCAATTCTCACATCCATACATAACCACTGGAAAAACCATAGCCTTGACTAGACGAACCTTTGTTGGCAAAGTAATGTCTCTGCTTTTGAATATGCTATCTAGGTTGGTCATAACTTTCCTACCAAGGAGTAACCATCTTCTAATTTCATGGCTGCCATCACCATCTGCAGTGATTTTGGAGCCCAAAAAGATAAAGTCTGACATGGTTTCCACTGTTTCCCCATCTATTTCCCATGAAGTGATGGGACCAGATGCCATGATCTTTGTTTTCTGAATGTTGAGCTTTAAGCCAACTTTTTCACTCTCCTCTTTCACTTTCATCAAGAGACTCTTTAGTTCCTCTTCACTTTCTGCCATAAGGGTGGTGTCATCTGCATACCTGAGGTTACTGATATTTCCCCAAGTAATCTTGATTCCACCTTGTGCTTCTTCCAGCCCAGCGTTTCTCATGATGTACTCTGCATAGAAGTTAAATAAGCAGGGTGACAATATACAGCGTTGATGTACTCCTTTTCCTATTTGGAACCAGTCTGTTGTCCCATGTCCAGTTCTAACTGTTGCTTCCTGACCTGCATACACATTTCTCAAGAGGCAGGTCAGGTGGTCTGGGATTCCCATCTCTTTCAGAATTTTCCACAGTTTCTTGTGATCCACACAGTCAAAGGCTTTGGCATAGTCAATAAAGCAGAAATAGATGTTTTTCTGGAACTCTCTTGCTTTTTCCATGATCCAGCGGATGTTGGCAATTTGATCTCTGATTCCTCTGCCTTTTCTAAAACCAGCTTGAACATCTGGAAGTTCACGATTCACATATTGCTGAAGCCTGGCTTGGAGAATTTGGAGCATTACTTTACTAGTGTGTGAGATGAGTGCAATTGTGCGGTAGTTTGAGTATTCCTTGGCATTGCCTTTCTGTGGGATTGGAATGAAAACTGACCTTTTCCAGTCCTGTGGCCACTGCTGAGTTTTCCAAATTTGCTGGCATACTGAGTGCAGCACTTTCACAGCATCATCTTCCAGGCCTTATAGGCACTAGCTATTTCTTCCTATTTGAACATTTAGCCTAAGACTCAAAGCAATTAAAGCTTGAGGGATGGGAGATGAATTGAGACAGTAGCATTAACATATATACACTACTGCTGCTGCTGCATATATACACTTCCATGTGTAAAACAGATAGCTAGTAGGAAGGTGCTGTATAGCACAGAGAGCTCAGCTCAGTGCTCTGCGATGACCTAGAGGGGTGGGATGGGGGGGAGGGTGGTCCCAGGGGGAGCGGGTACATGTATACATACTGCTGACTCACTTTGCTGTACAGCAAAGAGTAACACAACAGTGTAAAGCAATTATACTCCAGCTAAAAAATAATGAAAGAAACACACATGCATGAAAGAAAAACAACATCAGCAAAAACAATACATCTACAGACATACCTGTGGCTCAGTGGTAAAGAATCTACCCACCAATGCAGGAGACACAGGAGATGTGGGTTCGATCCTTGGATCAGGAAGATCCCCTGGAGGAGGAAATCACAACCTATTCCAGTATTCTTGCCTGGGAAATCTCATGGACAGAAGAGCCTGGCAGGCTACACACCACAGAGTCTAAAAAGAGTGACTGAGCAGGCACACACACATAGGCACAGATACAAAGAGAGACGAAGTGCTCAAAAAAAAAACAAAATGAAAGAGATAAATAAGTAAAGCTTGAGGGGGCCTTGAAGGTGCTTCAGTCCAATACAGAAGGGCAACCTTCTCCAAATTCCAAGTCCAGCTTGTTATCTAAAAGCAAACACTTAGAACAAGGCTTCGAGAGCCTCTGTGAATGAAGACCCTGGATTCTGGTGTAACAATGCATCCCTTTGCTAAAGAGTCTTCCATAGGTCTGGAGAACAAATGTATCTGCTAAATGTAACCTATCACAGAGGCCCTGTTTTGGGTTCACCGGATTGACAATCATTACAGAAACAACAGCATGTGTTTACTGCACCCTTACTATGTGCCAGGCAGGGTGGAAGGTCCTTTACCTTGATTCCTTTAATTCTCAACACGTCCCTCTGAGGCAGATATGATTAATATTCCCATTTTATGGACAAGGAATGTGAGCCTCATAGAAGTGAAGTGACCTTACCACATTAACCAGATTATTAGTCAAGTCATTCAACACATATATTAACTGAGTGCCTACCATGTACTAGGCACACTTCAGGATAACAGGGTTACTCCGCTGAATACCAATAAACAACCACAAAAAAATGGTTCTCAGGGAATTTCTAGTTTAGAGAAAACAGGCATAAAATAAAGAAATATGCATGATGATGGTGATTGATAAGTGCTATAGAGAAAAAAAAAAAGAGAACAGTTTAAGGTGATATTATATATGTCAGAATCCATTAAGTTACACTGCAGTAACCAACAAGCCCTAAGTCTCAATGGCTGGTCCAGCTCTCATTCACACCCCATGTGAAATGCAGGCAAGAAGAGGAATATGTTTACCCTAGTCCCTTGGGGACCGTGATGGAGGCTTCCTCTCAGCATATTCTGTCTCCACAGACAGGGCACAAGGACACGGAAAATCACACACTGGCCCTTAAAGCTTCACCCGAGAAGTGACACCCGTCACTTCTATTCACATTTCATTAGCTAAATCAAGTCATAGAGCCACTCTGAACTTGTATTAAAATAGAAGGAGAAGAGTGATTCTACCTGGTCCCTGGGAGACAGGGAAACAGAGGATAGTGATCAGCCCTCCTCAGTGAGGGACACTAATCGAGGGGGCTGCTTTGAGCAGACAGATCAGAGAAGCCCCTTTGGGTAGCAGATTGCGGGACTGGAATTTAAACCCTGGTCTTTCACAAGCCCACACCTTTTCATGAGGCCAGGCTACTAGGATGAATTATCAACAGACCCTGGCACAAAAGACCGTTCACGCACCACGGGTACACAAGACCGAGGCCTGCACACAGACTGAGCTGTGGCAGTCAGTACATTGTCAAGGTCTAGTTCAGAGTGATGGAAGACTTGCCAAGTCATCCTGACAAGCAGAGATTCTGGGAGCTCCAGACAACAGTCGCTGCTTCTGCCTTTCTTGCAGAATTCAAAGGACTTAACACCTTGGTTCTGAAACTTATTTTCCTTTCTCTGTTCCTTTCTACAGAAGAGCCACAGTGTGGAAAAACATGGCAAGCCTTCTAACCTTCTTCCATAGCAACAGAATTGTCAAAGTAGGCAAAGAACACTAAAAGCATTTAAAAAGAAAAAAAATCTCACCTGAGAGCTAGAAATGAGTAAAAGGCCACTTGGATGCCTGAAGTTACCATTTTCACATTAGGTGCCTGAATAAACCTGTCTTTCCCATGTGAACAGTGTTAGTTTCAGTTGGAGCCCTGGACAGAGTTTTGACCTTGAACTCTGTCCTCTTCTCTCCCCAAATTTCTTGTTTATATGTACATCAAGCTGACCCTAAGGATGAGCTGGTATCCTGACTGGGGTCCAACCAGCATGATGGAGAGAAGAGAGAGAAAGAGAAAGAAAAAGAGGGAAGAGAGAAGAGGAGGGGACAGAGAGGCTGAGGAAGGGATAGAGAGAGAGGGAGAGAAGACCAGCATCAATAACATGTGCTCACTGTCAAGGTGCAGAGGACCACAGGAAGCACACAAAGAGTGAGGCACGGGTGTGACTGGCATCCTTGTTAAGTGAGGTCCACGGTCTAGGAAACCCAGAGGAGACAAAGGCACGATCTCAGGCTAAGGCCAGACTGATCCCATTAAGGCAAGGAGACTAAGCCTTGCCTGATGTCTATTTCTCACCATCCTCCTGAGAGGCAGGCTTTGTCCCCATCAAGCAGATGAAGATGCCGAGCTCAAGGGTGCATGGAGTACGTGGTCCATCAGCTCTGAGCTCAAACATCACACCTTGGTGAGACTGCCCCTCTCCTTGGTACCTCCTCCCCATCGCCCTCTCCCTTGGCCCTGGTTACTTTCTACCCCATCACAGCTCACTCAATCCTTTGTTCTCTTGTTTTTTGCCAGCCATCACAATGGGAAGACAAGAAGGGTAAGCTTCCTAACTGTAAGGACCTGTCTCTGTTCATTTCCTGCTGAAACTTCAGCATCTGTAGAAGGGCCCAGGACATAGTAGGTGCTCAACTAAATGAGTGGTGGCACTAGTGGTAAAGAACCCGCCTGCCAATGCAGGTAGATGTAAGAGACGCAGGTTCAATCCCTGGGTTGGGAAGATCCCTGGAGGAGGGCATGGCAACCCACTCCAGTATTCTTACATGGAGAATGCCCATGGACAGAGGAGCCTGGAGGGCTATAGCCCCTAGGGTCGCACAGAGTCGGACACGATGGAAGTGACTTAGCACATACACACAAGTGAGTGACAGTGACCTGCCATGACACCTCTTTGAGTCTCGGCTCTCAGCAGCAGAAATTGACAGTTGAAAGGTAAAATACAGAAAATGGGGCAACGGTGAAGGCTTGGATCCAGACAGCGGTGCAGGAAAGCCAATCAGAGCCTGCCTCAGCCAGGAAGCCTCAAGAGCACCAGGCAGGGCTCGGGGGCAGGGTGGGGGGTGGTCAGAGACACAGGCTGAGCCAAGCTCAGAAATGGGTGGGGGCTGTCCAAAAAGTGGTGCTGGGGAAACTCCTGCATTGTCCTAATGCCAGAATGCTCCGGGCTTGGTTTTCCAGGGTCACAGTCAGCACGCCCGCTCTCCGAGTTGGCGCATTTGCACTGGCCTTGGCTTCAGGCTGCCCACTGTCCACATCTCTGTCATAGTCTCTGCCACCTCTGTGCCCCTGATGAGAAGCCACCACCCCATCCCTGCTGGAAAGTGGCGGGAAGTAAATAAAAACGACCAATACATAAAAATAAGCTGCTTTCCCGGTGTAAAGACAGGAGAGGATGCTGAAGGATCCTGGCACGCGGACATTCTGCATAATTGTCTCATGGATGCACCATAAGAAATCACTGAGATAGAAGCTGGTGTGGTCCTCACTTTACAGATGAGGAAACTGAGGCTCCAACAGGAACGGTGAGGTGTTTTGAACACTTTGTAAATGCCAGGCACTGTCCTAAGCACTTGACATGAACTTTTTTCCCCTCAGTCAACGGTTACAACCAACGCTGAGACTCGTGCTTTTATGAAACCCATTTTGCAGATAGGGAAACTAAAGCTCCATGAGACACTAAGGCACTGAGAGTCACCCTGCCAGTAAGCCTTGGGTCTGGAAGCACAGCAGGTGTGTCTGGCTCATGATGCTGTCCGTCTCTGCCTAAGAAACCAGGACTAGGGAACTTCCCTGGTGGCCCAGTGGTTAAGACTCCACACTGCCAAAGCAGGGGGCATTGGTTCCATCCCTGGTTGGGGAACTGAGGCCCCATAGGCCTCACGGTGCAGCCAAAAGAAAAAAGAAGCCAAGACTAAGGTGAAAGCAAGTGAGCTCTTCTCCTTGCATGTAAAATGTAAGAGGCAGGCACCAAAAAACTGAGTCATCAAGATAAATAATATTTTAATGCAATAATTTAAAAAGTTAATTCAAAACAATCTGTGACGAAACTGTGTCAACATTTAAAATAAAGACAGCGTGAGTAACTGTGTTGTGCCAAGCCAAAGTAGAGCCTGTGGTTAAGAAATAAGCAGTAATACCCTCTTCAACCTTGTCCAGGAAACTCCTAAGCAACCAATTGATGTCAGGGGCTCAGGTATGATAACTCATATCTTCAAATAATAAAAATCCTAGTACTTTTCACAGCACTTGGGCAAACATTCTGCAAATGAAGCCTCAGTAAAACCAGCTGAGGTACTACAGACCTAAATTGGAATCTTTATTTTTAAGCTGTGGCAGCTGGGACACAGAGAGGTTAGGCAACCTGCTCTGGGTCACACAGCAAGGTCCACTGTGCCTCGCCACAGTTTTCACTCTGTGCCACAGAACTTCCAGGGCCAAAACAAATCACCATCTTTGCCCACGAGATTTCTCTCAACACTGCAGTATGGAGTTAGTTGATCACTCCAGTTAGGGCTGCCGATTCAGCAAATAAAAAGACAAGATGCCCAGTTAAATTTGAAATCTGGATAAACAAAACTAAATAAACCAGTTTTAGTATAAATTCCATGCAATAGTTGGGACCTACTTACGCTAAGAGTTGTCTGTTGCTTATTTGAAATTCGACTTTATCTGAGCACACTGTATTTTATTTAGCCACTCTAGCCGTAACAGATTTGGGGTAACAAGAATCATCAAATACTAAAAATAATCACTTAACTGGACACTTAGCTGCCATCATTTCCCACTCCCTCTCCACCTGAAGTCTAGCCCCATTTTCCTTCTCTTCCTTCCTCAGTTGTATGGAGCTCTTTCCAGCCTGAAGGACCTTACATGGATCCTTCTGTTTGGGCTTCCCTGGTGGCTCAGACTGTAAAGAATCCACTGTAATGCAGGAGACGTGGGTTCAATCCCTGGGTCAGGAATCATCCCTGCAGAAGGGAATGGCTAGCCACTCCAGTATTCCTGCCTGGAGAATCCCTTGGACAGAGGAGCCTGGCATGGCAAAGAGCCAGACAGGACTGAGCGACTAACCCTTTCAACTTTCCACTATTCAATGGCTCCATCTTTTCTGTCCTTTGAGTCTTGGCTTAAATGCTCCATTCTTGGAGAAATCTTCCCGTCACCTCATGTCTCACTCTCTCTGCCTCTTGTTTGTTTCCTTTACAGGAGAAATCACACCTTGCAGCTGTTTACGTTTTGGCCTGTTACTTAGTTTGAGATTGCCTCTTCCCAAAGGACTGCAAGCTCCAAAGGGCAGCTTGCTCCTCCAGTCTCCCCCAGCACTGAGCCCAGTGGCCGGCACATAGTAAGTGCTCAGTAAATGTACCAAGTAAACACAACCAAACCATTAGGCACTCCCAATCCAGCAGCTTCTCATCTGTTCCCAGAGAATCGTCCAAAGTAACCTCGCATTCATGCTCGCCTTAAAGCAGGCAGTGCATAAATCCTCCCAGATCAAAGGCTTTGCCTGCATCCAACAGTCTTAGACCTTGAATCTCACCAACCTTCAGGTTACTTCCCTCAACAACAATAGCAACCCCAAAAAATGTATTATATAACTCTAGATGGGGGCAGAGTCATCAGAAATATTTCCTTGCCTGGCATCATCCTGTTATTATTTTGACATCTGTGTAGGCAGCAGAACGATTCTTTTAACGCTGTGTGTGAGGCATATTTATGTCTTTGGCTGGAGTGCAGAGCATATGCAAAGGCTTCGGAAGCCTGTTCTAGTGCGTCTTGCTTGTAGCTGTAGCAGGTCCCGTGCGGACGGCCTGAAGGAGCATCCCTGCTGTTTACTATGTTTAAGGAGATGAGTTTCCAAGTGGCAGGGGAATAACCAAACCCTGCTTCTCCTACCTGCCAGTTCCATTGGTCTCAATGGAGATGAGACCATTGGGAAGCAAAGGTTCCTGTCCCCCATCCCATGCACCTTGACTTGAAGGGACACCATCTGATTCAAGTGGCAGCAGGTGCCATGGGCTAGGAGTGCTGTCACGCCCAGCGCTGCTCTAGACTGTCTCCAGGCATTACTCCTTCCAATCTTTACCATCACCCTCTATGCTCAGCTTTGGGCTTCTCAGGTGGCGCGGTGGTAAAGCACCTGCCTGCCAGTGCAGGAGACATGGGCTTGATCCCTGGATTGGGAAGATCCCCTGGAGGAGGAAATGGCAATCCACTTCCTTCTTGCCTGGAGAATCCTATGGACAGAGGAGCCTGGTGAGCTCCAGCCCATGGGGGTGCAAAAGAGTCAGACATGAATGAGCATCTGAGCACACAACACACCACACACTTTATGATCAGCTTCACCCTCCACACTTCTCAGAGAAGGAAACTCGGGCCCAGAGACAGCTTTAAAAACTGTCTTGTGATGAATGGCTAAACAAAATGTGGTACATATACAAGATGGAACACTACTCAGTCATAAAAAAGAAGGAAGCAATGCCATTTGCAGCCACATGGATGGACCTAGAGATGATCATAATAAGCGAAGTAAATCAGACAAAGGGAAATATCGAACAATGTGGAATCTAGAATATGACAGAAATGAACTTCCCTACAAAACAGAAACAGACTCACAGATACGGAGAACAGACTCATGGTTGCCAAGGGGGAAGTAGGTGGGGGAGGGATGCTTTGAGAGCTTGATATTAGAAGATGCAAGTGATTATATAGAATGGATAAACAAGGTCGTACTGTATACACAGGGAACTGTATTCAATATCCCGTGATAAATGGAAAAGAATTCTGAAATATAAGATATGGTAGCATCACTGACCCAGTGGACATGAATTTGAGCAAACTCCAGGAGACAGTAGAGAACAGAGGAGCCTGGCATGCTACAGTCCATGGGGTCACGAAGAAGCGGACATAATTCAGTGACTGAACAACATAAGTGGATCACTTTGCAGTAGAACAGAAATTAACACAACATTGTACTTTAAAAAGACACGTGTGCCCTAATGTTCATTGCAGCGCTATCTGCAATAACTACAAAATGGAAGCAACCTAGATGTCCATTGACAAATGAATGGATAAAGAAGCTGTGGTATGCATGTACAGTGGAATACTACTCAGTCATAAAAAGGAAATTGCTATACGACTCAGGGAACTCAAACTGGGGCTCTGTAACAACCTAGAGGGGTGAAAAATGGTGGGAGGTGGGAGGGAAATTCAAGAGGGAGGGGATATATGCACATCTGTCACACAATTGCACTCATCTCACACGCTAGTAAAGTAATGCTCAAAATTCTCCAAGCCAGGCTTCAGCAATACATGGACCGTGAACTTCCTGATGTTCAAGCTGGTTTTAGAAAAGGCAGAGGAACCAGAGATCAAATTGCCAACATCCGCTGGATCATGGAAAAAGCAAGAGAGTTCCAGAAAAACATCTATTTCTGCTTTATTGACTACGCCAAAGCCTTTAACTGTGTGGATCACAAGAAACTGTGGAAAATTCTGAAAGAGATGGGAATACCAGACCACCTGATCTGCCTCTTGAGAAACCTGTATGCAGGTCAGGAAGCGACAGTTAAAACAGGACATGGAAAAACAGACTGGTTCCAAATAGGAAAAGGGGTACATCAAGGCTGTATATTGTCGCCCTGCTTATTTAACTTATATGCAGAGTGCATCATGAGAAACGCTGGGCTGGAAGAAGCACAATCTGGAATCAAGATTGCCGGGAGAAATATGAATAACCTCAGATATGCAGATAACACCACCCTTATGGCAGAAAGTGAAGAGGAACTAAAAAGCCTCTTGATGAAAGTGAAAGAGGAGAGTGAAAAAGTTGGCTTAAAGTTCAACATTCAGAAAACGAAGAAGATCCTGGCCTCTGGTCCCATCACTTCATGGGAAATAGATGGGGAAACAGTGGAAACAGTGTCAGACTTTATTTTGGGGGGTCTCCAAAATCACTGCAGATGGTGACTGCAGCCATGAAATTAAAAGATGCTTTCTCCTTGGAAGAAAAGTTATGACCAACCTAGATAGCATATTTAAAAGCAGAGACATTACTTTGCCAACAAAGGTCTGTCTAGTCAAGACTATGGTTTTCCAGTGGTCATGTATGGATGTGAGAATTGGACTGTAAAGAAAGCTGAACGCCAAAGAATTGATGCTTTTGAACTGTGGTGTTGGAGAAGACTCTTGAGAGTCCCTTGGACTGATGCTGAAGCTAAAGCTCCAACACTTTGGCCACCTGATGTGAAGAACTGACTCACTGGAAAAGACCTTGATGTCAGGAAAGACTAGAGGCAGGAGGAGAAGGGGACCACAGAGGATAAGATGGTTGGATGACATCACTGACTCAATGGACATGAGTTTGAGCAAACTCCGGGAGATGGTGAAGGACAGAGAATCCTGGCGTGCTGCAGTCCTTGGGGTCGCAAAGAGTCAGACATGACTGAACAGCTGAACAGCAACAAGCCTCACAGCTAATGAGTCCCAGAGCCAGTTTTCACCCTAAACATACAAAGGTACAAACCTGCCAGACTCACTGTCTCCCCAGACCTCCTGTGTCTATAATACTCTCTGCCACTTCTTCCTGATAATACTGGAGGCTTACCCAGCCCCTAAAAAGAAACTTACCCCTTTCCCATCCTAATAAATTAATGCCTCTATAGCACTCATGCTGTGCTCAGCAATCTTGTGAGCACTCTGTGTGTCCTGATTCATTTGGTCCTCAGCCACAACACCGTGAGGCGGGAGGCACATCTCATTGAGAGGAAAGGAGCAGTCACTTAGCTAAGACCACAGAGCTCATTAAGGAACAGACCCTGGAATTGAACTCAGGCAATCAGATTGCAGAGCGTGCTTGCTGTCACCCCTTAAATTCACCATCGCATAACTGATGGTGACCTGGTCATATCCATTGTAGGAGGCCCTCTCCAGCTCTAACGGTGGTCTACATATCTGACCTTGATGTCCAGGGTGACTCCAACATAGATGGACCAATGTGGATCCCATTACCAAGAGAGGTGGATTCAGACAGTGGGCTTTTATTTCCTTGTGTTCAGCCCCCTATTCAGTGATTGGACCCTTCCGTGTAGATGAAGTCTGGTTTGCCTCCACCCTGGAAAAATGCACTTCTCTCCTCCTGCCAACGCTTCTCCGAATGAAGTGAACATCCCCAGCACACTTGATGCCATTTAGTGCTAAGCGATGCACGCAGGATTTCCCTCCTCTTCTGCTGCCCCAGGGTAAAGCATTCCACGGTTCAGTCTATTTAAGCAAATGACCCCCATATCTCATGCATCCACTCTGCTGATATTTCCAGGGCTCCTACTATGTGTCAGACCCCGAGTGGTGTCCTGGGGAGTCCATGCTCTCCTAGAATTCACAGTCTACCAAGGAAGCCAGACCTGAAATCCAGTAAGAACATCAGGGTCCCAAGCATCATGAAAACCACATGTTATGTATGGCATCCACCAGAGTCCATAGGTCTAGATGGCAGCCCCTGAGGCCTCCACCCACCAAGGGCTCATGGGTGCTCACCAAGGACGTGTGGTAGTTTTTCAGCCAGTCTCAGTTGAGCTCAAAGGAAAGGTTTTTCTAAAAACACTTTGGTTGAGTCATGAATAGCAGAACGTCAACCTTGCTGCACCCTCGGTGATTCCACAGACTTCTGTGCTACCCAAGAATGTATCTCAGTGTTTCTCCAGGTTGGTGCCTGGCCTCTAGAATTCTGCGAAGGAAGCAGGTGGGTGGACGTAGAGGGCGAATTTAGCATCTGCTCAGCTATTGTAACTCAGAGTGGGATGCTGCCTCATTTTTCAATGGGTCCCACAAAGTCACATTACAGTTCCCAGGTGACTGGGATTCAAGCTGGGAGTCTAGGGACCTTCCTGTGACCATCACCAAGGTTAAGGAAATAGTAAACTGAGAGCTGATTCATGCTGTTGTGCAGCAGAAACTAATACAACATTGTAAGGCAATTATACTCCAGTTTTAAAAAAGAATAATGAGGGATTTCCCGAGTGGTCCAGTGGCGAAGATTCTACGCTCCCAGTGCAGGAGGCCTGGGTTCAGTTCCTGGTCAGGGGACTAGATCTCACGTGTCACAACTAAAACCTGGTGCAACCAAATAAATACATACTTTTCAAAAAAGAAATAAGGAAATAGAGGCTTCAGGGCACAGAATTAGAGAAATATTCATTCATTCATTCATCCCCAAAATACTTAGGTGGAGCTTATCTTATGCTAGATTTAGAGAGACAGTGAGCAGCAAAAACCAACACGGTCATTGCCTAAAGAAAACAGAACAGACCAGGGGTTACAAGCACAGATTCTAGAACATGGGTGCCTGAGGTCTAAGCCCAGTTCTATTTACTGGCAGCATGATCTTAGGGAAATCACTTACTTTCAAGGTGGCTCAGTGTCCTCATCTATATAATGGGCACAATCATAGTACCAAACTCATGAGGTCATTGTGTGGATTCCACAAACTAATATGAGTATAAATGCTTAGAACAGTGCTGGACACAGAAAAGGAACTCTACAGGTGTGAGCTATGATGATAGAGAAGATGGCCAAATTGCGGGGAGGGCTACTAACGTAACAATGAGACATAGATGGGAACTTGTAGCTGTGATCACTGGGACCCTTTAAGAGCACAGGGTAAAAGGATTTGATTTGGAGGTATTGGGGAATGTTTCCCCAAGGAGGAACTATTTGGATGAACAGGTAGTGGCTAACTTGTTTTAGACTAGAGAGAATAGTGAAGCAGTCAGAGAGAGCAGCATGTGCAAAGGTCCTGTGGCAGCAGGGACAGAGTAAATTTCCTAGCACTAAAAGGAGGGCTGCATGCCCAGAAGGCAGAGAGTGATGGGAACATAGGTCATGATGGGGCTGGAGGTGCAGGCAGAGGCCAGAGAGAGGCAGCCCATGTAGAAGAAGTTGCTCTCGTTGAAGCATCTGCCTGAGGCAAGTTTAAACCCTCTCCCACACCAGACAATTCTTATTTGCCTTTTTAACAATCATCCCCAGAAGAGTCACAAACCCCCTCAGCAAAAACCCTACTGTTGCCCTGAAAAATAAGTCAAACTTGTCAGCTATTTTTAAAAGGAGGCTCTGGTGGAAAGTTAAAGGCCTTCTTCTTGATTCGCCAATGAGAATTTCCAGGGCTTTGTGTGTAGTCGAATGACTTACAAGACTCCTTGGTTCCCAGAAATATCGGAGAGTTTAAAATAGAACAGTCATCATTTGCTGCTTGGGAAGCTTCAGTGTTACACAGAAGGTGCAAGAGCAAAGCAGCAATGTTCACTGAGGGCCAACGTGCACCAAGTGATAAGCCAGTGGTGGGCTCCACGCAGGTGCTTCTTAGGTGGTCTTCACACTCACCCTGTAAGGTAAAGATCATTCCTCTCCCACTTAAACAAAACTGAGTCTCTTTACATGATTTGCCCAAGGCCATGGTTTAAACCTAAATCTACAGCATTTCTACTATCCTTGATTAGTGGTTAAGAGGAAGCAGAAAGACAAAGTGATGGTTAAAAGTTGGGCTGCGGGACTTCCCTGCTGCTCCAGTGCTTAAGAATCCACCTGCCAATGCAGGGGACATGCGTTTAATTCCTGGTCCTGGAAGATTCCACATGCCACGGGGCCACAACTACTGAGCCCGCATGCCTAGAGCCTGTGCTCTGCAACAAGTAGAAGCCGTTTCAATGGGAAGTCCCCACACTGCAACTGGAGAAAGCCCGTGAGCAGCAACGAAGACCCAGTGAGACAAAAGAAATGAGGTTTTCAAAGAGTTGGGTTGTCAGGTTAGCTGGTCTGCTCTCTTTACGATAGCCAACCTTAATGTTTTGTCTGGAACTACCCCAGTTTGGGGCTTCCCAGGTGGCACTAGTGGTAAAGAACCCGCCTGCCAATGCAGGAAGCATAAGAGACTTGGGTTTGACCCTGGAGTCAGGGAGATTCCCCCAGAAGAGGGCATAACAACCCACTCCAGTATTCTTGTCTGAAGAATCTCATGGACAGAGAAGCCTGGCAGGCTGTGGTCCATAGGGCTGCAAAGAGTGCAAAGAGTTAGACATGACTAAAGCAAGTTAGCCCACATGGATGCATCCCAGTTTTAACACTGAAAGTCCCACATCCCAGAAAATCCCGTAGTCCCAGGCAAACCTGTGTGGTTGCTCACTCAACCTCCCATGCCAAAAGCAACCAGGGAAACCCTCACAAGTCAGGCTTTTGAGTAAATTTTGATCTGAGTAATACTGCTGGCACCTTATTAATGGCAGGCTTCCAACACCTCTCAGCCCCTTTAAAATTAAAATACACAACAAGCAGGTAGGAATAAAGGGTTTCAAGAGCTGGTGGCATATAGGATGACCATGTTTTCCAAACCTAGGGATGGTATCATTTATTCAGTCATCAGATGTCTGTTGAACTGAGTACCAGGCATGGTTGTATGGGTGAGGAACACACAGCTATGGTTTCTGTCCTTTTGAAAGTTACAGTCCTGTAAGGAAGACATCAAATTAAGCAAACTTCTATGTAAACAAAATAATGTCTGATGGGGGAACTGATGGGGGCTTTAAAGAAGATAAAGTAGGTGAAATGGAAAGGAGGGTCTAGGGGCAATGAGGTCAGATGTCTCTGGCTGAGATTGTCACAGAGGGTCTCTTGGGGAGGTGGTGGCATTTGACTTTAGACCTGGACCATGAAACCATATCCAGCACCTGTGGGTAGAGCATTCCAGGCAGAAAGATCCAGTGCAAATGTCAGTCTCTGAGGCAGGAAGGAGCTTGGTGGGTTTAAGATGTGTGCGGAAAGATGGGGGAGGCTGAGCTCAGGGAGATGGGAGGCAGATGGCAAAGGGAGGTCAGAGAGAGGTGGTGGTTGTTTAGCCGCTAAGTCGTGTCCGACTCTTTGCAACCCCATGGACTGTAGCCTGCCAGACTCCTCTGTCCATGGATTTTCCAGGCAAGAATACTGGAGTGGGTTGCCATTTCCTACTCCAGGGGATCTTTCTGACCCAGGGATCGAACTAGGGTCTCCTCATTGCAAGCAAGTGAGAGGGAGTGTTCAGAGAGCAATTCAGGTGGGCGAGAAACCTCTGGAGGGCGCCATAATGGGGTGATGTAGTCACTTTCCCTTTTGACTTTTTTATGGTAGCAACAACTAATTTGTCTTTTTTTCCAAACTTTAAACTTTTTTATTTTGTATTGCAGTGTAGTCCATTAACATCATTGTGGTAGTTTCGAGTGAGCAGCACAATTTCCCTTTTTGAAAGGAATACTTGGGCTGCTATACTGAGAATGGATTGTTCGGGACTAGAATGGCAGCAGAGAGACTGTGGTTGTAGCTCAAGCAACAAGTGATGGAGACTTGGACCAGGGTAGAAACAGAGAAGATGAAAAGAAGTGATTGGCTGGAAACGTTATTGTGGAGGTGAGATGGCAGCCCTCGACTGATGAAGGGTTGGATACAAGGAGGAGAAGGGAATCTTAAAGGATTTCTTGATTCCTAACAGCTGTATCAACTTGAGCAACTCATTTAAATTTTCTGAGCCTCAGTTCTTCTAATCTTAGGTGAAATAACCATCTATGACAAACCTACACAGCATATTAAAAAGCAGAGACATCATTTGCTGCCAGGGTCCATGATCCATGGAGTCAAAGCTATGGTTTTTCCAGTGGTCAAGTACAGATGTGAGAGTTGGACAATAAAGAAGGCCGAGCACTAAAGAACTGATGCTTTCAAATGGTGGTGCTGGAGTAGACTCTTGAGAGTCCCTTGGACAGCACAGAGATCAAACCAGTCAGTCCTAAAGAAAATTAACCCTGAATACTCATTGGAAGGACTGACACTGAAGCTCCAACATTTTGGCTACCTGATGCAAAGAACTGACTCACTGGAAAAGACCCTGATACTGGGCAAGATTGAGGGCAAGAGCAGAAGGGGGCAGTGGAGGATGAGATGGTTGAGCAGTATCACTGACTCAATGGACATAAATTTGAGCAAACTCCAGGAGATACTGAATGACAGGGAAAGCTGGTGGCTGCAGTCCATTGCAGTTGCAAAGAATCAGACACAACTGAGTGACTGAACAATACCACCACCCCCTGACAGTTGCAAAGAAGACCAAATACCTACTTCTTAGCACAGGGCTCAGCTCAAGTGACATCTTTTTTAAAAATCTATTTTTCCATTAGTGTGTTTGAAGTTTGGCTGCCACTGAGAAAGAAAAATGTATGGTTAAAAATATGTATGGTTTAGCTTAATTCAGGAAAACAGAAGTGATTCTTCTGCAGTTTGGAGCCATATGGATTTCTTGGTTGGGTGGACTCATCTGAATAGGGTCTGTAGACAGCGTCTGTCAGCCAGTTGTATTTTTGCCATAGATTGTGTGGCAAGATGATTATTTCAGTGCAACTGGCAGCCTCAGGTATTTAAGAGATGTGTTTGACTCATTTCTCAACAACCAGGAGGGAGCAAAGGAGGAGTGTCTCCTAATAATGACTGTTTGCAGAGCTCTCAGAAGACAAAGCCCAACAAAAGGTCTCCTTGGCCTTATTTCTTCCCTCCCTCACACATAATCTTTAATCATCCTTAGAGCCAAACACTTGGGGTGACACATTCACCAAGAGTTATTACAGAAAAACGATTTCATTTCCACAGCCCAGAAGTATCCTTAGAAAGGAAGAAAAATCTCTAAATCATCACCAAAGGCATCAAGCCCTTAGGTGACTGGGTTCTAATTTGGAGTTTTATACAATATTGCTTGTTTCTGCTTTCCTTTTCTTGGCTTATTCTTATTCTTATTTTTAATGACAGAGGGTTTCTAGCATCTGTGGGTAATTGAGGTTTGATTGGTCCTTCCTCCAAGACTTAAGGCTTGCAATGAGAAGTATTAAAAGTCAAAAAATGCTTTAAAAATATGGAAACTTTATGGGGGCATGATTGAGGACAAACTGGGCCGTATTGTAAAGCGGTCCTCCCTCTGGAGATATGGAATAGCTTCAAAGATTCACTTTTATTTGCTCATTTGTTTGTTTAAACCATGTTGTGCAAACCATGTTGTCTTAAGGAGAGGGGGGAGGCGAAGGGGAGGGGGAGAGGGGAGGGGAGGGAAGAGAAAACCACAGACAGATAATGAGGAAAGTAGTAAGAACAACTGGAGAGTGTCTGGAGTCCAGAAGCAGCTAATACACAGTACTCGATCCATATTCTGTGCTGAGCACTGTTTAGAAGCAACATCTCAAATCTTCACAAACACCCTCTGAGATAGAATTCATTATTAACCCCATTTTTCAGATGAAAAGACTGATACCCAAGTTATACAGCTAGGAGTGGCAAAGTAGAACTCCGGAGCATACTAAATTATAATGCACCTACACATAGGGATTTACTCATGAGTCAAACATGGCAAATACTTAGGATTTTCCTGGTGAATCTTTGATGAAGCTTTAGGAGACAGAATGTCACAAGAAAAGAACTTGAGCACGGAAGCAGATTGAACTCTAATCAGTAACTAATTTGTTAAGGGACTAAAGAAAGACTGATGATGCCACATGCTCTAGTTATTAAAAAAAAGAATCTATGATAATATTTACTGTATTTTTATTATAAATGTAATGGACACTTACTATAGAAAATTATAAACTGTCAACTGGAAGGTGGTTCAGGATGGGAGGACACATGTACACCCGTGGCTGATTCATGTTAATGTATCAAAAACCACCTCAATATTGTAAAGTAATTAGTCTCTAAATTATAATAAATAAATTAATTAAAAATTACAGAAACAAACAAACAAAGTTCTCCAAGTCAGGCTTCAACAGTATGTGTTACTGTGAACTTCCAGATGCCAACATCCATCTGGATCAAGAGAGTTCCAGAAAAACATCTGTTTCTGCTTTATTGACTATGCCAAAGCCTTTGACTGTGTAGATCACAACAAACTGGAAAATCCTCCAAGAGATGGGAATACCAGACCACCTTATCTGTCTCCTGAGAAATCTGTATGCAGGTCAAGAAGCAACAGTTAGAACTGGACATGGAACAACAGACTAGTTCCAAATTGGGAAAGGAGTATGACAAGGCTGTATATTGTCACCTGCTTATTTAACTTATATGCAGAGTACATCATGCTAAATGCCAGGCTGGATGAAGCACAACCTGGAATCAAGATTGCTGAGAGAAATATGAATAACCTCAGATATGGAGATGACACCACCCTTATGGCAGAAAGTGAAGAGGAACTAAAAGCCTCTCAATGAAAGTGAAAGAGGAGAGTGGGAAAGCTGGCTGAAAACTCAACATTCAAAAAACTAAGATCATGACATCCAGTCCCACCACTCCATGGCAAATAGATGGGGAAACAATGAAAACAGTGACAGGCTTTATTTTCTTGGACTCCAAAATCACTGAAGATGGTGACTGCAGCCATGAAATTAAAAGACGCCTGCTCCTTGGAAGAAAAGTTATGGCCAAGCTATACAGCATATTAAGAAGCAGAGACATTACTTTGCCAACAAAGGTCCATCTAGTTAAAGCTATGGTTTTTCCAAGAGTCATGTTGGGCTATAAAGAAAGCTGAGCACTTGAAGAATTGATGGTTTTGAACTGTGGTATTGGAGAATACTCTTGAGAGTCCCTTGGAGAGTCCCTCAAGGAGATCCAAGCAGTCAATCCTAAAGGAAATCAGTCCTGAACATTCATTGGAAGGACTGATGTTAAAACTGAAGCTCCAATACTTTGGCCACCTGATGGGAAGAACTGACTCATTGGAAAAGACCCTGATGCTGGGAAAGATTGAAGACAGGAGGAGAAGGGGACGACAGAGGATGAGATGGTTAGATGGCATCACTGACTCAATGGACATGAGTTTGGGCAAGCTGTGGGAGTTGGTGATGGATAAGGAGGCCTGGTGTGCTGCAGTCCATGGGGTCACAAAGAGTCAGACATGACTGAGCAACTGAACTGAACTGAACTGTATATACATTTGGAAACAGTGTCAGACTTTAATTTTTTGGGCTCCAAAATCACTGCAGATGGTGACTGCAGCCATGAAATTAAAAGACGCTTACTCCTTGGAAGAAAAGTTATGACCAACCTAGATAGTATATTCAAAAGCAGAGACATTACTTTGCAGACTAAGGTCCGTCTAGTCAAGGCTATGCTTTTCCCTGTGGTCGTGTATGGATGTGAGAGTTGGACTGTGAAGAAGGCTGAGCCCCAAAGAATTGATGCTTTTGAACTGTGGTGTTGGAGAAGACTCTTGAGAGTCCCTTGGACTGCAAGGAGATCCAACCAGTCCATTCTGAAGGAGATCAACCCTGGGATTTCTTTGGAAGGAATGATGCTAAAGCTGAAGCTCCAGTACTTTGGCCACCTCATGCAAAGAGTTGACTCATTGGAAAAGACTCTGATGCTGGGAGGGATTGGAGGAGAAGGGGATGACAGAGGATGAGATGGCTGGATGGCATCACGGACTCAATGGACATGAGTCTGAGTGAACTCCGGGAGTTGGTGATGGACAGGGAGGCCTGGAGTGCTGCAGTTCATGGGGTCACAAAGAGTCGGACACAACTGAGCGACTGAACTGAACTGAACTGTATCTTCAATTATAAGAAAAAATTGAAATTTTAAGTTGTTTTTTTAAAAAATAATGTATCTATAATTCTCCACTGAAAGATTAAATTTAACATTTTGTTTTCTATTAACATAGCCATATTTCTATCCATTTCACAAATTGAATCATATTAGTCAGAGAATTTTGTAATCATCCTTTTTGAAAACTTCCCACTACATCATGACACCTTTTCATGTCAACGATTATTCTACATGATCATGATACGTTGTCCTAATATTTCGTTTTATCTAGCATCCCCTTTCTTGGACATTTAGCTTGACAGCTCCAAGCTGATTTCCTTGGGATCAATTCCTAGAAGTTATTTCTCCTTTTGGGAAGAAGATGTGGACCTCTATTCCTGCAGAGACATGTAGGGACAAATGAGAAAATAAATATCAAAGAAAAAAACCACGAGTGGGGATACAGATGCTGTACCCAGCCACTGAGAGGGCAGATCTGACCCCCCACACCATCACCTCTCCTATTTGAGCATTTCTCAAGGTGAGAATCAGCTGGCAGCAGAAACTGAGTTGAGGGTAGGAGGTGTGAAGTTAGGGCATTTTGTCGGCACTGCCCCAGGAGGAAAGCAGCAGGAAGAAAAGAGGGCTCATTATCCGTTCAGAATTTTCCTTTTGTCTAATTCTCCCCTCTTGACAGGGAAGATTTAAGCTCTGGATCGAGAAGAAATTCATGCTGTCAAGGGCTGTTCTTGTTTTAGTTACAACACATGCAGCGTGTTTCACTGTCTCCTGCTTCCTCATCACTACCAACACCATCCGGCGGGGAAAACAACAGAGAGGACACATTTCCCTCCCCAGAGTATAAAGAGCAAAGCCAAACTGGGTCGTTTCTCAATGAATCCTCCTTTCAAACCTGGAATAAGAGAAGCAAAGGAAATGATTACCTACTGTGAGCAGGCTGCACACGGAATCCTAGGTCATCTGGTCAACCTGCCTATTCTACAGCTTGGAAAAGTAAGACCAAAAACGTTCTTCAACTCCCCAGAAATGGCCCAGTTTTTGAGGAGCAGGGCCATTCCAGGGCCCAGGGATGCTAACTTCCAACCAGAGCAGGCTGGGACCATTCATCAATGTTGTTTGCTTCCTCTATGCCATGAAACACTTTCGTCACTCTTAGACTTGTACCTGGCAAAATACCAAGTAAGCCTGCAAACTCAATACACACACACAGACACACACACACACACAGACACACACACACACACTCCTAATCAGAAATTAGAATAGCTGCTCAAAGCTTTGGATTTGCCAATAATTCCTGAATAGTGCCCACTAAGCCCAGCACCAAAAGTAGACTTCTTTGAAGGTTTTCTTTTCCTTTTGAAAATTCCAGCACCTCACACACTAGACCAGAAATGTTTGTTGAATGACCAAAAGGTTTAATGAATTGAATGACAGAATCAATCAATAGATAGTAAGAGAAAGAAAATCTTGAATGAATGAGTGAATGCATTTAATTGAAAATTAATTCATATCTGACTTGTCTACTCAGTGAAACCCACACATATTAGACCAGTTAAGTCTCATGACCTCTGTACACTGTGGAGTTCTCTTAAAGTCCAAAGTTCATCTTACAACAGAGCTTCCTTTCTAGACTTCTGGATCCTAAAGCACTTTTTAAAAGATGCCCTTAAGGCTTCCCTGGTGGCTCAAACAATAAAGAATCTGCCTGCAATGCAGGAGACCTGGGTTTGATCCCTGGGTCAGGAAGATGCTCTGGAGAAAGGAATGGCTTCCCACTCCAGTATTCTTGCCTGGAGAATTTCATGGGCAGAGGAGCCATGGACGGGGAAATTCCATGGATGGAGGCGGGCTACAATCCATGGGGTCACAAAAACTCAGACACGACGACTGAGGGACTAACACACACACTCTTAAGTCCATGAGTCACTTTCAATGTCTCGAAAAGCTCATTAGAAATTGCACTCTCTACACATGCCTGGATCTGCTTTGGGTTACATAAACGTTTGCCCTCCTTATCATTCTGATCAGAAGTTCTGATGATCCTATCTGATTTTGAGTTATGCAAAGTGAAAAAAAATCAAAGAAATTGCTTGTTACTTCATCATCCGACTTTGTTTGAGATATGCCATTTATCAAAACAACAGTGTCTGTGTGGGGGAAACAAATAAAAAAGGAGTGATTTTGCTTGCAGATGGCAGAGACATGCTACCTCAAAGCTGAGCCTTCAGAATCCATCTCAAGGAATTCCTGATGTGGTGGCTGGTGCCTGGGATGATGTCTTTCAGAAAGCATCACAATGTTCAGTGACAAGTTCAGCTAACCACTAAAAGATGCTAAACTCTAAAAATAATATGAATCTTGACATCTGCTGGGCAAAATTGGAATCCCCTTGCAGAACATGTGAGCCCAGGCAGCTTTCTCAGTTTCTCTGAGTTACAGGGTCTCTCTACAAAAAAGGAACATTAATAACTTCCACCTTCCACGGAGGAAGTGATGATCCAATGCGATGTGTGTGCATGCTCACTCATATCCGAATCTTTGCGACCACATGGACTGTAGCCTGCCTGGCTCCCCTGTCCATAAAATTTTCCAGGCAAGAATACTGGAGTGGGTTGCCATTTAGTTCTCCAGATCCAATGAGGTGATGTATTTTAAATACTCACCATAAGGTCTGAGACACGGCAATTTCTCAGCACACTTTAGCAATTTTATTATTGAATATTATTAGTAATCAACCCATAGGGCTGTGTGAGCCTCAAGTGAAATATAGTGGATACAGAATCTAGCACAGATTCTGGCACTCAGGAGGTACTTAATGTTTATTTCTTGTCACTTTTTTTAGATGGCCCTGTTGGGGATCCTCTGCATTTATCCTTTTTCCAAAAGGGCAGAATCATTATGCGTTAAACATCCCAGCACCCTCCAGAAAGCCACTTCACAAAGCTAATCCCTATGCCCTGGGCAAGGAAACTGACCATAAACTTCTCTGTGTTCTTCTTTCTAAGAAAGCTTCTTGAAAATAACAACTGCCCATGTGCCACCAACTGGGACCGAATATGGTCCCCCAGGCTCCAGGATGTCTTCCTGACTTTCCCCATGATAGATGAGGTACCATGGGCTGATGATGTGACTGATAGAGGGAAGGAAGCTTGCTGGCCCATGGCAGGGAATGAGCTTGCTCCCTTCTTCCTGTGATGGACAGAGGGGCAGATAAGGACTGAAGAAGGCTCTGCAGAAATGGCCAGAGTAAGTCTTGAAACACTGGTCTCAGAGGCATTCAATCAGGGCAAGAATAAAGAGTAGAGAGTTGAGGGGATTCTTATGGGTTAAATGTGTAGCCCTCCTTAGTTTATCTTTTGAGAAAATACCCAGCCAGACCCACTGGAGAGAGAACTATGGTAGAATTTATCTTCAAATTGCAGGTTCCCCTGGCAGCCCCAAAGGATCCTTCCAATTTATCCCAAAGTTCCATTTCTACTTTGTGTCCACCACTTGTTTATGGTGAAACTTTCCCCTAAAGTTGACACCTAGTCTAATGAAAGAAGCAAAGATAATATGCACGATATCTACATACAAATTTTGTGGAAGTGATACTTGTCAGAATAACATTGGTGCTTATGACATAATGATATCAAAACAAAAATGAATTTTAGTGAGGTCTGACTTACACATTACATTTTAAAAATATGTACACTCAGGGCAGATTCAAATCAATGTACAGCAAAACCAATAAAATATTGTAAAGTAAAATAAATAAACTAATTAATTTTTAAAAAATAAAGAGGGAAAAAAAAACTTTAAAAAAACATACTTTTAAAACAAAGGGGACAAGAAAAAAAAGAAAGCTGTCAGTTTTTTTCTCATGAACAGTATTGAACATTTTCTCATCTACTTGCCAACATGTTCAACATTCATACTGTTTGCCTGGGTGGTTTTTGTTTGTTTGTTTTTTGACACAGTAGTATGCAAGAGAGTACAGAGTATAATGGAAACCCAGAACAGGAAAGGCTCATCTACCCTAGAGGTTCCAGGGACACAACTGGGAGAAATGATGTTGTAACTGGAGCATGAAGGAGGAGAGGGAATTAGCCAAGCAGAGGTGTGTATTTTAGACAAATGAAATAATGCTATCAAAGACTTACATGCAGAAGACCGAATGTCTAGGGAACTGGAAGAAGCTCATGATGGCTGGATTTAAAAGCATGGGGGAAGAGGAAAGGGAAAGGAGTTCAAAACAGACCAGAGCCAGATTATACAGGGTTTTGTAGGCTATGATAGTGTTGTCGCTGTTCAGTTGCTCAGGAGTGTCCAACTCCTTGCAACCCCATGCGCTGCAGCATTCCAGGCTTCCCTGTCCTTCACCATCTCCCAGAGCTTGCCCAGACTCATGTCCATTGAGTTGATGATGCCATCCAACCATCTGGCTATAGTAAGGGGAGCTTAACTTTCCTTGTGAAAGCAACGGGGAGCCACAGAGCACTTTAGGCAGGAGGAGACTTCTGAAATTCCCTTTTATGAAATGTGCCCTGGCTGCTTTGTAGGGAATACTGGTTCTCTCAATAACTAGCTGTGTGATTATGGGTTATTCACACATTTTCTAAGCGCTTTTCAGGAAGATGAAGAAAGTGGATTGATGATATGACATCATAGCAAAAATCCATCCTGGCTCCCGCTTCCCAGAGCAGGCCCAAGAAATGCTCTGTGTCACCCAGCCCCCAAACCATCCAGAAACTCTATACGCTGGGAGTCTGGATCTTATAACCTGAATGCCTCCCACACTTAAAACAGTTTGAAAATCCTTTGTCACACCAATAAGGATCTACTGTGTAGCACAGGGAACTATATTAAAAATCTTGTTAATAATCTATAACAGAAAAAAGTGTAAAAAAGAATACACACACACACAAACATATACACACACACATACACACACACATATATATACACACACATATATATATGTGGCTTCCCAGGTGGCCCTAGCAGTAAAGAACCTATCTGTCAATGCAGGAGACATAAGAGAAGCCAGTTCAATCCCTGGGTCAGGAAGATCCCTTGGAGGAGGGCATGGTAATCCACTCCAGTATTCTTGCCTGGAGAATCCCATGGACAGAGGAGCCTGGCGGGCTACAGTCCATTGGTCTGCAAAGAGTCAGATACGACTGAAGCGACTTAGCACACACTCATACATATATTTATATTTATATAACTGAATCACTTTGTGGTATATGTGAAACACAATATTTAAATCAATTACATTTCAATTAAAAAAAAAAAAACCACTTTTAAATCCTTTGTCAGCCCAATAGGATCTGAATTGAGGGTCAGGAACTACAGCCTCCGTCAGAAAGATCCCTTCTTGCTCAAATACACTGTCATTCTTTATTCATCTAGTATACAGCTAGGCTTTGGACAACACACAGTCACAGAGGAAAATTCGCCTTTTCCCAGGAAAGGAGGGGAGGGGAGCCGATATCTGTCTCACGGCAGCATTACCTTCAGACCACAGCTTCTTGCTGATGTCTGATTAATATGCTATTGCACTTGGAGAAAATTAATGGGTTTTGATGGTTATTTGGAGCTTGCCTCCTCAATTCCACTGCGAGAGAGTTACGAATTTAAACAAACATTGACAGAGAATAAATCTGTTCTCTGCACACTCTTCGGAAGGTCTGACTTAATAGGCCTGACCGTCTTGAAATTTGGATTGAATTCATAACTCTGACATGGGCTCGCTTATCAGGGAAGAAAAGCCGCAGCTGGGGAAACGGCCAGACCCTTCCTTTCCAGGCACCACATGCCCTCTCCCAGCAGGGCGGCCACACAAAAGTTCCCAGTCACTCTCCATCCCATTATCCAGTTTTATTTTCTTCATAGGACTTAAAATCTGGGTCTAAAATTAGCTAGTTTATGTATTTGTTTACTGATTTGTCATCTGGAGACTGAAGCCCTGCAGGAGATATACTGCTAACCATTGTCACCCCAGCAGTTATTTTCAATGGAACCCACCACATACTAGAAGCTCAATAAATATTTCTCAAGTGAGTAAGTGAGCAAGCAATCTTTCCCTAGTCATGTCATATCCATGGACCATCTATATAATTTAAATGGATACAGTATAGTGTACTAGTGAGCAGTAGAGGATCTGGAAGCAGAATGCATTGAATCCTTGCTCTGCCATTTGCCCTGTCCCTGGGCAAACTACTTACCTGTTTGCACCTGTAAAATGGGTTAATAACCCACCTTCACAGTGAGCATTCAGGGAGATCACACGTAAGACCATTAGCACATCACCTAGTAAATCCCCAATCCAAGTTTATCTATTAACTTCCTTTCATATTGGCTCACAATTTCGACTTAAGTACATTGGTGAGTCTTTATATTTCTCCCACTAATAATAACAAACATGCGGAATCTCTATGACAATCTTATGAAGTAGTGACTACTATTATCTCCATCTCACAGATCAGGAAACTAAGGAGATTTCCCTGTGGTCCAGTGGTTAAGAATCTGTCTTGGAATGCAGGGGACAGACGTGAGCTTGATCCCTGGTCAGGGAACTAAGATCCTACATGACAAGGAGCAACGAAGCCTGCGTGCCACATCTAAGACCGGACACAGCCAAGTAAATTAATTATTATTATTTTTTAATGAAACAGACACAAGAAACTGGTGTGAGGTCACACGTTAGAAACCTCAGTGCACAGATTTTTCAAACAGGCAGGATCTCTGTGATTAACTCCCAACTGGTGTCCCCCATGGAATACTCATGAGGCTTTTCAAATAGAGACTGTAACTATCGATATAAACTTTCTTTCTTTTTTTTTTTTTTTTACTCTTTGTGGTGGAAAAAAACAAAACGTGCCAAAAATGGAGAGAATGCTATTTTTCAAAGGTTGACGTGATCATGAAGCTATTACCGTAGAGCCAACCCGAGAAATACGAGTGGGTCATTTATCACCTGGTGGGAAATTGCAAGGGTTTATTTAATCCTCTCAACAACTTAACAAGGACCCCATTCACCTCCAGACCTTCATATACACATACTATTGCCTCTGCCTGGAATCTTCCAGTAACCCCTTTCTCTGCCGTATCTTGCTTACTTTCCAGTGTCAGCCCCATAGCTTCCTGGGGATCCCTTCCTCTGAAGTCTTCTCTTTGCATTGAAAGAGACCTTAAAGTCATTGGTCTAATACCCCAGTCCCTGAGATCTACGTGCCTTCCATTCACTCTCATACACCTGGCATCTACATCAGTACCGGCACATAACAGACACTCAGTAAACAAATGTTGTGTTAAAGTCATCATTTTTTGCATGAGAAAACAAAAGTCCAGAGAGGTTGAGTAACATGCCCAAGGTCAGACAGCCAGTAAACAGCACAGGTGGGATCCCAATCAGTGTCTTTCTAGACCCAAGCTCCTGCCACCCAGACACCCACAAGCACCATGTGGATTTGACCTGTTGCCCCTCAGACATTAGGAAATTAGACATCCTCTAGGATCCCTGCCTTCAACAGGATTTTCAGATTCCAATTCATGAAACAGATCACAGCTTGAGTCTGCAGGATCCCCGTGGGTCAATTTCCAAGCAAAATTTAAATCGAGCCCTTTCTACTAGCATGGGGCCATCAAGACATATTTGCTTGGCCAAGCTAAGTTCTGGAGCATGACATAAAAAGAATAAAATATTTTCTAGTTTATTTACTGCTCAGTGGTAACGAATACACCTGCCAATGCAGGAGACCCGGGTTCAGTTTTCGGGTCCGGAAGATCCCCTGGAGAAGGAAATGGCAACCCACTCCAGTACATGGACAGAGGAGCCTAGGGGGCTACATTCCAAGAAGTTGCAAAGAGTCAGACACAACTTGGCAACTAAATAACAAAACAAGCTGATAAGGCATTTTGGCCAGAGAGAAGAGCGGAAGTCCCAAAGCGTAACACGCATGGCTCTGGACCTTGCAACATCCATTCAAGGAGGGATGTGAGGCTGTTGGGACAGTGAGTTCAGCCTATGGAAGGCTAAGAAGTTTGAACTTTCTGCTGCAAAAAGGGAGAGGTCAACTTCGGGTGCTCAGAATAACAGACACATCTTTAAGTCCAACACAGGAGTGATACAGCAATCACAAAAGTCCCCATGATAAGGAGTGGGGAGTACCAAGGTCATTTCTGTTTCCTCCTGGGTGCACAGCTAGACAGCATCTCCCAGGCTCCCTTGCCTGCGGCCATATGACTGAAGTTCTGACCAACAGACTATGGAGGCAACTAATGGAGTCACTTCTAGGTCAGACCCATTAAATCCCTCCAAAACATCTTCCATTCCTCTGCCTACATCACTCTGACCCCCTAATGTCTAAATAATGATGCCCAGACCAACACTGAAAGCCATATGATGAAGCTGAAACTTTCTCCATCCTCCTGGGTTCTCGAGTGGCTGCAAGGAGCAGACCTCCTCATCCAACCTCCAATCCTGAGCTGCTGTCCAGGAACAGTTAGATTTTATCTGAATACAAAATAAGTTTCCGTTTCATTAAGCCCCTGAGATCCTGAGATTTGTATGTTCTGGAAGTTAGTATCACCTTAAGTGATATACCCCTTGAGTTAGTTTATTCCATGAATGTTCTTTGAGCATCAACTATGCGGCCAGGTAAGCTTCTAGGCATTTGTGGTAAACAAGGAGAAGGGCTCTTGTGCGACTTTAGTGGGAAGAGACAAAGTGAAAGTCAGTAAGCAAATAAGATCACATTAGACCATGATAAGAAAAAGGAGATAAAGGAAATAAAATGAGAAAATATATATAAAGGAAATAAAACAAGATGATGAAACTAGAGTGGGAAACAGGGAACTTACTCTAAGCAGGGCAGTCACTTCCCTCTGCCTTTTTTTCTCTTTTTTTGGAAACACAAAACCCTGTGTCAGGACCCCCAAGCATTCTAGACACTACAGGACCAGAGAACTACCCAAAGCAGGTGGCTCTTGATCCCTTCATCAAAAAAATTGAGCATTCAACTCAGTGGAAGTCAAATGATCCTGTCTTGGGAAGACTTTGATGAGAACAACTAAGGCATTCATCACAGAGGCTGGGCAGATGTTTGCAAAGCCTGTCGGTGCTTGGGGAGTTTGGCTCAGCTATATGTTGTCCTATAAATTGTCATTGTATTTCCCACTAATTACAGTCAAAGTAAATGTGCCATTTCATTAATCCTAATACCAGCCCCCAAAGGAACAGATTCTGTCAATGAGCAGAAAGCAATCACAAGCATGGTATTAAAACTTTGCCAAGCAGCAGGTTAGAACCCCTTCCAGGTGCTAGTCAGTATGAGCACAGTTACAGGGTTAGGTGGATGTGAGAACCGGCCCAAGACTTCGGGTTTTCTTTATGGCCGATGTTCAAACTGTATTCTACAAGCGTGCAACCAGCATGTTTTGGAAGAGCTTGGTAGTCACACCAGTTATTAAAATACAGAAGTGCTCCCAACAAATGTTGTGTGTGTGCTCAGTCACTCAGTCTTTGCAACCCCCTGGACTGTAGCCTGCCAGACTCCTCTGTCCATGAGATTTTCCAGGCAGGAATACTGGAGCGGTTGCCACTTCCTACTCCAGGAAATCTTCCTGACCCAGGGATCAAACCCCTGTCTCTTGCGTTTCCTGCATTGGGAGGTAGATTCTTTACTATTGCACCACCTGGAAAGGCCTCCTTCAATATAAATTAGGGGCAGACAAGTACTGTTCAATTCCATTTATATGAGGTACCTAGAATAGTCAAATTCATACAGTCAAAAAGTATACTGGTAGTTGCCAGGGTCTGGAGTGGGTAGGGTGGAGAGGGAGAAAGGGGAGTTAGTGTTTGGTAGGGACAGAGCTGGATGATGGTGAGAGTTGAACAACAATGTGAATGTACTTAGTACCACTGAACTATACAGTTAAATATCATTAAAATAATATATTTTATATTAGGCAACTTTAACCACAATGCTTCCAGGCATGCGTGCTCAGTGGTGTCCAACTCTGCAACCCTTTGGACTGTAGCCCCTCAGGCTCCTCTGTCCATGGGATCCTCCAGGCAAGAAGACTGGAGTGGTTGCCATTTCCTCCTCCAGAGGACCTTTCTGACCCAGGGATTATACCTGAATCTCCTGCATCGGCAGGCAGATTCTTTAGCCACTGGAGCCACTGGGGAAGCCCCATGCAAAGCAGCCATACTTGTGGGTAATAGCCCCTGTCCCTTGAACCCTAAATACCCACCTGATTATCAGATACTACAAGCCCTCTCTCTAAGTCCCCTAGACCTTCTCCTAATCCAGAAACCAAAAGCTCAACCCAGGCATTTTGGGAGAGATTGAGAAAGAGCTCCAATATCTTGTTGATTGGCTAGTGCTGATGTCATGTAAAGATTTTTTGCTATTACCCCTGGACCTACATCAGAATTCCTGAGAGTTTGTTCAAATTGCAGATTCCTGAGTACCAGCAAACACATACTGAATTGCAATCTGTGGAGGTGAAGCCCAGCAATTGGTGTTTTATCAGGCTTCCTTAGCCAGAGTCATGTACTCTGAAATTTGAGAACTGCTAGTTTGGGCACTGTGTCGACATTTTGCCAAAACAAGGAGAAACTGGGTTTTGCGTTCATCTGATCTGATCTGCAATTTTGAAACTTGATCCAAGGCTTCCTTTAAACAAGTTCTACACTGGGATTTCAAAACACAAAGTAAATCAGAACAGAGCCACATAGAGCCCCTTGTTTGTAAGCCCAATCTGTGAGGGTAGAGCATGCACCACGGAAGCCATACCTGGGGCTGCCTGATGCTGGCAGGGAACAGAACAGCCAAAGAAAGGTCAAGGCATGACTTTAGATGAGGGAGGAGCCTAGCAGGTTTCAAAGTCTGATAATGGCAGAGCAGAAAGCCAAGGATAGGCCAAGAGCCCAGCGTCTTATATGTGCACCAGCCGTGATGAAGAACTGGAGTGCAAGGCACAAAGGGAGATCAGAGAGAGGGGACAGAGAGAGGCCAACAGGATAACAGGTTGGCCAAATAAGCAGGCTCCATTTGGCCAGGAAGGAAATGGTGAGGAAAGGGAAGTTCTTCGTGGGGCCCTGCACTGCTCCTGTAGACAGGTACACAGCTCTGATAAAGTACAAGACAGCACCTCCAGCTGTGAGTTGTTGGGAAAAGAAGATGTGTGTTTGCTCAAAATTGCATGCTAAGTATCTCACCCAGTACGTGCATAAAATCTGCCCTCAATAAGATAGTATTTGTTGGATGGACGCATGCATGTATGCATGGCTGAGTGGATGGATGGATGGATGGATAGATGGGTGGGTGGATGGATGGATGGATAGCTGAATAGATGAGTGGATGAAGGGCTTTATATCTGCAACAGAACCCATTACTTGCCTCTGGCAGTCAGGGATCACTGGACCCAACTCTGGCTCCCCACTTCAAATGCCAGAAAAGTCTGTCTTGCTCTAGAGAAAACAGACTTGCTCCAAAGAAAAAAGCTCAGTAGAGTATCTTAACACAATGTTTATTTATAAGTCTTTAAAAATCCTATGTTTATTGTTCTCTTGCACCAAAAATCTATCTAAGAGTCCCCATACCTTAGCATAATAGGAAGAAGGAAAAGAAGTTTTTCTTTACTGGGTGGCTCTTCAATATTTTAAATTCAAAAATTCTATTGGGATGTTTTATACACCAGACACAGTATAAGGCACTGATGATAGAGCGGGGGGGGGGGGGGAATAGGTCAGGTTCTTCTCTCTTGAAGTTTGCATCCTAATAGAGAATCAGGCCATAAACATGAAAACATGCAAATAAATGAGATTATTTGGAATGTGATAAATCCCATGAAAAAATCTGAAATGGGGATATGCAAAAGAAAGAGACTAAAAGGCAGGAAGCTTTTCAGAAAAGGAGACCATTCTTAGAAACGGCATTTGAGCTGAAATCAGAATGACAACAAGACAGTCATGCAAACATTAAAAGAGACTAGCACAGCAGGCAGCAGGGTTAACGACCAGTGCAAAGGCCCTACAAGAGTCACGTGTTTGAGGAACAGAAAGGAGGCCAGTGTGATTGGAACTGAGTAGTAAGGCAAAAATAGATGAGCCAGAAAAGAGGCAGGGATCAGAGCAAGCACAGTGAGGAGTGTGCGGGTGGTTTGATGATCTGATTTGGTTTTGAAGGACAATTCTGACTGCTGTGTGGCAAACGGACAGTAAAGGAAGCCAGAGCAGAATCAGGAAACTGGGTAGGAGGCGATGGCAGACCACCAGCAGGGAGATGACTTGGACCAAGATGGTGCCAAGAGGCAGAGCGATTCAGGAAATGTTAGGGAGGCGGAACTGACAAGACTGAAAAGCAAAAGGAATTAAGCAAACTAGCATCCAATAGGCATGATGAGGAAATGGTTTCTCATCTCCGTTTTTTTTTTTTTTTTTTGGGGGGGGGGGGTGGTCAAGAAACTGAGGTCCAGGTCACAGCCGGGAGCTATGAGGACCAGGATCTGAAACCATGTCTTTGTGTCTTCAGAACCCCTACATTCTTTCCAATCTTTCTCCTTTGTATGGAGCTTTTGTTCTTGAGGTCATTGCCAAAGAACAGGTGTGTGGGGTTTGTGCACTCCCTGTATGCCAACTCCTCCTCATTTGGGGAAGAAAAATTAACCTTGCACTAGTTAACACCATGCTGCTTATTGATTTAGGCAAGTGCTTGGCAGCTCCAATTCATCTTCCAAAGGGTAATGTAATAAGAGCCTGGATTATGCTGTCACTTTCTCAGGGCTCTGAATGGGCCACCCTCCTTGGTCTCACAATCTCCTCTTAGAGTTATAGAAATAAACAACCCCATGGCATTGACACATTGGCCAGGCGTGTCTTTTTCCACAGATGGAAGCAGGAGGTGGAGGCATGGAAAGAGCTGGAGATAGAAGTTCTCAAACAGTTTATGACCCTGTGCAAGTCACTTAGCCTCTCTGAGTCTTAAAATACCTGGAAAATTGGGTAATACCCTGTCCTGTCAATCTTGGAAAGTTCAAGGAGAAACAGGGAAGACATTGTATGTCATTTGCGAACTGAAATGTGTAATGTTAGGATGAATATTATGAATTGTTTAGTATTCAATGAGGGAATGAGTAGAGAGAGCCACTGAGTGATTCAATAAATATTTATTGGCTCTCTACGCCAGACACTAGCAATTCTGTGGTGGGTAAAGTAGACGTGAGAGGTGGTCTCTGATTCCATGGAGCTTATAGTCTAGTCAGGGAGAGAATGAACAAATGATTGCCTCTGCAGATACATAATGTCACATTGTTAGAACACATGTTTAAAGAAACGTGCAGGGTGATACAGGATCTCAGAGAGGGTATCCCAGAAAAAAAAAAAAAAAGAGCTGAATCCCGAAGGATGCCTTAAAATGAACTGTGAGATGGGCAGCTATGGAGAAGGATGAGAACATTCTATGGAAGAGCATGTGCAAAGGTCCTGTGGCAAGAAGCAGTATGGGGCACATCAGAAGAACTGAAAAAAGCCAAGGGTAATGGGCACAGACTGAACAAGAATGAGAGGACTACAAGATGAGGCCAGAGTAGGGGCAGAGTCTACACTGTGCAGGACCTTATGGGCCACAATATGATGTCTCAGTTGCTCTGAAGGAAATGGAAGGAAGGCACAGGGATGAAGAATGGAAGGTAAATTACAAATGATTAAATAGATCTGTATATTGCCATGTCCCCTGGAGTAGGAAGTGGCAACCCACTCAGGTATTCTTGCCTGGAGAATCCCATGGATAGAGGAGCCTGGCAGGCTATGGTCCACAGGGTCAGACACGACTGAAGTGACTTAGCATGCACATATTACCATGTGGAACTTTTAACAGAGGATTAGAATACAGATAGTGTAGGCGTGCAGAGAAGGGGTCTCTGATCCAGCTGGAAGAATGCTGGTGTTGGAAGGAGGAGGAAGACTCTGAGAGGCTGACACGTGCATTCTTGATTGGAGGATATCTGGGAGTTACAGAGACAGCTGAGGCAGGAAGAGGGCATTCAGGCAGAGAGAATCATGAAGGCGAAATACTGCATCATGTGATACACTGAGCACCCTGCCTATGAGGGATGAGGGCTGAGGGAGCACAGGAGCAAAGAGACTGGTGACGTAGTCAGAGCCCAGGTTTTGAATGACACTTGATGTTTATGGAGGACTTGACTACCTGAGAAAGCTCAGTTTGGGGGAATGTTTAACATATTTGAGAGAACACAGTGTGGGGGTGGGGGTGGGGAGCAGATACACATGTTTATAAAGAACTAGGGTCAAGACAGGGAAAGGTTGGAGTGAAAGGACCAGTTAGGAGGCTGCTTCTGGAATTCAGGCAAGACATGGGAGATGGCACCATGGGGACAATGGTGTGGACGGGAGGAGATGCAGGCAGGCAATGAGCCGGGGTCTGAGCTCTCAGCTTGATTCTTTGCCCAATCTCCTACAAGAAGAATTTATCTCCGCCCCATTCTCTCACCAGCATCCCGCCCAGAGCCTCAGCCCCCCAGGCCCTCTGAGCCACCACTTGCACCACGCACATCCTCCCTTGCTGCTGCCCACCCTCTAATCTTGGTCAGATGCTCTGCAAAACCAACACTGCTGATGCCTGTTATGTAACACTGTTGTTTCTATCTTCTGGGAACTAAGGGGGAGAAAAGTCTGCCTGACGAGTAATTCCGTATGTAAGAAACAATCTGCCAGAGGCCTGGGGAAATATACCCGCAGTTCCTGTGCACACTGGCAGGTACACCTGCTTGCCTGATGACAATTCTGCCTTCAGACATCCTGGAAGCAGAACATGATTACACACAAGACATAAAAGTGCCCTTTCCCATTTCAGGGACTGAGACCACCACTTTGAAGTTTAACGTGTGTGTGTGTGTGTGTGTGTGTGTGTGTGTGTGTGTGTGTGTTTCATTGTTCTCTGTTTCCCTTAAAAAAAAAAAAAAATTGCCCTGAGGAAAACGTCTGATTTTTCTACTGCAGAGTGAGGATAATAACAGTGGCTGGGGAGAATAAGACGAATGCATATAAATAGGGTCTTACATGATACCTGGCATATAGTAGGCATTCATTAAAGGGTTTTTTGAGCTGCCTTTTAGTGAGGGCTTACTCTGTTGCCAGGCTCTGTGCTAACTGCTTCACCTGCATGTTTACCATTGACTCCTGAGGTGCTGTCCATGGTTCTGAATTGGGTTTTTTCCGGTGACTGATGCCATTTTCCTCCTAATTCCAGGAAGCTGATTGTACCACAGCATCCGCCATCTCCCTGGAATTCTTAATCTTATGACTTTCAGAAGACAAAATTTTAAGTCTCTTTTAAAATCATCTTCATCAATTATAATTTACATACAATTAAATGCAACCACCTTAATTGTACGTTTTAATGGCTTTTGACAAATGTGTATACCAATTTAACCACCAAGATACAGAATATTTCCATCATCCTCAAGTGTCCCCTGGGGCTCCATCTTAATAAATCTCCTACATCTCAGTCAC
Source organism: Ovis aries (assembly GCF_016772045.2). NCBI lineage: Eukaryota > Metazoa > Chordata > Mammalia > Artiodactyla > Bovidae > Ovis > Ovis aries. Next base: position 12,277,852 of record NC_056077.1, on the reverse strand, counting down.
AGAAAAATTCTTATTTACCTTCAATCACTATAGATTTGATTTGTCAATCCTTGACTTAATAGTAATATCAAGTATATAGTACATAGTCATTTATGTCTATCTTTTTTCTCTTAATGTAATTTTTTAGAATCCATCCATGTTAATGCAGATATCTGCAATATATTCATTTTTGTTGCTCATGCAGCATCCCATATACAGTTTACTTATTTATCAATAGATGGACTTTCAGACTATCTCCAGTTTACAGTTATTTTGAATAAAGCTGATACAAATATTTGTCTTTGCATGCAAGTCTTTGCATGGACACATTTACATGAATCTTGAATAAATACCAAGCAGTGACACTGATGCATCATACAGTAAGTGTAGACTTAACTTTATTTAAAAACAGACAAACTCTTTTTCTGTTGTACCATTTTACACCCTCAGTGTACGAGGATTCTAGCTGCTCTGCTTTCCTCACCATCACTTGATATTGTCACTGTTTTTAATGTAGCCATTCTAATGGGTGACATCTATCTTATTATGGCTTTAGTTTGCATTTCTCTGGAAATTAATGATGCTGATCATCTTTTCATGTGCTTGTCAATCATTTGTATATTATTTGTGAACTACCTTTGCCCTCTGTTCAAACCTTTGCCCTTTTAACAAACTCAAGATCTTCATGGTAAAAGTTATTAAAACTGAGACTTGAAGGAAGACATAACCTCAGGATGACAACAGTCCAAGAGAATGTTCCCCTTTCCTCCAAATTATTGAGCTCTTTGAACTAACAGCAATGGCCACCGTAGGATTCTGGGTGTGGATACACCACAGAGAGGTAGGTAGACTGGGACAGTGGAAAGTGCCTACCTTGTTATCTCTAACTAATCCCTTATTAGCTAGGTGGCCCATGCAAGTCATGCAGCCTCTATAATTCTTATCTCAGTTGTCTTCAAAACGCAACCTTCCTAAATGTGCTGGGAAGACCGAAGACCATGCACATACGGTGTCTGTTGCATAGTAAATACTCGAGATACAAAACTTTTAATTCTATCTTAAACATCTTAGTTATAGATTGCCACAGCAATGCTGCTTTAAAAACCATCCCCCATGTGAATCACTTTACTGTATACTTGTAACTTATAAAATTTGAAAAGACCCTGATGCTGGGAAAAACTGCAGGCAAAAGGAGAAGAAGGTGATAGAGAATGAGATGGTTAGATAGAATCACTGACTCAATGGACATGAATTTGAGCAAATTCCAGGAGAGAGTGAAGGACAGGGAAGCCTGGAGTGTTGCAGTCCATGGGATCACAAAGAGTCAGAACCAACTTAGCAACTGAACAACAACAACTTATACAATACTGTTCATTAACTATACTTCAGTTGTAAAAAATCATCCCTCAAATGCTGTGGTTATTTTCAAAATGTGCTTATTTAGCTCTCAAGTCTATGACCAGTGACTCAGGTTAGGATCATCTAGGTTTCCCTTCCTGTTTCAGCTCAGCTCACTCACAAGTCTGGGGTTGGTTGACTGTTGACTAATCTAAGATAATCTCAGATGAGTTTGCTAGGGGTTTCTGCTTCACATACCTTGAGACCTCCAGCAGGTTCATCCAGGCATGATCCCTAGGCAATGGTGGAAGCACAAGAGAGCAAGCAGAAACACACAAAGACGTCCCAGTCCTGGACTCTGAACTGGTGGAGAGACACTTCGACCATATTCTATTAGTCAAAGCAAATCACAGGTTCAAGAGGTGGGAAAACATCTCCACCTCTTTGGTGATAGAAATCGCAAAGTCACGTGGAAAAGTATATGCATACTGAGAGGCAGAAGGGTTGGTTCTATCATGCCAACCTGCCACACAAAACTTGAGATAAATTTAAATTACTTCCCACTCTTGAATCTCACTAATTCTGGCCTCAGGCTGAATATCTATGATCCAGTTTCCCTCCCCCCGGAAAAAAGAACAGCCCAATGACCTGACTTCTGTAAGATGTGAGTCAGTGTCATTGTCCATTAGCAAGTCTAGCAGGACCAGGAAGTGAAAGAGAAGCTGAGAAGTTAGGTCATTTGTGAGTGAGTGAGTGAAGTCATTCAGTCGTGTCCGACCCTTTGTGACCCCATGGACGGTAGCCTACCAGGCTCCTCTGTCCGTAGGATTTTCCAGGCAAGAGTACTGGAGTGGGTTGCCATTTCCTTCTCCAGGAGATCTTCCCAACCCAGGGATCGAACCCAGGTCTCCCACATTGTAGGCAGATGCTTTACCATCTGAGCCACCAGGGAAGAGTAAGCAGATGTTAATGGTGCTCACTGCCTCTACACCCTCCCTCCCCCGACACACACACATACAGCTTTATTCCTCTGTATTACCCTCTATCCTGCTAAATGAGCTGGACTCCAAAGAGCCAAGCAGACTACCTTTCACTACCTACGAGGGAGTGAAAACTCTGGACTCAGATAGAGATATCTATCAACTCTTCATCATCCATGAGTTAAGCCATCTTGGACCTGAATCTTGGAAGTAGTGGAGTTATACTACAGCAGTTTGAGATGACCTGCCTCTTTATGGACACCTACTTAGGTAGTCTGACCAACTCACAAGGACCATTCTGTCTGTCTCCACATCCAGAGACATAACAGTTGGCTCCTGAAAGTCTATTTATACAACAAAACAGCAGCAACCCCATGCTTGAATCAGGTCGCTTACATGAAAGAGAGCCCCTGATTCAAGCTGGGTCAGAGTCCTTGCTTTAGAATTTTGAATTGAGATATTCAGTCCTTCCGGTGGCTAGCTCTTTAAGAGTTTGGATAGTGTGGGGCTGGCAGATTCTGCCCATTATGAAGACTGTGTGGATCAGAAAAGCAGAGGAAGAAAAATTTCAGGAAAAGAAAAACAGTGAAGCATAGAGCAGTTAAGAAAATCTAAATGGCTTCCAAACCTCTGATTTGGGCAATTTTTTATAGCGGAATCTTGTTGATTTTGCCAGTATTCATTCTTCCTTATTTGGGTACTAATACATTGAGGTTCCTGTGAAGAAGCACTCTTTCCAACTCTCCCTCCAGGTCCATTTGCATAAGATCTGACGATACCCTAAATTCCAGGGGAACATATAACAGCCAAGCCTGGCAATAAGAGAATCGCATCACTCTGACCACAATTATAATTTCAGGAACATGATCCAATTAGAGCCAATAAACCCCAGGATTTAAGCAGAAGAGACTAGAAGAAAGAAGCACCCTATCTTTTCCACTAGACTTGGAATGTATGGATGTGAGCCAAGAATCACTGGCCACCATCTTGCCATCAGCAGGATTAAAGCCTGTTTGAAAACAGCCAGCAGAAGGCAGGGCTGAGAGATAGAAACTAAGTCCCAGGGGCATAGCAGGGGTTTAGTTCCTTGATCCAGCTGTGACCGAACCAAATCTTCAGGGAACCTCTTAGTTACAAGCCAATAAACTTTTTTTGTCTTCACAAGTGTGAGTTGGGTTTACTGTTTCATACAACTAAAGGTCATAGCCATGACTTCAGTGAAGCCCAGTTACATTCCTCTCCCTGAGATAGCTATTCTAGTAAATCACTCATTCTTTTCTACCTGTGAAGCCCAAGTTGTTTCTCTAAGCAATCGAGAGTCACAATTCAGCTCTTTCTACTTTTCATCCTATGAGGATTTAAAGTGAGGGAATGAGGCTACACTAATATTTACTCTATACTATGTGCTATGCCAGGCACTTTACCTCATTATACAGACAGTGCTGCTATCATATAACATATGCATTCCTTAAATTCATTGCACTAAGCAAAACTGTACAATAAAAACTACAGAGTTCATGGGGAAATGAGGCTGGAGTACAACACTCAAAAACCTCACCAGTGACACATTAAAAAATACAGCAAACTCATAATAATGGAGGTGCTGTTTTACACACGTTAAATCATTTTTAAATACATACATACTACAGCAGATATGATCCTTTACTCTGGAAAAGACCTGAAGTTGGCTTATGAAGGGTTTCTCGGTGGCTGAGTCAGTAAAGAATCTGCCTGCAATGCAGGACACCCATGTTCAATCCCCGGGTTGGGAAGATCCCTTGGAGAAGGGAATGGCAACCCACTCCAGTATTCTTGCTGGAGAATTCCATAGACAGAGGGTCGCAAAAGAGTTGGACATGAGTGAGTGACTAACACTGGTTTGTGAAGGTGGGGGTTGGGAAAACCAGCTGATGCACTATGAGGTGATAGAACTGCTAACAGCTATCTGAAGTCAGACAGGAAGTTTTAACACCAGATGAGGTTAGGTGTGGCTCATAATTTAGGGACTGGGTCGATGCTTGAGGTGTGTGCAGATTGCATCCCATGTATTCTTACCTGGCTCATTTCAGCTGAGCGCAATTGCCTTCATTCACCTATTATTTCTCACTGATGACATTGTACATAAGCAAACACGAAATTCACATTATGTTTAGATTGCTTCCTAATGTATCAATCTCACTGGAACAAATTCATGTTTCTGGGACAAGTGTTAAGAGCAGCATTAACCTTCTCATATGATCGTAACCTTAATCTTACATCATAGATATTAGTTCTCTCATTTTAAAAGAAAAGACCTTGAGGTTCAGGGAGCCAGTGAGTGGCCAAACTTAGATTCAAAGCTGTGTCCACCAGACTGTAGAGCTCACGCGCTCTCCACACTGGCAGGCTCCATCTCCGCACCCGTGTTTCCTAGGTTACGTGTCTAAGTTGCCTTACCCTTGGCTGTCTTCTCCTCAGGTTTCAGGAATTACATAAGATTCTGCACTGAAATTTTAAAACTCTGGCACAGGAGGCAGTGACTACATCGTGTTTCTCACTCGACCTTGGTTACTCCATCTGTAAAATGGGGCAGTTCCATGTATTACCCACCCACCCTGTGGAGAAGGTGCACCGGCTGCATATGCTCCTGACAAGGCACTAGCCTCACATAGTTCACAACACAGGAACACAACGCGGCTTCTTCATTCAAACCACTGCGTTTGACACAGGAGGGGGCTTCCCTGGTGGCTCAGATGGTAAAGAATCCGCCTGCAATGCGGGAGACCTGGGTTCAACCCCTGGGTTGGGAAGATCCCCTGGAGAAAGGAACGGCTCCCCACTCTAGTATTCTTGCCTGGAGAATTCCTTGGACAAAGGAGCCTGGGAGGCTACAGACCATGGGGTTGCAAAGAGTCAGACACGACTGAGTGACTTTCACTCCACAAACTGCAGGCCAGAGAGAGCGGAGGACTCACCAAGGTCACATAGGAAGGTGGTAGCAGGAGAGTGATTAAAATCCGGGGCTGTGGACGCCTAACAAAGTCATTTACAGTATGCCTGGAATAAGACTCATTGTAACCATGGTGCCCAGTGGCACCTGCTTAAACCACTGTTTACTCAAACTAGCCCCTCTGTCAACAAAGAGCTACAGAAATGGCCAGGAGGTGTGTGCTCATCTTCCTAAGCCTTGCAGTTTCGCAAAGTCACTTGGCTGCACATAAACCCACAGCCCATTATTCTGACAGAGTGATAGCCCCACGCTACAAGCCAGGCTAATCAATCACTCAACCGTTGTTTACAGAAAACTCCCCTCTCTTTTGTTGTGAAAGGGCCTTTCAGGATTCATCTCCCCCATTGCATTCTTCTCCTATAAGTGCTTTAATAGGGTCTCCCTACCCAGCAAATGGCATTTATTAAGAAACAATTCTGTTCTACCATATTTTATTCATCAAAGCCTTAAAGAGCTGCCAATCAATACCCTTGGCCGGCAGAAGATAACTAGCCCAGACTATGACACTACACAATGTTGGGTGATTCTAACCAAGAGTAGAATTGTGATGTTTCAACTCATTCATGGGATCTGGATCTTGGATTGGCTTCAGAAGGAGGGTCTGAAATAAAGTCTGAATGCAAATAGTTTATATAGTAGGTAGGAAGGAAGAGGGAAGTTAGACAGAGAAGGGGCATAAGACAATCCAGTCTTAAATGGCAGGGGGCAACTGATGCTCAGTCCCCACACTGAGGGTGGAGGAGGGGGATCTCCTGGGAGATGCTGTAGAATAGGCGAGATGAGGAAACTGGGGTATCCATTACTGGCTGAGAGCTGCTTCCAGAGGTATCAACTCTCTAGCACTTCTAGGCCACCTCACATGCAAGAGAGCATGCCAGAGAAAGCCCTCCTACAGAGTGAGCGGAAGGTCCCTGTATTGGAATGTCATCACCAGATACGGGTGGGAAAGTGCCAAGGAGATAAGGGTAGGCACCCATTCACCTGCTACACTTGGTTACAGGTAAGCACCCAGTTTTTTTAAAGTCACTTGCAATATTAAAAATAGTAATAATACATAGATGAACTTATTTGCAAAGCAGAAATAAAAGCGCAGGTGTAGCGAACAAACATACGGATACCAAGGGGGGAAGGCGGGTGGGATGAATTGGGAGACTTGGATTGGCAAATGCACACTAGTATGTATAAAACAGGGCTTCCCTGGTGGCTCAGCTGGTAAAGAATATGCCTGCAATGCGGGAGACCTGGGTTCGATCCCTTGGTTGGGAAGATCCCCTGGAGAAGGGAAAGGCTACCCACTCCAGTATTCTGGCCTAGAGAATTCCATGGACTATACAGTCCTTGGGGTTACAAAGAGTCAGACACGACTGAGCAACTTTCACATTTCACATGTATAAAACAGATAACTAATGAGAGCCTACCGTATAGCGCAGGCAACTCTACTCAATGTCCTGTGGTGACCTAAATGGGAAACAAGTCCAAGGAAGACAGGATATATGTATATGCGTGGCTGATCCACTTTGCTGTGCAGCCGAAACTAACCCAACATTGTAAAGCAACTATATCCCAATAAAAAAAGTAGTCATCATAGATTCCACTGATTAAGTGCTTACTGTGTGCCAAGCATTGTGTAAACACTTGATACAAACTATCTCACTGAATCCTCACAGCACTGTCATAGGGTAGGTCTTATAAGTATCCTCATTTCAGAGACAAGGAAGTTGATTTTTGAAGAGCTGAAATAAATTGCCTAACTTCAAGGACTCAAGAAGGAGCTGAGATGAGATTTGAACCCACGTGTGTCTGACTTCAATGCCTTTGGCTTTCTTTGACTTCATGCTGGTCGTAGAAATCACGAAAGTGATGAGACAGATGTATCCATCTCATTCTGGAGGATGAAGGGTCTGAAAGAGAGATGGGTACCCAGCCAGAAATGTTATATCCAGGAAAGGCCTGTGTATAAGACCTCTGTGGCATTTACGTCCATGTCTCCATCTTTTAGTAACAGCACCCCTGCATTCCCTGAGAAAGGATTCCATTCCAGTTTTGGAGGGCTGAACCCACCCTCCAACCCAATTACATGACCCAGGCCTGGCCAATCATAGAATTCCACTACCATCTCCAAACAGTGATAGGTTCAAGGAAGGTCATATGACCCTGATGACTCCAATGACAATTTATACCATAACTATAATATAAGAAGAAGCTCTTTTTCCCTTGAGGTTGCTGAACTGAGGAACATAAATTGCCAAAAACTGGCTTTGCTACCACGTGGAAAGAGCCTGTCTGCAAACAAAGCCACATCAACATAAGCAGAGCCAGGGAGAGAGGCAGATTTATCCATAAAAATTACTGAGGTATAATTTACATAAAATAAAATACACCTATGTTAAGGGCACAGTTTGATACATTCTGACACTTGCATATAGTCAAGTAACCACCATGACAAGCGAGAGTTATAATGTGTCCATCACCTTAGAGGCGTCTCAGACCTGTTTGCCTTCAATTACTCCTTCCCAACTCCAGGTAAAAGACCCTGATGCTGGGAAAGATTGAAGGCAGGAGGAGAAGGGGTCGATGGAGGATGAGATGGTTGGATGGCATCACCGACTCAATGGACATGAGTTTGAGCAAACTCTGGGAAATAGTGAAGGACAGGGAAGCCAGGCGTGCTGCAAAGTCCATAGGGTCGCAAAGAGTCAGACATGACTGAGCGACTGAACAACAACTCCAGGTAACCACTGGTCTACTTTATCACTATAGGGTTACCTTCTTAAAATCTCATATAAATAGAATATACAGGTGTACCAGCTTCTTTTACTCAATATAATGCTTTTGAGATTCTACCTTGTTTTCACATGTATCAATATTCATTCTTTTCATTGCTGAGAATTACCCCATTGTGTGGATACCAACTTGTTTATTAATTCTCCTGTTGATGGACATTTGGGTTGCTTCCAGTTTGGGGCTATTATGAATAAAGCTTCTATGAATACTAGTGTAGATTTCTTTGCATGGATATAATTTTCAATTCTCTTGGGTAAATACACAGGAAGGGGATGTTTCAGTGGCATGCTAAGTGTTCATTGAATTAAGAAACAAAAGGTAAACTTTAAACAAGGTCTTTAGAGCACTTGTTTCTAGTTGGATTCCTAGACTTTGTGTTACATGACTCAATTAACAACATTAATTGTTTAAGGAAGTTTGAAGTGGATTTTATTGCTACTTATAACTGAAGGAATACTGATGGGAGTCCATCTTCCAGGTAACAATATCCATAACTATTGGCCAGTTTCCAAAGAAACCTAGGAACTCTGCATCCAAGAGTTGACAACCAGTGTGCGTGCTGCTGCTGCTAAGTCACTTCAGTCGTGTCCGACTCTGTGTGACCCCATAGAAGGCAGCCCACCAGGCCCGGCTGTCCCTGGGATTCTCCAGGCAAGAGCACTGGAGTGGGTTGCCATTTCCTCCTCCAGTGCATGAAAGTGAAAAGTGAAAGTGAAGTCGCTCAGTCGTGTCCAACTCTTAGCGACCCCATGGACTGCAGCCCACCAGGGTCCTCCGTCCATGGGATTTTCCAGGCAAGAGTACTGGAGTAGGGTGCCATTGCCTTCTCCTAATATGCGTGCTAAGATGCTTCAATCATGTCCAACTGTTTGTGATCCTATGAACCATAGCCTGCCAAGCTGCTCTGTCCATGGGATTCTCCAGGCAAAAATAAAGAAGTGGGTTGCCATGCCCTCTTCCAGGGGATCTTCCGGACCCAGGGATCGAACCCACGTCTCTTATGTCTCTTGCATTGGCAGGCAGGTTCTTTACCACTAGCGCCACCTGGGAATCCCTAGTACAGCTTAATGTTGAGAAGAGAAATCCTGGGGCTCCCTGTTTTGTTGTTCAGTAGATAAATTATAGCCCCAAAGACTTGGGTGCAGTGGTTCAGACAATTGCAGGGAGTCTCTTCAAGTCTCTTCCAGATGACAAAACTGCAGGAAATTTCGGTACCCTGAAGGCAGAGCTAATAACTTTGAACCTTAAAACCTGATGCTTTGACTTTGATCCAGGAGCGGCACTGATTTCCTCTTTCTTCAGCCAAAGTCTTTGCGTTTCACATTCTACTCCTATATAAAATGAAAATGATACTAATCATCCCAGCTAATTGGAAGTTTTTCATTGTATTGAGTGCTTTATATGCATTACACAGGTAATCCTCCAAACAATCCTATAAGAAGATTCCCATTATTACTCCTATTAACAGATAGGGAAATTAAGGCTGACAGAGGTTAAGAACTGACCCACAGTGAATGTAAAACAGGATAATCACTATGAAAAACAGCATAGAGTTTCCTCAAAAAAATTGAAAATAGAACTACCATAAGATACAGCAACCTCACTCCTAAGAATACACCCAAAAGAATTGAAATCAGGATCTCAAGAGCTGTTTGCCATCCCGTGTTCATTGTAGCATTACTCACAGTCAGCAAGATAGCGGAAAACAACCTGAAAGTCCACTGATTGTTGTCTTTCAGTTGCTCAGTCATGTCCGACTCTTTGCGACCCCATGAACTGTAGCACATCAGGCTTCCTTGTCCTTCCCTGTCTCCCAGAGTTTGCTGAAACCCATGTCCTTTGAGTCGGTGATGCCATCCAACCATCTCATCCTCTGTCGTCCCCTTCTCCTCCTGCCTTCAGTCTTTCCCAGCCCCACGGTCTTTTCCAATGAGTCAGCTCTTCGCATCAGGTGGCCAAAGTATTGGACCTTCAGCATCAGTCCTTTCAATGAGTACTAGGGGTTGATAGATGAATAACAAAGAAAATGTATATCCATACAATGGAATATTAGTCAGCCTTTAAAAAAAAAAAAAAGAGGGAAACAATGCCACACACGACAATATGGATGAATCTGGGAGACATTAAGCTAAGTGGAATAAGCCAGTGTCGAAGGACTAACATCACATGCTTCCACTTACGTGAAGAATCTAAAGCAGTGAAACTCCTAGAAGCAGAAGATAGCATGGTGGCTGCCAGGGGTTTGTGGGGGAGGAGGAAATGGGGGAATCGCTGTTCAAAGGGCATGAAGTTTTAGCCACCCAAAATGAATAAGTTCTAAAGATCTGCTGTACAAAACAGTGCCTGTAGTTAAAAACACACAGTCTCTCAGTGGTGTCTAACTCTTTGCAACCCCATGGACTGTAGCCCTCCAGGCTCCTCTGTCCTTGGGATTTCCCAGGCAAGAATATTGGAGTGGGGTGACATTTCCTCCTCCAAGGGATCTTCCCAATCCTGGGACCGAACCTGCACCTCCTGTGTCTCCCACCTTGCAGGCAGATTCTTGACCACTGAGCCACTGGGGAAACGCATAATTAAAAATACTGTAATAAAAATTGTATGATGTTGATGAGAGAGTAGATTTCACACTAAGAATTCTTGCCACGTTTTCTTACATGTGGGAAAAAAAGAATGGACCCACAGTTTAAAACAAGGACATTAGGGTGTCATCTATGTCTGACTCCCAAGCAAGCACTGAATCACCATGTTCTACTAACTAACAAATGCACTTTGAGTCGGAGAAGGCGATGGCACCCCACTCCAGTACTCTTGCCTGGAAAATCCCATGGACAGAGGAGCCTGGTAGGCTGTGGTCCATGGGGTCGCAAAGAGTCGCACTCGACTGAGTGACTTCCCTTTCACTTTTCACTTTCATGCATTGGAGAAGGAAATGGCAACCCACTCCAGTGTTCTTGCCTGGAGAATCCCAGGGATGGGGGAGCCTGGTGGGCTGCCATCTATGGGGTCACACAGAGTCGGACAAGACTGAAGTGACTTAGCAGCAGCAGCAGCAGCACTTTGAGTGCCTATTGGGAGTGACACACCATGTCGGTGGTTCTCACCTTTGGCTAGTCATCCTTTGGAGACTTCAAAGGATCCCAATGCCCAGGACATGCACTGAAACAAGTAAGTCAGAATCTCTGGAAGTGAGACCAAGGCATCATTATTTTCTAAAGCTCCCTAGGGCTTCTGGCACATTGCCAAGCTTGAGGACCAGAGGTCTGGGGCAGCTGTTTTCCAACTTGAGCATGTATGAGAGTCGCATGGAGGGCTTGTGAAACAGACTGCCAGGACCCAGGCTCAGAGTCTCTGATCCGATGGACGTGGGGTATGTCTTGAGAATTTCCTTTTCAAACAAGTTTCCAGATGATGCTGTTACTGCTGGTCTGGGGACCAAATTCTGAAAACCAGTGGTCTAGGATGATGAAAGTGAAAGCCATTCAGTCATGTCTGACTCTTTGCGACCCCATGGACTACACAGCCTATGGAATTCTCCAGGCCAGAATACTGCAATGGTTAGCCTTTCCCTTCTCCAAGGGATCTCCCCAACCCAAGGATTAAACCCAGGTCTCCTGCATTGCAGGCAGACTCTTTATCAGCTGAGCCACAAGGGAAGCCCAAGAGTCCTGGATTGGGTAGCCTATCTCTTCTCCAGCAGATCTTCCTGACCCAGGAATCAAACCAGGGTCTCCTGCATTGCAGGCAGATTTTTTACCAACTGAGCTATCAGGGAAGCCTGAAAAAAGAATAGTTAGCCCTTGCCTTTAAATGTGTCCTTACCTGGGTCTCCTTCATTGCAGGTAGACTCTTTACCATCTAAGCCACCAGAGAAGCCCTATATAATAAATAGGACATTAGAATCCAATGTCATAAGTGTGATGATAAATTAAGTATGAGGTATTCTAGAAAGTCACAGAAGGAAAAACATCACATAGGCCTAAAGGTTCAGAGAAAATTCCAAGAGGGGATGATGCTACACTGAGTTTTAAAGAATCCTCTTAAAATACTGATATCAGTCCCAAGTTGACTATGATATCGCTGTTGTTGTCGCTTAGTTACCAAGTTGTGTCTGATCCTTGTGCCACCCCATCGACTATAGCCCGCCAGGCTCCTCTGTCCATGGGATTCTCCAGGCAAGGATACTGGAATGGGTTGCCGTTTCCTTCTCCAGGATTACGTGTGTGCTGAGCTTAATCACTCAGTCCTGTCCAACCCTTTGTGACTGCATGGACTGTAGCCCACCAGGCTCCCCTGTCCATGGGGATTCTCCAAGCAAGAATACATGAGTGGGTTGCCATTCCCTTCTAGAGGGGATCTTCCCAACCCAGGGAACGATCCCAGGTCTCCCACATTGCAGGCAAAGTCTTTACCGTCTGAGCCACTAGGCAAGTCCCACCAGGATTATGACATACCTGAAATCTAAAATATGACACAAATGAGCCTGTCTATGAAATGGAAACAGACTCCCTGGCATAGAGAACAGAATGGCGGCTCCTAAGGGGGAGAATGTTAGGGAGGGATAGATTGATGAGAGTTTGGGCTTAGCAGATGCAAGCTATTACATACAGGATGGATAAATAACAAGGTTCTACTCTACAGGACAGGTTACTATATTCAATATCTTGTGATAAACCATAATGGAAATGAATATCTAAAAAGAACTATACTTCAATTAAAGACAAAAAAAATCAGGGTGACTATGAGAATAAACGAGAGAAGCTAGTAAGGCACCTGCACAGGGCCTGACTCACAGCAGATATTCAATAAAAGCCCTTCCAGACCAAGTCACATGGGATCCCACAATCTTCCACCCAGACATCCCTTCTCCAAGATCTGCTCCCTCCCCTCCAATTAGTGAAGATGCTCAACATATTTGCATTTGACAGAAGGTACCTGGTACTGAGATGCCAGCTACACTACTGCCACTTCCAGGCAAGCAGAGACCTCACCCTACAGAAGATGCTAATCGGGGATAAGGAAGCATCACAGGGACCTGCAGACTCATCCAACCCAGGAACTCTGGGTCTACGGCATGGCAGGCATCACTCAAGGCATTTTATGTGCAGGCTCTGCAAAGGTGGATACTATCATCCTTTAGGTTTTAGCTGAGGACGCTGAGGCTCTGAGAAGATGCCAAGGCTTTGAGAGGATGCTGAGGTTCAGAGTGGATGCAGAGGCTCTGGGAGGAGGATGAGGATGCTGAGGCTCAGAGAGCTGAAATAACTCACCTGTGGTCACACAGCCCATTATACAGCAAAGGCAGAACTTGAGCTGGAGTCTGTCTTGTTCCAACCTTCTCCCTATAGCAGACTATACTGCTTCTCTCTTGGAAAATTCTGCCTGACTTGCTCCAATTCCAGCACTGGAGGGTGTAGGGAATCCAACCCTTTAATATTTTTTTGTGGGACTGGCTCCTCTGCAGTGCCAAGTGGCCAAGGGTGCCAAAGAGGGTGTTGCCACTGAACCTGCCAAAATCTGCCTCTGTGCCCCCACCAGCTGGGCTGCCCAAGGCCCTGAGTTCCAGCTGCCAAAGGCAAGGTGGTGAATGCCAGGCTGGGGGAGTCCCAGCAGTGACAGCTTCTGTGTTGCAAAAGAGATGTCCGAGTCTTGACCTCTCCCTACAGCTGCTAGTAAGAAGCCATGCAAATGCTTCCTTTACCCTAGAAAGAGCACAAACTCTAGAATCAACGGTGGTGGTGCTGGTGGTGGTGGTGGTGGTGTAGTCTCTCAGTCTTGTCCAACTCTTACAACCCCACGGACTGCAGCCCACCAGGCTCCTCTGTCCATGGGATTTCCCAGGCAAGAATACTGGAGTGGGGTGCCATTTCCTTCTCTAGGGGATCTTTCCGACCCAGGGATCAAATTTGCATCTCCTGTATTACAGGCAGATTCTTTACCAATGAGCCCCCAGGGAAGAATCAGCAGAGCTGTGCTGTTTCTGAATGTGTTTGAGCTACTTGTTTATTTTCCCTGAGCTTCTGTTTTCATCTTTAAAATTGAGATGACCCCTGCAAATAGGTTCATCACTACCATCTTTTTAGATTCCACATGTATGTGTTAATATATGATATTTATTTTTCTCTTTATGACTTACTTCACTCTGAATAATAAGCTCTAGAGTTGTGGACACAGTGGGGAGAGCAGAGGGAGGGACAGACTGAGAGAGTAGCATTGAAATATACACATTACCATGTGTAAAATAGATAACCAGCGGGAGTTTGTTGTACGATGCAAGGAGCTCAAACCTGGTGCTCTGTGACAACCTAGAGGAGGTGGGAGGTGGGTTCCAGAGGGAGGGGACACGTGTATACCTATGGCTGATTCGTGTTGTTGAATGGCAGAAACCAACACAATATTGTAGAACAATTACCCCCCAATTAAAACTAAAAAATAAATTTAAAAATGGAGATGACCCATACGCCAAGTGTTAGCAAGGATTCATGGCTATGAGAAATGGAGAGCTTTAGTCCAGTTCCTGGCATATAGTATTAGTTGCTTAGTCATGTCTGACTCTTTGTGACCCAATGGATGGTAGCCCACCAGACTTCTCTGTCCTTGGGATTCTCCAGGCAAGAACACTGGAGTGGGTATCCATTTCCTTCTCCAGGGGATCTTCCCGACCCAAGGATCAAGCCCAGGGCTCCTGTACTGCAGGTAGCTTCTTTACCATCTGAGCTACCCTGGTATATACTAGATGTGTTATTACCGTTACTCCCTCTCTGCCTCAGTTGCTCCTGAATTTTAGGTGGTAAATCACTTTCCACAGTATTCTCTTATCCCTTCTATCTTTCTGGTATATCCCATTCTGTCCTGGGTTGGATAGCATCCCCACTAAAGTCTGTCCAATGCTAATCCCCAGAACCTGTGAATGTGACCTTATATAGAAAGAGGGTCTTTGTAGATATAACCAAATGAAGAATCTCATGATGAGGTCATCCTGAATTATCCAGATGGGCAGGCCCTAAATACAGTGACAGGTGTACTCACAAGAGAAATGCAAAGAGATTTGACACATAAAAGCACAGAGGGAAGAAGGCCACATGAAGGCAGAGGCTGGAGTTTTGCAGCCACAAGACAAGGAATGCTTGAAGGCAGGAAGGCAAGGAAGCATTCTCCTTACAGATTTCAGACCTCCCTGGTGGTCCAGTGGTTAAGACTCCGTGCTTCCAATGCAGGAGCATGGGTTCAATCCTTGGTCAGGGAAGCTCCGCATGCATGCCTTGAGATGCAGCCACACAGACACACACACACAATCCTTATAGATTTTAAGGGAGAGTGTGGCCTTACCAACACCTTGTTTTCAGACTTCCAGTCTCCAAAACTGTAAGAAAAAAACTTTGTATTGTTTCATAGCCAAGCAGTGGGTAGTGATAGGATCCAGCTGCAAGAGAACCCTAATGTGCCTTCTTCCCACCCCTCACCAAATTTCCACCTCAACCCTTAGAGAAAAGAATAGCCAGTTGACTGAGTCTTCCTCCTCTTCCTCCTCACCGCAGTTCCCCATCTTCTTACTTCACACGGGAAGAGAAGTAGCTCATCTGAATGTCTGGAATTAGATACATGGATTGAGCCACATTTTACTAATGGCACTGAGCCTTAAATATCAGAAGCCTGGCTCCATATACTATTTTACACTTGCGTCCCTCATTTGTAGAAGACTGTTTTGCAAACATGCCCTCAGCAGGACCACTAAAAGAGAATTTCTCGATGGATGGCATCACTACTGTTTCGACTGGATCACTTTTTATTATGTGTGTATGGAAAGAAGGGAGTCAGGACATCCCTAGTGATCCAGTGGCTAAGACCCAGAGCTCCCAATGCAGGGGAACTGGGTTTGATCCATGGGCAGTGTAATAGATCCCACATGTTGCAGCTAAGAGTTTGCATACAGCAACTAAGACCTGGGATAGCCAAAATACAAAATAATAATAATAAAATAAATTTTAAGAAAAGAAAGGAGTGGGTCCTGTGATGTCTGGGGTATTGAGAAGCACCCCTGGCCTTTACAAGCAATAGATGCCAAGAGCCACCACCCTCCCCCAGTGATGATGACTCATTGGATCATTGGTGGTCCAGTGGTTAAGACTCCACTGCAGGTTCGATCCTTGGTCAGGGAACTAAAATCCCACATGCTGAACCAAGCACAGCCAAAAAGAAAAGAAGAAGGGCTACTGGCAAATACCCCTAAAGGAGGAGAGAGAGGAAAACCATCCCAAGTTGATTCACTCCTGCTCTACAGGAAAGTCCAGTATCTACAAGGCTTGTAGAAAGGGTAGAAACACCCTGTCATCTCTGTCTATAAGACTGAATGAGCAAGCTCAGCCTGGCACACCCAGTCCTTCCAGATTGAAATAAACCAGGAACAGAAATCCCAACAAGTTCTGGGCCTGACCTTCTTGCTCCAGCACCAACCACCAGAGGAGCCTAGGACTGGGGAGATATTAGGTGTCTGCAGATAAAAATGAATGCAAGACTCTGTGTCCTTGTGTATAATTCCTTCAAAGAGAAGTAAGTGAGAGGATATCCAGCTCACACAGAATGCCTGACAGTTATAACCAAGACAGAGGTCTTGAAACGTATAGCTCCACAGTATCAGAGGCCTAGTGTCGTTTGGTACATTTGGCCCATAGAATACAGAAAGGAAGGGAAGTTGGAGATGGAAAGGATGTGCTAAAGACTCTTATATGCCATACTTGTATGGATGGATTAAATACTCCCTCTGATACTCAAATTCATATTTTGAAGTCCTAACCACACAGTGGCTATGCCTGGAGATGGGGCCTTTAGAGGAATTAAGGTTAAGGGAGGTCATAGAGGTGGGGCCCTAATCCAATAGGAATAGTGTCCTTATAAGAGACACTGAAGAGTCCCTGCCCTCTTTCTCCCTCTTCCTCTACCTCAACCTTGATCTCTACCTCTAACTCTCTTCTTAGACACACACCAAGGAAAGTTCATGTGAAGGTATCATAAGAAGGAACCATCTGCAAAAGTGAGAAGGAGGGGCCTCACCAGAAACTAAATCAGCTGGATCCTTAATCTTGGACTTCTGGCCTCGAAAACTTCAAGAAAACAGATTTCTGTTATTTAAGCCCCCCAGCCTATGGTATTTTGTTATGGCAGCCTAAGCAGGTAAAGGCTCATTCTAAGGAGTTTGAACTTTGTCCTGTGGGAAGAAACTTTCCAAAACGCAGTTCCTGGACCTTCTGTATCAGATCTCCTAGTTCACTTCAGTTCAGTTCAGTCGCTCAGTCGTGTCCGATTCTTTGTGACCCCATGAATCACAGCACGCCAGGCCTCCCTGTCCATCACCAACTCCCGGAGTTCACTCAAACTCACATCCATCAAGTCGGTGGCCATTCAGCCATCTCATCCTCTGTCGTCCCCTTCTCCTCCTGCCCCCAATCTCTCCCAGCATCAGGGTCTTTTCCAATGAGTCAACTCTTCTCATGAGGTGGCCAAAGTATTGGAGTTTCAGCTTCAGCATCATTCCTTCCAAAGAACACCCAGGACTGATCTCCTTTAGAATGGACTGGTTGGATCTCCTTGCAGTCCAAAGGACTCTCAAGAGTTTTCTCCAACACCACAGTTCAAAAGCATCAGTTCTTCGGTGCTCAGCTTTCTTCACAGTCCAACTCTCACATCCATACATGACCACTGGAAAAACCATAGCCTTGACTAGATGGACCTTTGTTGGCAAAGTAATGTCTCTGCTTTTTAATACGTTATCTAGGTTGGTCATAACTTTCCTTCCAAGGAGTAAGTGTCTTTTAATTTCATGGCTGCAGTCACCTTCGGCAAGAGGCTCTTGCAAATGCAGACAACCCATACCTGCTGAACCAGGGGCTCTGAAAGTGAGGCCAAGGAATCTGCATTGTCATAAGAGCACCAGGTGATATTTACACACATTAAAATTATATGACTAGGACTTCCCTGGTGGTGCAGTGGATAGGAATCCACCTACCAATGCAGGGGACACAGGTTCAATCCCTGATTCAGGAAGATTCCACATGCCACGGAGCAACTAAGCTCATGTGCCACAAATACTGAGCCTGCATGCTGCGACTCCTGAAACCCAAGCACCCTAGAGCCCAGGCTCCACAACAAGAGAAGCCACCGCAATAAGAAGCCCAAGGACCACAACTAGAGAGTAGCCCCCACTCGCCACAAGTTTAGAGAAAGCCCACATGCAGCAACAAAGACTCAGCACAGCCATTAATTAATTAAATTTTTAAAACTGCATGACTAAAGTTAACAAGTGGCTGGGAATCCATAAAGAACTTTAAGCAGACATATTTTGGAAATATTTCCAGCTGCAGTGCCTCTCCTGGACTGAAAAGCAGCTGGGATGGAGGCAGAGAGAACAGTGCAAAGTCTGCATGTGTTGAGACTCTTCTTTCTGCTGCTTGGCAACTGTTTGCCTTCATCCCTACGGAACAACCCTTCTCTTCCTACACCTTGCTCAAAGACACAGCTTGTAAAAGATGACCCATGAAGTGAAGGATGGTGTTCCGGGAAAATGCTAAGAGGTAGGGTAGACAGACTGAGGGTAGGAAAAGAGAATGAGTCGGGGCGGGGGGGAAACACAGGAAGGAAACAGGAGATACTGAGAAACTGGTCTTAATTGACCATATTTAATGACTTCCTCAGGAAGTGGGGCCAACTGGCATGAGTCTAAATTCAAACTAGAGGCCAGATCCCTCTTGCCAGATCTGGGACCAAAGCTTTGAGTGCAGGGCATGAATAATGAGGGGGAGCCAGGCCAACATGAGTTCAAGAAGCCCTCTCCACAGAAGGGTTCTGCTGATTATGAAATCCTCCAAGACAGGCAAACAGTGGGGAGCAAAAGCTGCCTGGGCAGGGATCCAGCTGTGGTTACCTCTGTCCAATCAAGGGCTGGGACTCTGAGCTGGCCTCTTAGTAAGGGACAACGTAGGATTTGGGGAAGCGTGAATGGTCTTGACTGATACAAGGAAGAAATCCAAGTTCAGACCTTTTTCCTTTAAGTAACCAAAAATCTTTGGGATTAACATACACACATTGCTGCTACTGCTAAGTCACTTCAGTCATGTCCGACTCTGTGTGACCCCATAGATGGCAGCCCACCAGGCTCCCCTGTCCCTGAGATTCTCCAGGCAAGAACACCGGAGTGGGTTGCCATTTCCTTCTCCAGTGCATGAAAGTGAAAAGTGAAAGGGAAGTCGCTCAGTCATGTCCGACTCTTCATGACCCCATGGACTGTAGCTTACCAGGCTCCTCTGTCCATGGGATTTTCCAGGCAAGAGTACTGGAGTGGGGTGCCATTGCCTTCTCCACTACTATATTATATATACTATATATATATACATATATACTACACTCATATATATATATATATACTCACTCATATATATATATATATATATATATACTCACACTATATATATAAAATAACCAACAAGCACCTACTATATAGCACAGGGAACTCTACTCAATATTCTGTAATAACTTAAAGGGAAAAGAATCTAAAAAAGAATGAATAGATGCATATATGTAATGAAATCACTTTGTTGTACACCTGAAACTGACATTGTAAATCAACTACACTTCAATAAAAATTTTTAAATGAATAAATAAAAATGTTAAAATAGTCAAAAGTCACCTGTTAGAAGGGAATACAGGCATGAGAGGACTTCCTTAAGGCCAGTTGACCCCTTATTGGATGAAGGATAGATGAGATGGCCTCTAAGGAAAGACACTGGGTTGGATGCATGAATCGGTTTGACCTGAGAAGGGCAGAAGTTGGCAGAGTCCATGTCCTTGCAGCACCGGTGTCACACAAGGATGTATTCAAGCCCTTTCTCTGATGTTTACAACTTGGGGAGCCTTGAGCCAGTAAATTAACTTCCTTAAACCTCAGTTTCCCTTATCTGTAAAGTGGGAATAATAACCTATTTTGTAAGGTTATCATGAAGATTAAATGAGATAATCGATGGATGGTGTTTACCACAATGCCTGGCACAGAGTGGGCAGTCTGTATTATCTATTAATATTTATTGTTGTTGATGATATTATTTTCAAAGAATAAGGACTTTCAATAAGAGAGATCTAAATGGGAACCCCAACTTAGCCAATAGTCATGAGATTTTCAACAAATTACTTGATAATTTTGAGTGTCAGTTCCCTTTTCTACAAGATTATTCCAACTTGGAAATCTGTTTATGAAACTCCAGTGAGATGATGTATAGAAAAGTGCCTTTCACAAAAGTTTACATCCCATCTTTTCAGAAGAGCAAAAGTTCCCATGAGGCAGGGAGCCCCAACATATGCATAAACATTTAGACTCCTGCTGAACACTTCAAAATGCGTTTTGAAATTTCTAGTGCCAGGGAATACCCACCTAGGTCAAAATTGCCTTTCTTGGGGATTATGTTTTTAAACATCTCAGGAAAGTGCCTAAGAAGCACAGTACGTCCCTGCATCTTGGTGTTGACTTCATCTCCCTTCATGATTTCCCACACAGCCCATTCCTTTAACACGTGGTATAATGCTTTTGTAATACTTTCAATATAAAGGTTGTCATAGGTCTAATCCATCAACCAAGCAACCAATAAATGAATGTTCTGGGACTTCCCTGGTAGTCCAGTGGTTAAGAATCCACCTTGCAAAGCAGGGGATGTGAGTTAGATCCCTGGTAGGGGAAGTAAGATCCTACATGCCTTGGAGCATCTAAACCTGTGCGTCACAACTAAAGAGTCCATGCACTGCAATGAAAAATCCCACACGATGCAGCGAATATCCTGTGTGGCACAACTAAGACACAACACAGACAAGTAAATATTTTTTTAAAGATCCAATACATAAATAAGTAAATGAATGTACTGAATTGAGTTTGGTTATTATTCTTGTAGTATCTGCCCAACACAAATATAAGTGATGATAAAGCCACCAAAACTGGAAAGCTAGACCCTGCCTCTTCCTTTGTGCAGAGACAAAAATAATCTCTGCCCTCATCACCACCTATTACACAACCAACTACGTGGACTTACGCTTGCGAATTCAGTGTTACTGCCCCTCCTCTTCCTTGCACATATAGTCAGCAAAGATTTAGACAGCTCTAGGAATTTGCTGGAGAATCCCAGGGACAGCAGAGCCTGATGGGCTGCCGTCTCTAGGGTCGCACAGAGTTGGACTCGACTGAAGCGACTTAGCAGCAGCAGCAGCAGCAGGAATCTGTGACAGGGCTTCCCCAGTGGCTCAGTGGTAAAGTGTCTGCTTGCAAGGCAGGAAACGCAGGAGACAGGGTTGATCCCTGGGTCAGGAAGATCCCCTGGAGGAGGGCACAGCCACCCACTCCAGTATTCTTGCCTGGAGAATCCCATGGACAGAGGAGCCTGTCAGGCTACAGTCTTAGGATCGCAAAGAGTGGACAGAAGCAACTTAGCACGTGCACACGCACAAAGAATCTGTGGCATGGAGAAGCATGGGGAAGATGTTCCTGCTGAAAGCTCTAGGAGGGCTGAAGCCATCAGCAGCTAAGAAGCTAAAGAAATTAATTTGTCTTTGTGAAATTGGCACCAGACTTCAAAGGTATTGATGAATCAGCTGCTCCAGACACCTCTGATCTCCAGGAGCAAATCTGTGTATTTATGCAGAGAGCAACAGTTCCCTCCAGTTACAAACTACTCAAGCATCCTGCCTGCTTTCTTAAGTGATTTTAGGCGGCAGTGCCCTCAAAGCCCCCAAAAGAATTAACCCCAGATGCTCCAAAAACTGGGTTCAAAAATCAAGGTGAAAAAATTCAGTCTGTTCTCAATTTTCTGCAGTATCGGGGAACAGGGAGCTTAAGGTAGACTAAAAAAAGCCTTGGCTTTAGAGAGCTAGACCTGAGTCCACACCCTGCATTCACTACTTATCAGATGGGAAAACTGTTTAACCTCCTTGAACCTCAATCCTCTCATCTGTATAATGGGAACACTGCCTTTCAGGTTTGTTTATAAAGCAGGGGTCAGGCAACTTTTTCTGTAAAGAGCCAGATGGCAAATAGTTTAGGCTTTACAGGGTCATATGGTCTCTACCACTACTCAACTGTGCCGCTGCAGAACAAAAAGAGACACAGACAATACATACATAGCCAGGCATGGCTGTGTTCTGATAGTACTTTATTTACAAAGATAGACAGCCAGCTGAACTTGGCCCATGAGGTAGAGTGTGCCAACTCATGGCTGAAAAACACAAAACCCAGTGTCTACACATGAAAGACAATCAAAAATGGTAGTGATGATGATGATGGTAGCAAGGCTGATTAACACAGAAGACCCACCAGCCAGTCATCTGCTGAGTGCCCTGTTTGTCCAACCCTCTGCACACATGAATGCTAAGTCACCTCAGCCGTGTCCAGCTCTTTGTGACCCCATGGACTGTAGCCCGCCAGGCTCCTCTGTCCATGGAATTCTCCAGGTAAGAACCCTGGAGTGGGTTGCCATGCTCTCCTCCAGGGGATCTTCCCAACCCAGGGATCGAACCCGTGTCTCCTGCATTGGCGGGCAGATTCTTTACCACTAAGCCACGAGGGAAGCCTAGATGCTAAAGGAGAGAAGCACCAAGCAGATAGGTGAGGCCTCCATCCTCGAGTCACTTTCACTTATCGAATAGGTAAATAACAGGTAAAAAGGAACACAGCAATGAAAAAATATCAGAGAGGTGTCTTTGAAATCCTGCGGCTCTATGATATTTTAAACAAAAGGCTCATAGTGAGATCTGATTCATCAGAGTGTGTGTGTGTGTGTGTGTGTGTGCGTGCACGCGTGCGTGTGTGTTTAACAGCCTTAACCCTGGTTCAAAAGCCACATTAGCCCTCCTCTGTGACAGACAGCATCACACATCAAACTGGTGCAAAGCAGTAACCCAAGATGAGATGCTGTTTGAAAATTCCCCCTTTGGTGTTCATGCTCTTTCTGGAGTCAGAAGGAAGAACCAGGGGATGTGACTGTAAAGCCCTCCTGTTGGAACTATTGCCAATATAAGGAAATAAGCACAAATGAAAGAGACTGGATTGGATTAATTAAGGACATTATCACTCGCTCTGTTTAATTACCTCCAAGCAACTGTTCCCAAAATGCTGTCAGAAGATGTTAACAAGTACGCCCAGAAAATAAAAAGGGAGGGGTCGAATGATTGTAGGAAATGCCCCTTCTTGGAGACTCAAATCCTATTAACCTATTAAACTCCTTTGAATCCTAAAACTGAGAGTCCCATTTAAATTGGTTACCTTGGGAGGCTGGGTCTGGAGTCAAGCAAACGTGGATGTTAATCTCAAATCTGTCTCCAGCCTTGTTAGTTTGGGCACACGCCTTTACTTCTCTGTGCCTCCGTTTTCTCATCTGTGAAATGGGGAGAATTAAAAGACCTACTTCATGGAACTGTATGAGGGTGAAATGAGATGGCGCAGGTGTCTCACCTGGCACCGTTTCTATGTCCAGTGAGAGCTTTAAAGGCACCCAACATTTTTCAATCTGCTTTGACCACACTAACATCTGGCTCCAACAAGCTTGGGCAAAGCAGGAGCAAATGCAGAGATGTGAAAAGTGGGGCCTTGTGAATTAAAGAAGATGGGCCTTTAGAGTCAGCCTTCTTACAAGTACATAGCAGGATATTTGGTGAATAAATGCTTAGAACCTCTGGATGCTACAAGCTGCAGCATGGGACAAGCAAACTGGATGCAACCTCTGGCCATTTGGAATTTAGTCAACTGTATCTTTATTGAGTCCATGGCCCTGAGCCACTCCCAGGAGCCACTGGCCTTGTGCTCCAGGCAGATGAAAGCCTAACTTCCTTGCAAGGCTCTGAAGATCACAGGCAAAAGCCTTGAAGGCCAACACAGGCCCCAGGCTAAGAAATAAAGGCCTGCCAGCCTCCTTGTCT
The DNA here is from genome assembly GCF_016772045.2 of Ovis aries. Lineage (NCBI taxonomy): Eukaryota > Metazoa > Chordata > Mammalia > Artiodactyla > Bovidae > Ovis > Ovis aries. The sequence goes on along the minus strand of NC_056077.1, from coordinate 12,253,843 downwards.
CTGGGCCCATCATTCCAGAGGAAGCTGGTGGCAGCCCAACCCTGGCAGAGGACAAACAGCCTGTAGGGGATGTGTTTTCAGTCAAAGCTGTAGGCTTCAGAGCTCATTAGCACCAGGCACTTGGAAGCCTGCCAGCCCTGGGGTCCCTGATGCGGTTGGCAAGTCCCACCGTGCTGCCGAAAAGCCCCCTCTGATCCCAGCACGGAGCATAGAAAGGTCCTGCCTCCGTGGCCTCTGACTGCTTAATCAATAATAACTTCAGAGAGGGAGAGAGAGAGAGGAGAGATAGGCAGCGAGAGAGGCAGGCCCCCTTCTCCCTGTCTCCCTCCACTTCCCCTCCCTCTGGGATGCTGAAAATAGCCTAATTAGATTGTCCCCCTGCCTGGGTACCATGGAGATGGCAAGCACAGAGGCTGTGACAGCTCTCACACATACTTCTGAAAGTTGTCTCTCTTCCCCGTCTGGCCGTCGTTGATGGAGATACAGGAGCCCAGCCCCACAGGAGCAGAGAGGAGGGGAAGTCACAAGGCGAGGGTGATGGGCAGGTGGTTTCTGTAAAGAAGACACTCGCAAAGGCTTCCCAGGTGGCACTAGTGGTCAAGAACCTGCCTGCCAACACAGGAGACGTAAGAGACTCGGGCTCCATCCCTGCGTCGGGAAGATGCCCTGAAGGAGAGTATGGCAACCCACTCCAGTGTTCTTGCCTGGAGAATCCCATGGACAAAGGAGCCTGGCGGGCTCCAGTGCATGGGGTTTGCAGAGTCAGACACAAGTGAGCAATAAGCACACAGGCACGAGAATGCTTGCAAAGCACTGACGAAGCACAACCAGAGACCCTTGCTTGAAGCAGTGGCCCAGGGCGCTGCTAACCCTGACCTCATTCTCTGTGGCCTGCTTCTACATCCAAATCGCTTAGCAAGCACTTTGTGTAATGTGTAGTGGGCAGTGGGTTAAACACAGGTGTGCTGAAAGTTTCTCATTATTTATTTGAAATGAAGAGAGGGTGCACTGCTGCCCAGCAGTCTGACCGTGTCTCCTCCACCCTGTTCCCTCTCCCACTCACTGTGCTTCAGCCCACCAGGGCTTTTCCTGCACCACGATCACACAAGCTTGTTCCCACCTCAGGGCCTTTGCACCTGCTGTTTCCCAGGTTGGACCTCCCTTCCCCAGATCTGCCCATGGCTGACTTTTCCTCATCATTTGGGTCTCCTCTCAAAGGAGGAGAAGTCCACCCTGATCATCCCATCATGTCAATTTCTGTAGTATTATGCTATTTTCTTTCTCCTTAGAACTGATCACTGTCTAAAATTATCTTTCATGTCTGTTTTCTGCCTGCCCACCTGCACAAGAATGTGTGCTTCATCACAGCAGGCATTATGTCTTTATGGTTCACTGATGCCCATATGTATTAGGCGCTCAATAAAAAATATTTGGAGGGGACTTCCCTAGCGGTCCGAAGAAGGCAATGGCACCCCACTCCAGTACTCTTGCCTGGAAAATCCCATGAATGGAGGAGCCTGGTGGGCTGCAGTCCACGGGGTTGCTAAGAGTCGGACACGACTGAGCGACTTCACTTTCACTTTCCCTAGTGGTCCAGTGGCTAAGACTCCAGACTCTCAATGCAGGGGGTCTGGGTTCAATCTCTGATCAAAGAACTAGATCCCACATGCTGCAACTGAGAGTTCACAAGCCACAACTAAGACTCAGCACAGCCAAACAAATAAATGTAGGTGTGTGCTTAGTCGCTTCAGCTGTGTCCGACTCTTTGCGACCCTATGGACCGCAGCCCACCAGGCTCCTCTGACCATAGGATTCTCCAGGCAAGAATATTGGAGTTGACTGCCATGCCCTCCTCCAGGGGATCTTCCCCACCCAGGGATCAAACCCACGTCTCCTGCATCTCCTTCTTTGCAGGTGGATTCCTTACCACTGAGCCCTCAGAGAAGCCCAAAGAAATAAATAAGAAATATTTAAAGTATATATTTCTGGAAGAAATGAACAAGAATATCTTGGAGGGGATCCAGTTCATTCAAGCAGAGATTTGCCAAGTAGAGTCATTCAACCGGCATTCTTAAAGGCCAGATACTTGTTGTAGGAGGCACCTGATTCTAATAATGCTTGATTATGAGGTTGTAGAGGTTAATTAGTAAAGGTCTAGACTCAAAAAAACAAATAACACTAGTAATTCTGTTTTTCTGGTTATTCAATTTTACATTCCTGAGATTTCAACTAAAATTCTGCCTGTTATTCTAACGATTGAATGTGTCAAGTACCTAGGATGGTTTTACCTCTAAGAATCTATAACACTAATGATTCTGACGTTAAGATTCTCTTGGTTCCTCATTATTTATTTAAAATGGATTCTGTCAAGCTAAGCACAATATTCTATTGTCTCAAGTAGGGGGTCTTAATAATGGGGTTATAAACTGAGTCTGATCCATTAACACATTTTGTTTGAGCTCCTCAATGTCACCCTGCAAGATGTTTTTTAAAACTAATTTATGGCCAATACTCACAATTTAGGATGTTCTTCCTTTTAAAAATTGGATTTCTGTTTTCTCTTTCCTGTAGAATGGGAAAAGCAGCCATGCTGAACCCCCAGCCCCACCAAGCAATGAGGGCCTGCAGTGGACTGTCGCTTGCCCCCTCCAGACAGGACACAGGTGCTGCCATTTACCATCTTACCTCGAGGGGTTCACCTTGGCTGCCTGGCCCGTGCAGGCATTTGAGTCTGCAACCTTGGCCATGAGGCTCCAAATCCGGTGGTTTTGCATCTAAGTTCCAGTGTGCATTTGAGACTCCTGCAACCTCTGCCTAAAATTAGTAAAGTGACAGAAAGGAATCTGCTACTGCAGCGTGTGTAGCCAGATTCCTCCGAGGTTTCTGATTCCAGACTTTGACCCCTCAGCCTTCCCCACATCCCAGGATGCTGGTAATAATATAGCGTGTGTGTGCATGTTAAGTCGCTTCAGCCGTGTCCGACTGTTTGCGACCCTATGGACTGTGGCCCGCCAGGCTCCTCTGTCCATGGGATTCTCCAGGCAAGAATGCTGGAGTAGGTTGCCATGCCCTCCTCCAGGGGATCTTTCCCAAGCCAGGGATCAAAACAGCCTCTCTTACATCTCCAGCATTGGCAGGCAGGTTCTTTACCACCAGCACCTCCTGGGAAGCCTGATAATAAAACTGACCTTTTCCAGTCCTGTGGCCACGGCTGAGTTTTCCAAATTTGCTGGCATAACGAGTGCAGCACTTAAACGGCATCATCTTTTAGATAAGAATACAGGGGACAGGAAAAGGGGAGGAGGAAATGAGATCATTGCAGAAGGCAGAGCTTCCTGCAGATAAATAAAGTCCCATTTCTATTAGAAGGAAACAGATGAGAACCTTAACAGTAGTTAGGTCATACAATAGCATCAGAATTTGCTTTTCTGCTTCTTTTTCTCTTTATCACTGCTGCTTCTGTTTAGTCGTTCAGTCGTGTCCATCTCTTTGTGACCCCATGGACTGTAGCCCACCAGGCTCCTCTGCTCATGGGATTTCCCAGGCAAGAACACTGGAGCGGGTTGCCATTTCCTTCTCTAGGGGATCTTCTCAACCCAGGGATCAAACACTATGTCTCCTGCTTGACAGGCAGATTCTTTGCCATTGAGCCACCTGGGAAGCCCCTTTTCTCTTTATTACAATGAGTATATTATTTTATAGTAAAAAAGCAATTACAGTGATGTGTGTCAATTATTTCTGAACAAAACTGAAGAAAAAGAAGCAAAACAGAAGAACAAAAAAAAAAAAACCTCCCCTCAAGGCATACGACCCTGAACAAATCCTGTACTTTCTCATCTTGCCTTTGCTCCTGCTGACCCCCCTTCCTAGAACACCCTTCGTGACCTCTTCCAAAACCCAAATCAAGCCTCACCCTCTCTATAAGGCACAGCAGCTCAGAATCCAGCTCAAAACCAGACATCTGGAGCCAGCTCCCAGCTCCCTCACCTACAGCTGGGAAGCTGGGTTAACCATTTTGTCTCCCAGCTCACTTCCTCATCTATAAATAGGGATTATTATAATGGCCTGACCACAAGCTGCTGTGATGTTTAAATGAGAGAAACACACACACACACACACACACACACACACACACACACACTCACTCTTAGAGCCTGGGACCTGGTCAATGCCTACTCAGTGTTAACGCTAACTACTCGCCATCCTCACTGGGGTCCTTATCCTCTGATTTACAGAGGCTTTGAATCGGCTGATTGGTGGTTGTAAACTGTCTCGCGTCGCTCACTTTCTGTTTTACAGATACTTTATAGTCATTGTATGACATGTTTTAGTCAGTCATTAAACATCTTTCAGGCACTGTCTTAGTTGGGCGGAGGCAGACGTTGAGACAAAGATCTGGATGCGTTAGTGAGATGACGACCCCTGGAAGTCTCAGCAGAGAAATGGGGACGTGACACGAGGGAGGGTGTGCTGGCGAGCAAGTTACCCCTGACACGGCTGGAGCACACTCACGATGAGGACCGCTGAGAGCGTGTGTGAAGATCATCTCATCATGGCTGCACCCAAGCAGTGAGGAAGCTGGGCTATTAACCCTCCAGTGCTCATCTAAATTCAGAAGAGTTTTTTGAATTAATTTTTATTAGAGTATAGTTGCTTTGCAATCTAGGAACCCTGGTTCGATTCCTGGGTCAGGAAGATCCACTGGAGAAGGGGTAGGCTACCCACTCCAGTATTCTTGGGCTTCCCTGGTGGCTTAGCTGGTAAAGAATCTGCCCACAACGTGGGAGACCTGGGTTTGATCCCTGGGTTGGGAAGATCTCCTGGAGAAGAGAAAGGCTACCACTCCAGTATTCCAGCCTGGAGAATCCCATGGACAGTCCATGGGGTCGCAAACAGTTGGACACAACTGAGACTTTCACTTTTCATGGCTGCTTTACAATGTTGTGTGAGTCTCTGCTGTACAGCAGAGGGGATCAGCTGTACCTACACATATATCCCCATTTGTTGGATTTCCTTCCCCTTCGGCCATCACAGAGCACTGAGTAGAGTTCCCTGAGCCATACGGTGGGTTCTCTTTAGTTCCCTATTTTATACACAGTATCAGTTGTGCATATACGTCCATCCCAATCTCCCAATTCCTTGCACCCCTTTTTTTCCCTCCTCAGTATCCATATGTTTGTTCTCTACGTCTGTGTCTCTATTTCTATTTTGCAAATGAGATCATCTATATCACTTTTAACATAATTTTCTTTATTTATTTACGGTCTTCCCTGCTAAGCAGGCTTCTCTCTAGTTGTGGTAGCTTCTCCTGTTGTGGAGCACAGGCTCTAGGGCACGTGGGCTTCAGCAGCCGCACAAGCTCCCAGGCTCCTGAGCTCAGCAGTTGTGGCAAACGGGCTCAGTTGCTCCACAGCGTGTGGGATCTTCCTGGACCAGAGATCGAACCCATGTCTCCTGCAATGGCAGGCAGATTCTTTACCACTGAGCCACCAGGGAAGTCCCTATCTATACCATTTTTATAAATTCCATATATGTGCATTAATATATGGTATTTGTTTTTCTCTTTCTGACTTACGTCACTCTGGATGAGAGACTCTAGGTTCATCCACGTCTCTACAAATGACCTGATTTTGTTCCTTTCTATGGCTGACTATGATTCCACTGTAGTTATTTTTAATTATTATTTACCCACCGATGTTCCCTAAAATGTTAACATCCTGACACTTCCATTCTGCTCCATTCACCTCCCAGGCATGCTCTTGCGGTCAGAGAAAATCCTCACGTGGAGTATCACCCATGCTGGCAAGCAGAAACCTACAGCTGGTATGGAAGAGGGACAAGCTGAAGGAATAAGGGCTTTACACCCGCTCCAGTCGCCTACGAGTGCCAGGCACCGGGAAGACTAAGTGACTGCTCCCCCTATTGTGGGATTTAAAGGAGAGGGTCATGTAAACACACATGTGCAACAAGAATACAGAAGCAGAGGGACTTCCCTGGTGGTCCAGTGGTTAAGACTACATGCTCCTAAATGCAGGGGGCCTGGGTTCAATCCTTGGTAAGGGAGCTCGATCCCACATGCCACAATTAGAACCCAGCATAGCCAAATAATAATATATAAAATTTATGAAGAAAAGAATAAAGCTAGGGGTAGAGACGGGGAGTGGGGGAAGGAGGCTCCGGAGGAAAGGGATATACATATATATAGACTGATTCGCATTGTTGTATGGCAGAAACCAACACAAAATTATAAGGCAATTTTCCACCAATTAAAAAACACATACCATTTTTTTTAAAGAGTATAGGAGTAGAGCTAGATGACAGGGCACAAGAGGGGTCTGAGAGAGGGAGAGGCCAGTTCTCTGCAGGGAGCTGGAAGAACAGCTGCAGAGAAGAAAGCTGGCAAGAGCAAAGTGTTGCTGGGTCACACTAGGGGAGCCAAGAGCAAGTCTGCACGAGGCCATATAAGAATGGGGGCTGGGAGAGCGTATCGCGGAAAGTCATGCAGGGCTCTGAAGGTCACGTTTAAAAGCTTGGGTTCTCACCCTTGGGCAATGAAAGGCTCTCAAGTTTTTAAGTAACGCAGCAATGTGAAATTATTGGGCTCTCCCATTCCTCTGGCTGCGGTGGGGAGATGAGTTGAAAGAAGGAAAGAACAGAAGCAGAGAGAGCAATATGGCTGCCATAGCGATAAATACAGGCAAGAGATAAAGAACATTTGTGGGTGGAGAGTAGAGAAAAGGGAGCAATATGGGAGATGTGGGAACTACAGGATTGGGACCTACTGAGTGTGGGAGGTGTGCGAAGAGGGCAGAGTCTAGAATGAGTCTCTATTCTCTGGTTTGGGGAAACAGGTGATGGAAAGAACCATCTGGTGAGACCCATAAAACAAGAGGACGGGCTGGTCTGGTGGGAGAAAGGATGAATCTCTTTTTGAGGTCCAATAGAACATCACGTATACATTTGGCTACATGAGTCTGGAACTCAAGACGGAGACTTGGGAGTAGGAGACAGACATTCTTGGAGGACAAGGACTTGTGTGTGGTTCGTTGTATTGTCTGTAACACCTAGAATAGACCCTGAAAGAGACACATGGATAGTACCCTGTAAATACCTGGTGACAGAATGAAGGAGCATTTTGGAGGGGCTCACCAGCATTGAAGTAGCCCTGAGGCAGCAGGTGTGCAGAAAAGGTGTGGAAGGTGATGAAAAGAGAGCTGAAGACACCTACAGTTGGAGACAGGTAGGAAAAGCATAGCCTGAACTATGGGGACTTCCCTGGTGGTCCAATGAAGACTCTGTGCTCCCAAAGCAGAGGGCCCGGGTTTGATCCCTAGCTGCTACTGCTGCTAAGTCGCTTCAGTCATGTCTGACTCTGTGTGACCCCATAGACGGCAGCCCACCAGGCTCCCCCATCCCTGGGATTCTCCAGGCAAGAACACTGGAGTGGGTTGCCATTTCCTTCTCCAATGCATGAAAGTGAAAAGTGAAAGTGAAGTCGCTCAGTTGTCTGACTCTTAGCGACCCCATGGACTGCAGCCCACCAGGCTCCTCCATCTATGGGATTTTCCAGGCAAGAGGACTGGAGTGGGGTGCCATTGCCGTCACTGTTGATCCCTAGACAGGGAACTAAATCCCACATGCTGCAACTAAGGCCTGCCACAGCCAAATAAATTTAAAAAAAAAAAAAGAGTAGCCTGAGCTGGATGGTCTAAAAGGTAGAAAAGAAACAGGAAAGTACAGCATGAAAACCAAGGAAAAGGTGAGTCTCAAAGACCAGAGAGTGGCCAGTAGAGTCAGACATGAGGTGGAGCCGAGTAGGCTGCAGGACAGAGCGCATGCCGTTCAGGGATGGTGTCTATGTGCCCCCAGTGAGTGTAAACATCCAAGGTAAGGTTCCTGGTCCTTTCATCACAGGGTATAACTCACTTCATTTTCTTATGTCTTCTCTCATTTGCACATCCAACATATATGTACTCCCCACCTGTAGTGAGCCAGGCAGCATGCACGGTACTAGCACCACAGTAATGAACAAGACAGATAAAAATGGCCGATAATTTATGGTACAGATGAGCCTACCTGCAGGGCAGGAATAGAGGCGCAGATGTAGAGAACAGGTATGTGGACACAGAGCAGGAAGGGGAGGGTGGCATGAGTTGGGAGAGTAGGATTGACATAGATACACTGCCATGTGTAAAACAGCTAGCTAGTGGGAGGCTGCTGCACAGCCCAGGAAGCTCAGTTCAATGAGTGATAACCTAGAGGGGTGGAACTGGGTGGAGGGGGTGGTCCAAGAGAGAAGGAAAATAGGTATTCATATAGGTGACTCACTTTGTCATATAGCAGAAACTCACACAACATTGTACTTGCATGGCAATTATACCCCAATTAAAAAAGGTCTGATGAATGAATGAATGAAGTCCCCAGTGACTTGCAGAGTCCTTGAGGACAGAGTTCTGAGTCATGCTTCACTGGCATCCTCTCTGCCCTCAGCCACAAGTCAGAGAGACAGAGAAAGTGCTCCATAAATGCTGACTGAGTGTCAAGGGCTGACTGGTATGTTGATATAGTAGCAGGGAAGTGGGACTCCACACACCCCCACTCATCACCCTGCTGATAGCTGGTGGTTTGACCTCTCTGGTTCCGGGTTTAGGAAACAAGGCAAGGGACAGGCGCTCAGAGCAAACACACCCACTCAGATTCCTGGGGTCACTCTGGCCCCTTCTTTTGGAGGAGGAAGGAAAGAGTCTGGCAGGCTTATTTTTCTTTCCTGCCAATGATGCTAACACTCAGATGTGAGTCTTCTTTGCACAGATGATATGCTAGCTAATAAAAGCTCATCTGAAATCAGGCTCTTGGAGAGTGTTTTTGTGTATGTGTTTGTGTGTGTGTGTGTGTGTGCGTGTGTGGCTTTACTGCCCATCTGTAGCCTAAGCTGCAGGGAGACATATGCCTTAGTGGGTGACTTTGCAATTGAAAAGGACTCCAACATTCTGTGCTCAACTCTCTGAAATAAGCCTCCCACCGCTTCAGACCTTCCCTGCTCACAAGCCGAGGTCACCCAAGAAATGCCATGTGGCAGCAATGCTTTTCCAAACAGGCAGCCGTCCCTGGGACATTAGTGCCCAAGAGGCAGAGTGTCTGTTTGCAAAGGTCACCTGCTCCTCGTCCCCGCCAGCATCCACCCTCCACCCTCTCTGATCACAGTTCCTCCCCTCCCCCACTCTGCAGCCATGTGGTCAGTGGGGTCAACCTCAGTGTCCTGTTTCAAGGGATGACCCTTGTCCCGGGCCTGGTCAATCAGAAGGTCCCACTGGCCTGAGGAGGGGAGCAAGGATGAGAAAGTACTCAGATTTGTCCAGTGAGCTCAGGACCCTCATGGAAGATTTTTTTCCTAGAAGTGGAAGACAGAAAGAGCTGGATTTAAATTCCACCTCTGCATACTTCCCTGGTAGCTCAGATAGTAAAGCATCTGCCTGCAATGTGGGAGACCCAGGTTCAATCCCCGGGTCAGGAAGATCCCTTGGAGAGTGAAATGGCAACCCACTCCAGTACTCTTGCCTGGAAAATCCCGTGGACATAGAAGCCTGGTGGGCTACAGTCCATGGGGTCGCAAAGAGTTGGACATGACTGAGTGACTTCACTTTCACATTCTGCACACTTACTGTGCGCCCTTGGGCAAATAACTTATCCGAGCCTCATTTTGTTCATTGGCCAAAAATGGGTATCCAACCATCCAGTGCTTGCAGGATGCACGATGACAACACATAGTAGGTGCTTCATAAACACCATCCCCCACACCCAGCCTCTTCCTCTATGCTTCTTAACAGCTGATCTCATCTACCTGGAAACCTTCCAAAACTCATAAATTTAAATCTCCAGCACTGATCTCTCTTTTGATCTCCAGACTCATCTATCCAACCGCTGACTTGGCATGTCTGTCTGGACATTTCCCAAGTGTCCCAAATGTAACAATGCCTCAAATTGAGGACTGAGCCACCCTTCCCTGCACCAAATCCCCCAAAGAATTCAATCACCTTCATCTCAGAAATGGCACCTCCAATGGTCTCAGCCAGCCAACCCAGCAACCCAGGAGGCATCCCCCATTTTCATAACTAAGCCATCACCAGGTTCTATTGATAGTCTCTCATATATTTCTTGAATCTCTCCCCTTTCCAAAAACATCCCCATCCCAACCTAGGTTCAGTCACCATCATCTCCTGACTGGATGAGAGCACTGATCCACTCTAGAGTGAGCATCTAGAGATCTCTTTGTAAAAGGGGAATCTGCATAAAGTTTTCCAATGGCTTCCCAGGACTTTTAGAATAAAACCAGAAATCTTTACCTTAACTCAAAAAGGGCGTGAACTGGTCCAGCCCAGCCTTCTGGCCTCACCATTGACGATTCCTTTGGCCCTGACTTTGGGGATATTTAACACACAGACCTGACTATCAAGCAACCTGACTTCTGGTTCCTGAATGACCATAGGCTTCCTTTTGAGCTTTGACTGCGTAACATCTCTTCTCTGGGGCTTTTTTAAAATGGACAAGTAGGACACTAAGGAGCCTTACAGATCTGTCAAAAGCTGGGCTTTTTTCTAGAGCCCCTTTGAGGCAGGCTTAAAGAAGAGACCAAATATATACACACAATGGAATACTCCTCAGCCATAGAAAAGGAATGAAATAATTCCATTTGCAGAAACATGGATGGATCTAGAGATTATCATACTTAGTGAAGTAAATCAGACAGAGAAAGACAAATACCATATGATACCATTCACATCTGGAATCTAAAAAAATGATACAAATGAACTTATTTATGAAACAGAAATAGACTCAGAGACACAGAAACCAAATTTATGGCTACCAAAGGGAGAAGGTGGGGAGAAGGATAAATTAGGTGTAGGAGCTTAACGTATCTACACCCTTCTATACATAAAATAGATAAGGATCTACTGTACAGCACAGGGAATTATATCCCATCTTATAGCAACCTATCATAGAAAAGAATCTGAAAGAGAATAGATATGTATAGATAAATAGTAAATATATATGTACAACCAAATCTCTTTACTGTACACCTGAAATTAACACATTATAAATCAATTATACTTCAGTCTAAAAAAAGAATGCAAGGCCAGCGTATGGCTTATCCAACAATTATTATTTCATTCTGCCCCACAGAATATTATGGATGTTGTCACTTCTGCTTATTGTTGTTAGTAGTGTTTGCAGATTGCTTTTATGCCCTCTGTCTTATAACGAAGAGAATGTTTCTTGCCATTCGAGCAGGTTGGGTTTTTGCATGTGGCCAAAACAAACAATTCTCAGAAATACACACCAATGTTTGAAAAGATTGGAATACATCAATCTTAGGGAGACAGAGGCTTTGAGGGCAAAGAAATCTGGGTCTAAATCTGGATTTGGCCATTTTGGAACTTACATAACCTGGAGCAAAATGGGTCATGTTCTTCCCATGTTTGAAGCCCTTCCTTGGTTCCCCGGTGATCTGAGGCTATAGTCCTGGGTCACTGCCATGGGGTCTAAGCCTCTGCGTGTTGTGGCAATTGCGACTGCTCTGATCTCACTCTGCACCACACCCCTCTCATCTCACTCTGCTTCAACCACGCTGACCTTTTCACTCCTGAAATCTTTCCCACTTTGAGGTTCATACACATGCTGTTTCCTCCAGTGGGATGTGTGCCCCTTCACAACACCAACTATTCCGTTTCAGCTCACTGTTATCCTCTTAAGGATGCTGTCTTTGATGGTCTATCCATCCCCAAGACTCTGTCTAATGTCCTTTGTAGAAGCCCTCACAGCTCCCTCTAATTAGATCTCAACAGCATAAATCATGGCTGTCATCCAATACTTGGTTAAGAATGCAATTTTGAGCTTACATTCCTGTTAGAGTGCAAGCCCTATGAAGACCCAAGTGCCAAAGAATTGATGTTTTCAAATTGTGGTGCTGGAGAAAACTCTTGAGAGCCCCTTGTAATGCAAGGAGATTAAACAAGTCTATTCTAAAGGAAATCAATCCTGAATATTCATTGGAAGGACTGATGCTGAAGCTGGAGCTCCAATACTTTGCCCATGTGATGCAAAGAGCCAACTCACTGGAAAAGACCCTGATGCTGGGGAAGGTTGAAGGCAAAAGGAGAAGGGGGCAGCAGAGGACGAGATGGTTGGATGGCATCACTGACTCAATCAACATGAACTTGAGCAAACTCTGGAAAATGGTGGACGACCGGGGAGCCTGGCATGCTGCAGTCCATGGCGTCACAAAGAGTCGGACACAACTTGGTGATTATACAACAACAACCTACAAAGACAGGGGTCACTGACGCTCTGCCGGGGCATTGCCAGCTCCTAGCACAGTGCCTGACATTTAGATCAGTATCAAATGAATGACTGTGAAGTGATTTAACCCCCTGTAGCCTCTGCTTTTGCACAATGAGGATAATCAGGACTAACTCCTGGCATGATTGCAGGGAGAAGCAGGGAAATTCTGCCGGCTTATTATCATGCCTGGCCCACATTAAGGGGATTCATCAAAGGGCATGATTTAGGGATCCAGAGCATAGTGTTTCCAATCCTGGCTCTTCCACTTTGTAGCCATGTGACCGTGACAGACACCTCTCTGATCACTCAGAGCTGTTATGGGGGATTAAACAAGATCTTGCAAGTGAAGGTCTTGACATAAAATTGGCAATTTGTAAAGTCCAAATGCTATTACTCTGAGTCAGGTCAGTGGTTTTCCATCACAGAGAGCTTTATAAAGCACCGATGGCCAGGCCCCATTCCGGATCAATTAAATCCATTTATCTAGGGTAGAATCCTGGGTGATTGGCACTTTTCCCAACCTATTTATTATGAATGTGCTTAAGCACACAGAAGAGTTGAAGAATTTTTACCATGAATGCTCATATATCCACAACTTAATTTCTACATTTAACATTTACTATTCTTGCTTTTTCATATATTTATCCATCTTTCCACCCATCAACTCATATTCGTGGGATTGCTTTTTTTTTTTTTTCATTTCAAAGTGAATTGCAGACAGCAGTCTGTCTTCCCCTAAACACTTCGGCATGAGTGTCCTGTCACGAACTAAAGTTCAGTATCTGTTTATATTTGTCTCTTTGGAGATAAAATTTATTTAAGAATGTAACACACAATCTGAAGTATATCATTTTACAGGTTAACAATTGCATCTGCCCACATGCATGCTCAGTCGCTCAAGGGTGTCTGACTCTTTGAGATCCCATGGACTGTAGGTTGCCAGGCTCCTCTGTCCATGAAATTTTCCAGGCAAGAATACTGGACTGGGTTGCCATGTCCTCCTCCAGGGGATCTTCCTGAGCCAGGGGTTGAACTCAAGTCTCTTCTGTCTCCTGCACTGGCAGGTGGATTCTTTGCAACTGTGACACCTGGGAAGCCCCCTTGCATACACCCATGTAACCTCAATCTGTATCAAGACAGACAACATCACCACCACCCCAGAAAGTTCCTTCATATCCTTGCTCAGTGAATGCATACCCCTACTCCCCAGAATCAACCCTTGTTCTGATTTTTTTCTACCACAGATTAGTTTAGGGCAATGGAGTTTTCAATACTCTAGAGGAGCAGAGATTAACATTGTAAATCAACTATCCTTTAATAAAATTGCTTTAAAAGTGCTCTAGGGGAGATTCTTTGTGAAGTCAAAATTCAGAACCAAAGACCTAGTTAAATGCACTTACCCTAGTGAGTCTCAGGAGAGGGGAGGAGACTGGGACGTAGAAGAAAGCCCTTCTGACCTTCTCAGTCAACGGGCCCCCTCGAATTGGCCAGGGAGAGGAGGAGGAAAAGAAGCAAACACATAACATTCTCAAAATGACAAAGCTCTTACAGATATAAAACAGATTCAGGATTGAGGGTGTGTAGGGGGAGGAGAAGTGTATGATTGTGAAGGGGTAGAATGAAGAAAAGCTTTGTGGTGATGGAATCTTATTCCAGCAGTGGTTACAGCAATCTACCCATGTGGCAAAATGGCAGAGAACTATACACACACATTGTACCCATGTCAAATTCCTATTTTTGATACTATAACTGTAATTATGTAAGATTGAACCAGTGGAAGAAACCTGGTAAGGAGTACATGTAACCTCTCTGTACTATTTTTAAACCTTTCTGTAAATCTACAATTATTTCAAAAGTAAAAGTTATATTAAGTGAACACCTTTGACAAAAAAAAAAAAGCTAACACAAAGGACTACATCGGCTATAATTCCATTTGTACCATGTTGGGGAGCCTGTGAACCTACTTCACAGTAGAAGGCATCAAAACAGCGGCTTCCTCTAGCAGTGATCCCCAACCTTTTTGGCACCAGGGAGCAATTTTGTGGAAGACAATTTTTCCACAGATCAGAGGGTGGAGTTGGTTTGGGGATGATTCAAACACATTACATTTATTGGGCACTTTATTTCTATTATTATTACATCAGCTCCACTTCAGATCAACAGGCATTAGATCCCAGAGGCTGGGAACCCCCACCCGAGGAGACTGGGGTGCTGCCTGAGAAGAGCTCTAAGGGAATTTGGGGGATGACGGAAAGGTTCTCCATCCTCATAGGCGAGTGGGTACTGCAGGTTTATGCATCTGTCGAAACTCATTGTTCACTTCAGCCACTGGGCAGGTCACTGTATGTAAATTATACTGATTAAAACAAATTCGAGGCTGAGGATTTGGCAGTTGGGAACTTGCAGACACCAATTACATGCATGCTAAGCAGTTTTATCCCCAGAAGACTCAGCACTGGGTGCCTTATATAAAATGAATTTTGGCCATCATTAATCAAATTTTCTTAACAAACTTTTTTTTTTTTTTCAAAATTACAATTCAGCGTGCCAAAATCACAGACCCAAAGGAAGCTTTCTGTTTGAAGTGGAGATAAGCAACTGAAGGTCTCTCGAAGGCCCCACCCTCAGGACTTCCCCTTCTATCCTGTAAGACCCTGAGACACATCCAGAGATCCTTAGAGATCATGGATCCCAGGTTGAGAATCCCAGGTTGAGAGCCAAGTCAGTTGCACGGGTGAGCACTGCACAGCTTCAGACTATGATGTGAACGACCTCACTTGAAGGTGTGCAAGGCAGCAGCCTTGGGGGCCATGCTGTAACACAAGCAAGACAAGCAGGCCTGGGAAAGGTAATGAATGGTAGCTAGGACTTAGCCAGAGCACCAAGCTCAAGAGAACATGGTGGGGCCTGACGCAAACTGATGAACTCAGCCCTATTAAAAAAGTAAGGACAGCTACTACTCACCTCCGACTGATTGTTGCTATGTGGGAAAACCAGCTCAGTACTGCCAGATCTGAATTTTTTCAAGAGAAGCCAAAAATCTGGATTTCATATGAAGCTTCCCAGTTTTTAAATGCTAGGAATTAGGTTCATTTTTTAAAAAAATTATGTAGCCCAAATCAAATGTATCTGCAAGATAAATACACCTCTGGGTCACCAGTTTGCAGCTTTTGGTTTGATACTTTCATTAGAAAGTATCTGAGTTCTTGGCAACAAATAAAAAGAGGCACGTATGTATCACACCCTCTGTGCCATGGATATATCCAGGAATTGGAGCGGTCTGCCTTCTGAGTCAGGAGACCTCAGTCACACCTCCCTGCAATTTCCAAGGAATTATGCAATCGGCATTACCAGCAACACAGGCAGAAACCCCAGCTCTGGAAGCACAGAAAGAGCTATGGTACTGTTTCCTGCATGTCCGTCCATCCCTTGGCCAGAGATACACCTGGGTGGCCACCACTGCGAAGGTGGAGATTCCAAGATTGAGGTACCCAGATCTCAGACTCAGAGCAGCTCAGCATAGGCACCATTTAAATGAATAAGCAAGATAAAACTGCTTACTTAATTCGCTCCTTAGGGGAGTTTGGGAGAAAATGGATACATGTATATGCATGGCTGAGTCCCTTCCCTATTCACCTGAATTATCACACATTGTTAATCAGCTATACCCCCAATACAAACTAAAAAATTTAAAATAAAATAAAATTCACATTAGATCATCTAAAAGCAGGCTCTTCTATATACATAAATAAATACATAGAAAGGAATGCAAACATCTCAGGTTTTTCAAGCCCTTCCTCCATGTCATGTGGCGAAATCCTCTGAGATTTAGGAGGAACTCTTAACGAAGCGAGAGTAGAAGCCAAGTGAGGGAGCAGGAGAGAGCAGGAAAAAATTCAGAAGCCAAACCATCATTCTTGTTGGGCTGAAGGCCAGCTGGACATTCAAAACACTCCTGGGACTTCCCTGGTGGGCCAGTGGTTAAGAAACCACCCACCAATGCAGGGAACATGGGTTCGATCCCTGGTCCACGAACTAAGATCCCACATGCCGCGGGGCCAGAAGCCCATGTGCCACAACTACTGAGCCCTGGCACCGGGAGCCTCTGTTCTGACACAAGAGAAGCCACTGGGCATTGCAACTAAAGAGTAGCCCTGGCTCACCACACCTAGAGAAAGCCCACACACAGCAATGAAGACCTCACAAAGCCAAACATAAGATAAACTGAAGATAATATTTTTTAAAAAGACACTCTTGTTTGGGTTTGGGACATCCCTGACTGACTGGAAAAGATTGGTTTTCATTCCAATCCCAAAGAAAGGCAATGCCAAAGAGTACTCAAGCTACCACCCAATTGCACTCATCTCACATGCTAACAAAGTAATGCTCAAAATTCTCCAAGCCAGTCTTCAACAGTATGTGAACCGTGAAATTCCAGATGTATAAGCTGGATTTAGAAAAGGCAGAGGAACCAGAGATCAAATTGCCAACATCCGTTGGATCATCAAAAAAGCGAGAGAGTCCCAGAAAAATGTCTACTTCTGTTTTATTGACTATGCCAAAGCCTTTGGCTGTGTTCAGTTCAATTCAGTTCAGTCACTCAGTCATATCTGACTCTTTGCAACCCCATTAATTGCAGCACACCAGGCCTCCCTGTTCATCATCAACTCCCGGAGTTCACCCAAATTCACGTCCATCGAGTCGGTGATGCCATCCAGCCATCTCATCCTCTGTCGTCCCCTTCTCCTTCTGCCCCCAGTCCCTCCCAGCATCAGAGTCTTTTCCAATGAGTCAACTCTTTGCATGAGGTGGCCAAAGTACTGGAGTTTCAGCTTTAGCATCATTCCCTCCAATGCACACCCAGGACTGATCTCCTTTAGAATGCACTGGTTGGATCTCTTGCAGTCCAAGGGACTCTCAAGAGTCTTCTCCAACACCACAGTTCAAAAGCATCAATTCTTCAGCGCTCAGCTTTCTCAAGAGGCAGTGGATCACAACAAACTGTGGAAAGTTCTTTAAGAGATGGGAATACCAGACCACCTGGACCTGCCTCCTAAGATATCTGTATGCAAGTCAAGAACCAACAGTTAGAACTGCACACGGAACGACTGTTTCCAAATCGGGAAAGGAGTACGTCAAGGTTGTATATTGTCACCCTGCTTATTTAACTTATATGCAGAGTACTTCATGAGAAACACTGGGTTGGATGAAGCACAAGCTGGAATCAAGACTGCCAGGAGAAATATCAATAACCTCAGATATGCAGATGACACCACCCTTATGGCAGAAAGTGAAGAAAAACTAAAGAGCTTCTTGATGAAAGTGAAAGAGGAGAGTGAAAAAGTTGGTTTAAAAGTCAATATTCAGAAAACTTTTAAGATCATGGCATCTGAGCCAAGCACTTCATGGCAAACAGATGGGGAAACAATGGAAACAGTGAGAGACTTTATTTGGGGGGTCTCCAAAATTACTGCAGATGGTGACTGCAGCCATGAAATTAAAAGATGCTCCTTGGAAGAAAAGTTATGACCAACCTAGACAGCTCATTAAAAAGCAGAGACATTACTTTGCCAACAAAACTCCATCTAGTCAAAGCTATGGTTTTCCCAGTAGTCATATATGGACATGAGAGTTGAACTATAAAGAAAGCTGAGCGCTGAAGAATTGATGCTTTTGAACTGTGGTGTTGGAGAAGACTCTTCAGAGTCACTTGGACAGCAAGGAGATCCAACCAGTCCATCCTAAAGGAAATCAGTCCTGAATATTCATTGGAAGGACTGATGCTGAAGCTGAAACTCCAATATTTTGGCCACCTGATGCGAAGAAGTGACTAATTGGAAAAGACCCTGATGCTGGGAAAGATTGAAGGCAGAAGGGGATGACAGAGGATGAGATGGCTGGATGGCATCACTGACTCAATGGACACCAGTTTGAGTAAACTCCGGGAGTTGGTGATGGACAAGGAAGCCTGGTGTGCTGCAGTCCATGGGGTCACAAAGAGTTGGACATGACTGAGCGACTGAACTGAACTGAACCACCTGATTCAAGTCCCTTTCCCTACCTGGGTCCTACCTCAGCCTACTCAGTTAGAATCTCCATAGGTGTGGCCAAGAAACCTGCTTTCTCAGCAAGTATCTTCAAGAAATTCAGACACACATCAAATTCAAGAAACACTGGCCCCCAAAATCTTATCCACTTCTGTCTTCAAATTCTGTTTGCACACCATTAGAAAAATACCATATATCTTTATTCCAGAACTCTCTTGTGAGTGCAAGACACAAAAGATAATCTGCAGACTTGATTTTTCTAGCTGGGCACCTCACAGGTATCTTAAATTTCTAAGAACAACACTGAATTCTTGATCTTCTTAGTAAATGGCACCTCAATCCAACTAGCTGCTTATGCCAGAAATTCGAGAATTGTCTTTGAGACCTCTGTTTTCCTCACCCATGACATCATATCCCTGACCATGATACACTGATGACCAGTTCTACCTCTGTAAGGGTCAGGTTTTCTGTAGAAACAAATAGCTCTAAAATCGGAGTGGTTGAAGACCACGATGAGTCAGCTAGAGCTCTGCCTGACTCTGTAGAACTTATTCTCAAGATGCAGGCCAAGTTCAGGACCTTCTCAAGATGCAGGCCAAGTTCAGGACCTTCTCAAGATGCAGGCCAAGTTCAGGACCTTCTCAAGATGCAGGCCAAGTTCAGGACCTTCTCAAGATGCAGGCCAAGTTCAGGACTATGCCACGTGTCACCTCATTCCAGAGCCAGGGTGATAGAAAATGACAGGGACACAAGAGGCTGCTAGATGCACGTGAGTTATCTTAAAGCCTGTTCTCTGACTGTACCCTGTTGGTTCTGCCCATATTCCATCAGCCAAAATCAGCAGAGTGAGGAAGTACATGAAGCAGAAAGTGAATCCTTACAGAACAATGAGAGAGTCCTCAGTGACGTCCAAAATATGCCCTGGATCCACCCACTTCTCTCTGTTACCATGGCTCCCATCCTGGTCCAAGTCAGCATCATCTCTGACTGGCTGTCCACACAGCCCCCCAGCTACCTGCCTGCCTTCCATGGCTCCTCCAATCTGTCTCCACACAGGAGTCAGTGCAATCTGTTCACAGGGTTGATCCACTCATGGTGGGCCCTCTGATGGCTTCCACTGCACTTAGGAAAAATTCAAAATCTGTATTGATCGCTAAGGCCCAACCAAAGCTGTCCCTAGACTATCTCTCTAGACCAGGTATATTGAGCCTGGAGTCCACAGACCCGCTTTGGATTCCTGCCTTCCTTCCCTGTCTTCTCTGCTCTCATGCTGCAGCCACACCACCCTTCCTGCAGGTCCCTCTAAGTCACCGTCTTCATTTCTAGATGCCACCTCGCTTCCATTCTAGATGCCATTCCCTCTGCCTGGAACATGCTTCCCATTCTCCCTGCTACCTGAGCTTCCTCCTATTCACCTGACAGTTCTCAGTTTACAATACCCTACTCAGAAAGACAAAAGATTGCCCAGTCTAAATGAACTAGTCATATAGTTTCTTAAATATTCATTACAAATTGAAATTGTAAGGGGGCAATTACCAGCTTGATGTCTGCCTGTCTGCCACATGGTAAACTCCACGTGGGCAGGTGCTGTGTGTCTATGTTACCCACCATCAAGTCACCAGTGTTGGACACAGTATACATAGTAGATGCTTGATGACTGCTTGCTTGGGATTTTTTAATACTTTATTTATTTCTTTGGCTGCACTAGGCTTTCGCTGCCCCATGTGGGATCTTCAGTCTTCGCTGCAGCATGCAAGATCTTTAGTTGCAGCATGGGAACTCTTAGTTGTAGCGTGTGGGATCAAGTTCCCCAACCGGGGACTGAACCTGGGCCTCCTGCATTGGGAGCACTGAGTCTTAGCCTCTGGACTGCCAGGGAAGTTCAGATGACTGGTTGTTGAATGAATACCAAATGCTCTTTAACTGAGCACTTACTTTCATTTCGTCATCCTCATTCCTGATCTAGGTATATTAATCCAAGGAAACTGAAGCTCAGAAAAGTAATGTGCCTAAACTCACAATGTTAGAAAAAGTCAGAGCCTAGATACAAATCCAGATGTGTCTATTTCTGGGGTCCACACAAGTGTTGTCCCTTGTTGCTTCCCCTAAAAGAAACGCAAAAGTAGTTTCGCAGGACATGAGATGATCCATCCTGTGTTCTTTGCAAGGTAAGTCAACCTCCAAGACAAGAAGAAGGTCAATTCCTTCCTCTTGCAAAAAACCTACCTGAGGGTCAGCACAGTGGGCTCAGGGAGGGACTGAACTGTCCGATTCTCCTCTCCACCCAGGCTCCACCATGAAATGAGTCATCTCGTTTAGAGAAAGAGAGAGAAATACACACAAAGCTGAATTGCTTAAGAATCCAAGATGGAGACAGAGTATGGCACAGGCCGTGTGTGCCCAGGGCCAAATGGATTGGACAGACAATGCCACACTAGAAGTGGGATGGCACTTCTGTGCCTCAGTTTACCCAGTTGTGAAATGGGGTGATAAGACTGGTCCCAATCTCCAGGAAGTAAGGGAAGGAAGCTACACATTCGAAGTGTTTGGTTTTACCTAGAAAATCGCAAGCGTTCAGTGATGACCCCTTTGCAAAATGCCAGTCACCCTAGACAGTTTACAAATCAAAAATGACAGTGACCTCTGCGGATACTCTAGTTACGACAGTGAAGAAGGGAATTCCGTGATTAAATTGCTGTAAACAACCTTTAGTTAGGGCATAAAAAGCCCAGGTCTCTGAGACAGAAAAACTGGGATTTAGAGCAGATTCTAGGTCCTACCTACCCTGTGATCATGGGCAATGTTTCTCCTGCTGTGAGACTTAATTCTGTTTTGTCTGCAGTCAAGAATGTTAACAGCACTCTTCTGCAAACTTCTCAGTCTCCTAGCACTTTCACAGATTTCACTGAACAGTATACCGCTTCTCTGACGGCCCAGTAGTAAAGAATCTGCTGGCAATGCGGGAGGCGCAGGAGACATGGGTTCAATCCCTGGGTCAGGAAGATCCCCTGGAGAAGGGCATGGATACCCACTCCAGTATTCTTGCCTGGGAAATCCCATGGACAGAGGAGCCTGGTGGGCTACAGTCCATGGGGTCACAAAGAGTTGGACACGACTAACAATCTCAGGTGCTCCAAGTGATACAAAGTGGATGCTTTTGGAGACCTGGATAATAGCTAAGATTCCTGCTAACTCTCAAAAATGTTCTGTTCTAGATTTCTCTGGAGAGACTGACACACTTTATCTCCTCTCTTCCAACCCACTCTGCTCCAGCCATGAACAGAGTGACATTAATTAAGCAATTATTCAGCAATTACAAGAAGATTTTTTCTGAGCCAGAGACTAGGGTTCTGTCAGTTTGAGAACATGCTTGAACTTCCTGGCTCTCCACTTTTAATTCACACCCCAAACTTCAGGCACTTTCATCTCCTCCCCTTCAGTCACAGAGGACTTTGGTTTACACCCAAGCACTGTTTTCATCTTCAAAGGATATTATCAACTTGCAATGACATCTCTATATCTGACACGGGAACAGCTCCAAAAAAACTCATATCACTCTACTAGACAGCTCTTCCCAACAATAGTTAATAAGCAGTACATAATGAGTCCAAAATGTATGCTCTGAGTTGCCTTTGAAATCCGAAAAAAAAAGGTTTGCAAGGAAAACTTTCCCACCAATCAGTTAAACCCCTAAAACTTCAGTAGAAAAGTGGGCTAAGGACAGGAGAGCTAATTCACAGGAGAAGAAATACAAACAACTCATAAGCATATGAAAAGGTACTCAGCTCCTTAATAAACAAAGCAAATGCAAATTAAAACAACAAGAGAGGACTTTTTTCCGGTTTCAAATTAACAAAGGGTCATAGTATAATCATTTTCCATGCTAGCTAGAGTGGGGTTTAATAGGTACTGGTGCTAGAAGAATGGTATTTCCACCTTGCTGGAGAGCAATTTCATACTGTGTTTCAGGATCCTTCAAAGAGGTTCTAATATTTGACTCAGTACTTTCCCTTCTAGGAATCAACCACAGAAAACCAGAGGAGATCTGTCTGTCAAACATGTCCTGTTTAATGGACAAAGAAGTCTAGCATGCTGGTTTTTCTAAGATCAGGGTTTCTCCATCTCAGCACTCTTGACATTCGGGGTCAGACAATTAATTCTTTGTTGGAGGGCTGTGCATTGCAGGATGTGTGGGGCATCCTTGGGCTCTACACACACCCAACATCCCTCTAGTTATGACGATCAAAACTGTCTCCAAGGCTTGGGTGGAGGGGGGAGTGGAAGTTTGGGGTTAGCAGATGCAACCTATTATATATAGAACGGATAAACAACAGGGTCCTACTGTAGAGCATAGGGAGCTATAGTCAATATCCTGTGATGAACCATAAAGCTTCCCAGGTGGCTCAGTGCTAAAGAATCCTCCTTACAATGCAGGAGACCTAAAAGACATGGGTTTGATCCCTGGGTTGGGAAGAACCCCTGGAGGAGGAAATGGCAACCCATCCCAGTATTCTTGCCTGAAAGAATCCCATGGACTAAGGAGCCTGGCAGGCTACAGTCCATGGGATCTTAAAGGATTGTACACAACTGCAATAAACCATAAGGGAAAGCAATATGAAAAAGAATGCATATATATATATGTATAACTGAATCACTTTGCTGTTCAGCAGAAATTAACACAACATTGTAAGTCAATAATACCTCAATAAAATAAAATTTTTAAAAAATTGTCTCCATACACTGCCTCATATGGACAATGTTCCTTGGGGTGACAAAATCTGCATCAGGAACCAGTAATCTAAAAATAAAAACTTCTAAACGACCTAAATGTTCAGTTAGAATGGTCAGATGTGTTACAGTCTGTTCAGAAGATGAAATATTATGCAATCACTTAAAATGTTGCTTTCAAGGAGTATTTAATGACATGGAAACCTAATCATGATTAAATGGTGTATGGTAAAAAGCAAAGAAGAAAAGTACTTAACTAGTCATTAATTGGCCCCTAATCATTTAATTAGTAATGCTTTTCCTAGAAAAACAGACTGAATGGAAACAAAGCACATGTCCACTGCAATTATCTCTAGGTAGTAGGATAAAAAAGCAGTTTTCATTTCCTTTTTAAGACACCTATTGGCTCTATAAGCTCAGAAAATGAATTTCTAGTCTGAAAAACCTGGCTTTAAATCCTAGTACTGCCACTATCTACTATTCATTAACACTTTTTTTATTTTTTATTTTGAAATAATTTTTATTATTTTTTAATTTTTCCTTTATATTGAAGAATAGCTGATTTACAATGTTGTGTTGGTTTCAGATTTGCAGAAAGTGATTCAGATACATACACACACATATATATCTATTTCTTTTTTATTGGAGTATAGTTGCTTTACAATGAATGCTGTATTAGTGTCTGCTGTACAGCAGAGTGAATCAACTTGATGCATACATATATCCCTCTTTTTTGGATTTCCTTCCCATGTAGGTCACAGCACTGAGTAGAGTTCCCTGTGCCAGACAATTGGTTCTCATTGGTTATCTATTTGGGGGGGGGGGTGTTAGTTCTAAAAGGTTTTGTAGGTCTTCATAGAACCGTTCAACTTCAGCTTCTTCAGCATTACTGGTTGGGGCATAGACTTGGATTACTGTGACATTGAATGGTTTTGCCTTGGAAATGAACAGAGACCATTCTGTCATTTTTGAGATTGCATCCAAGTACTGCATTTCAGACTCTTGTTGACCATGGTGGCTACTCCATTTCTTCTAAGGGATTACTGCTGTGTGGATCACAATAAACTGGGGAAAATTCTGAAAGAGATGGGAATACAGACCACCTGACCTGCCTCTTGAGAAACCTATATGCAGGTCAGGAAGCAACAGTTAGAACTGGACATGGAACAACAGAAAGTGAAAGTGAAGTTGCTCAGTCATGTCTGACTCTTTGCAACTCCATGGACTGTAGCCTACCAGGCTCCTCTATCCATGGACTGGTTCCAAATAGGAAAAGGAGTACATCAAGGCTGTATATTGTCACCCTGCTTATTTAACTTATATGCAGAGTACATCATGAGAAATGCTGGGCTGGAAGAAGCACAAGCTGGAACCAAGACTGCGGGGAGAAATATCAATAACCTCAGATACGCAGATGACACCACCCCTATGGCAGAAAGTGAAGAGGAACTAAAAGAAAAACCCTCTTGATGAAAGTGAAAGAGGAGAGTGAAAAAGTTGGCTTAAAGCTCAACATTCAGAAAATGAAGATCATGGCATCCGGTCCCATCACTTCATGGGAAATAGATGGGGAAAC
The DNA here is from genome assembly GCF_016772045.2 of Ovis aries. NCBI lineage: Eukaryota > Metazoa > Chordata > Mammalia > Artiodactyla > Bovidae > Ovis > Ovis aries. The sequence continues at coordinate 12,229,153 of NC_056077.1, read as the reverse complement.
AGTGGAAACAGTGTCAGGCTTTATTTTGGGGGGCTCCAAAATCACTGCAGATGGTGACTGAAGCCATGAAATTAAAAGACGCTTACTCCTTGGAAGAAAAGTTATGACCAACCTAGATAGCATATTCAAAAGCAGAGACATTACTTTGCCAACAAAGGTTCGTCTAGTCAAGGCTATGGTTTTTCCAGTGGTCATGTATGGATGTGAGGGTTGGACTGCGAAGAAAGCTGAGTGCTGAAGAATTGATGCTTTTGAACACTGGTGTTGGAGAAGACTCTTGAGAGTCCCTTGGACTGCAAGGAGATCCAACCAGTCCATTCTAAAGGAGATCAGTCCTGGGTGTTCTTTGGAAGGAATGATGCTAAAGCTTTTGGCCACCTCATGCGAAGAGTTGACTCATTGGAAAAGGCTCTGCTGCTGGGAGGGATTGAGGCAGGAAGAGAAGGGGATGACAGAGGATGAGATGGCTGGATGGCATCACCGACCCGATGGACATGAGTTTGAGTGAACTCCGGGAGTTGGTGATGGACAGGGAGGCCTGGTGTGCTGCAATTCATGGGTTTGCAAAGAGTCGGACACGACTGAGTGACTGAACTGAACTGAACCGAACTGGTTATCTATTTTATATATAGCCATGTATACATGGGGCTTCCCTGGTATCTCAGATGGTAAAGAATCTGCCTTCAATGAGGGAGACCTAGGTTTGGATCCCTGGGTCAGGAAGATCCCCTGGAGAAGGGAATGGCAACCCACTCCAGTATTCTTGCCTGGAGAATTCCATGGACAGAGGAGCCTGGTGAGTTACAGTCCATGGGGTCACAAAGAGTCGGACATGACTGAGTAACTAAATACACACACACAGTGTATACATGTCAGGTTCTTTTTCAGATTCATTTTCCCATATTACAGAATATTAAGTAGACTTCCCTGTGCTACAGGAAATAAGTAGGTCCTTGTCAGTCATTTATTTTTTATATAACAATGTGCATATATGTAAATCCCAAACTCCTAATTACTAGCTCTTAACCTCTAAGGTGCGGTGACTTCATCAATCAAACAGGAATAACCATGTATCTATTGCAAAGAGGGTAAAGAATAAACGAGTTAATGCATAGAAAGTGCTAAGCAAGGTGCCTTGGGGGTCATAAGTATTCAGCTAAAGGTGAGTTCTCATTAAGAGGTACTACCTTTTTAATTAAAATCGTTTTTCTTAAAACACACACCACCAAGACAGAAGGAGCTTGTCTAGTTTCTCTGGGGAGAGACAAGGTCTGAGAATGAGATTGCTGATGCTCGGGGATCTGACACTGGACAGAACTGTTAGTGGTGAAATGAAAGCAGCGATGAAGAATCCATCTGGCAGCGGAAATGGTCTGCGGGGAAACGTTATTTGAATTGGACAGGATGGAGAGACAGCTTCAACTCAAGAGTACTGAAGTGTCAAGAGCTGTAAGTTTAACTGCCTAACAGGTTAGACTACCGGTCTAGGGTCTTACAAAGAGGCATTGGGAATTGGCACCGGAAATGTTCCCAGACGTGCCGTGGTCCATTTCATCTGAAGCCTGGAGAGCCATGAGCCCCAGGGCATTGTGGGTACATTGTGAGCCCCAGGGCATTGTGGGTACATTGTGAGCCCCAGGGCATTGTGGGTACATTGTGAGCCCCAGGGCATTGTGGGTACATTGTGAGCCCCAGGGCATTGTGGGTACATTGTGAGCCCCAGGGCATTGTGGGTACATTGTGAGCCCCAGGGCATTGTGGGTACATTGTGAGCCCCAGGGCATTGTGGGTACATTGTGAGCCCCAGGGCATTGTGGGTACATTGTGAGCCCCAGAGGTCTGTGGGTAGGTACTAGCGCTGGGACGGACTGAAACAACCTGGATACTTGGTTTCAAGATCTTGCTGTCTTGTCCTGCAAATTCCTTTTCCTCTTTGTATCTCTGACAATCGATATATCCAGATAAGCAGACTGGCTTCATTTAGAAGAATGGGAAAACTGGAGACCAACCACCTAAACGTGATTTCTGGGCCTACGACAGATTAGCTATTGTATCTCTGGGTGAGTTGCTTAGTTGATGGATCTAAGCCTTCATTTCTGCATCTACAAGAGGTGGGTAATGGTATCTACCCTCTGTAAGAGGTTCCACATGGAGCCAGGTAACTCTCAGCAAGGACTTAAAATGGCAGCTCTAATTGCTTTCTTTAAAGTTACTTCAGGGACTTCCCTGGCAGTCCAGCAGTTAAGAATCTGCCTTTTAGTGCAGGGGATGTGAGTTCAATCCCTCGTCAGAGAACTAAGATCACACATTCCTCCAGGCAACTAAGCCCCATGCACCATAACCCCTGAGCCAGTGTGCCACAACCAGAGAGAAGCCCACGCGGCGCAACGAAGACTCAACACAGCCAAAACTAAAACAGCAAATAAATAAGTATTAACAGTTACTCCATACTCAAACCTACTATACATAAAATAGGTAATCAGCAGAGACCTAGGTATAGCCCAGGGAACTCTACTCAATATTCTGCAATAACCTATACGGGAAAAGAATCTGAAAAAGAAAAAAAACATATGTATATGCGTAACGTACATATATGTATAGTCACTTTGCTATACACCTGAAACTAACACAACATTGTAAATCAGCTATGCTCTACTAAAAAATAAAAATTAAATCTAAAAATAATAATAAAATGTATTCCAAACATAAAACTTGAATCTCCCTCAAAGTGGAATTCATTGTTTTGAAATTTTGAGTGTGGGGTAGGTCAATGGGCAGAGGTACAAAGGACGAATGACACCAGATCTTTAGTCCATCAAGACTTCTCAGGGGCTCCCGGGTTTATCACTATGTTTCTGACCAGTGCCTGGTCCTGGGTAGGCACTGGGGCTACTGTGATGGCCAAGAAACAGTCCCTTGGCCTCAAGTTGCTCAGGATCCAATAGAGAAGACAGACAAGGAAGACATACTTCGTTCAGACAGTGAGAAGAGGAAGCAATATCAGGCCCTGGTAGCACACAGGCCCTAGAACCACCCTCCCTTTTATCTTTAGATCTTGAAGCCATGTGAACTTGAAAAGGTGACTTTACCTCTTCAAGCGTCAGTATCTTCATCTGTAAAATGGGAGAATAATATAAAATAAAAGAATAATAGTCATGTTTCTCCTTCATAGGGTTGTGTCAGGACAAAATAAGGGGATCCCCTTAGAACTGTGCCCAGCACACAGAGTTTAATAAATGTTAGCTTGGTTACCTCTATTAACATCTAAGTGGCAATGGCACCCCACTCCAGTACTCTTGCCTGGAAAATCCCATGGGTGGAGGAGCCTGGTGGGCTGCAGTCCATGGGGTTGCTAAGAGGCATAACTAAGCGACTTCACTTTCACTTTTCACTTTCATGCATTGGAGAAGGAAATGGCAACCCACTCCAGTGTTCTTGCCTGGAGAATCCCAGGGACGGGGGAGCCTGGTGGGCTGCTGTCTATGGGGTCACATAGAGTCGGACACGACTGAAGTGACTTGGCAGCAGCAGCAGCAGCAACTAGTTATATGGACCCTAGAAAGGCAGTCTGGGTCTCTGATTTGCAAAGGGGTGGGATCCACCCAGGGAAAGTCAGCCCATCCCCTCCAATATCCAGTTTGGGCATACCTCAGGGGCCATGATCACGCCACACCTGAATTCCCCCTCAGCATCACCACACAGATCTAGAGAAAACTTTCTTGGGAATTAAGATGGACACTTTTATTGTTTTACCCTCCTCCCCTAAAACCACAAAAGATCTGTGGCTGTGAAGCAATTCACCCATTTTCTAAATGGGAAAGAGACTCCAAATCACTTCAAAAAGTAGTATCAGGGCTTCCCTGGTGGTCTAGTGGCTAAGACTCCATGCTCCCAATGCAGGGGGCCCAAGTTGGATCCCTGGTCAGGGAACTAGATCCCGCATGCCACAACTAAGACCCAGCGTAACCAAATAAATAATTAAATATTTTAAAAATTAATAAATGAAAACAATACCCCACTCTCCCCATCTCCTGTGCCACACACACACACACGCACCCCAACAGTGAAGGGCGGTGGAGTCGGGTGGGGGGCTGGGCGGTGGTTGTGAGATGGGAGAGGGGCGGGAGGAAGGCAGGAAGGCAGGAAGTGAAGAAGGAAGCCCTTTAACAGGAACCGGAAAGGGTGATGAGGAACTACCTGTGGGCAAGACAGGGTTGTTTGAGGATGGACACAGGGACCAGACGCCTGAACACACGCTCTCCTGCCTCACCTGACTAAGCAGACGGGTGACAGGTGTCTCCTCTGTGCCTATTCACCTGAACACCTGCTGGTCCAGCCGCCCCCAACCCAGGTCACTCTGGGTGAACCTCAGACTGAATGGACTCGCAGTCTCCTGCTGATCTTCAACAGAACCCAATTCTTCCTTTTTCCTGGCAGAGTCTGGGCACTGGGGCAGACACAAGTGCTTGAGGGTTTTGCTAAACAAGGGAGGCATTGTGACATCTGGGAGAAATGCCACCACAAAACGATAAAGTTGGACCAGCCTGCCTGCCATTCTTAAGCACACATACACACACACACTTCCGAGTAACCCCATGTGTGCCTATTTAACAAGGTGCTGGACAAAATATCTAACAACTCTGACAGCGCATCTACTAACCAAGCAGAATGGACAAAGATCATAACTTTAGAGAAAGTTCTGGAAGTCCCCTGCTGTTATCTTTTTATTTAAAAAATCTTGGGAAGGTTAGGCGATACAAGGGAAGGGTCAGGGTGGCAGGCAGGAACTTGGGGCACCAGGGCAATGATTGTTGCCCAGCTGGTGTGGAAGTATTTCAGTATTTTAATGCCCACCATGGGCACGCTGGTGCACACCAGTCAGACTGAATGTAGCCTCTAAGATGAGGATTTGTATGTGGGTGGTTTATTAAAAAGCTGTTCCCAGGGAGAAAAAATAAAAACAAACAAACAAAAAACAGTAAGAAAGCAAGGAAAGCAGAACAAAAAAGGAGGAAACCCTGGGCTGGCTCAGGACTTGAATCAAAGCCCCACAAATGGTGACCTCAACCTGATTCCACGGGGGAGTCTGGAGCCAACAGTCAGCCCCATGGTCAGCTGATCAAAGGCTAGAGAGCCTGACTGTCACGTTCATGCATCTGGAAGGCAAGAGTTGAGGGCTGCCCTGGCAGCAGCAGCAGGATACAGAGCAAAGCAAAGCACCTCCAGGGGCTGCCCTGGTAGTTCTCTGAACAAAAGCCACCAGTCCCATCTGGAAGCAAGAGCCCAGGAAAGTCAGAGGCTGGACACCATGAAAATGGCAAAAAAAAAAAAAAAAAACCCACACCAATAATAATAATAATTAGTGGATTTAGATGGAGTGCCAGAACTTCCCATGACACCAACTGAATGTCAGCCCAAGTCTTTAGACAAGGAAGAAACACATATAAGTGCGGGCTATGGTGCCCAGAGTAGCATGGGGTACCGGCTTTGGGGTTCACCGTTTCTCCTACTACATAATTCATTTCAGGATGAACTCCTTACCTCCCGTGTCAACCCTTTCCATCCCAAAGAGTAATAAGAGCTAAAACTATAGTATAGAATGGGGGTTCCCAGGGGCTCAGCGGTAAAGGACCTGCCTTCAATGCAGGAGATGTGGCAGGAGCCTCGTGTTTGATCCCTGGGTCAGAAAGATCGTCTGGAGGAGGAAATGGCAACTCATTCCAGTATTCTTGCCTGGACACAGGAGTCGGGCAGGCTGCAGTCCATGGGGTCATAAAAGACTCCGACAAGATTTAGTGACTTAAGAATAACAACAACAAATGTATAGAGCGCCCACAAGGGGCAGGAGACCATAAAATGCCATGCTCAGCCTCACAGCAACTTCCTATGGTGGGTCACATTCTTTCCACTTTACAGATGAGCAAGATGAGGCTCGGAGAATTGAAGCCTCTTCTAAAAGTTTGCACAACAAATAAATGGTTATGGAGAAATTCCAATCAATCTCAAGTCTATAGGACTCTAGAGCTGCCGTTCTGTCCAACTGCCATCCCTACTCAAAATCACCTCCTCTGGATGCAGACATGACCCAGACACAGGCTCTGAGCTGAGGACTCACGTGCAGTGAGGGTCATGCAACATCTCATGCAGAAAGAGACTTCCTTAAGTGGGAGAAATGGGTCAAGGAAGAGGATGGAGTTGTGCATCAGGCGGTCTTTAGGAACCTCTCAGCCCCAGCCCCCCAATTCCAGCTAGGGCTCTGGCGTGTACATCAGGCTTCAGAATTAGTTCCAACTTGAAGCAAAAGAACTAGGCTTTCATGTGCCTGCACCACATAGGCACCCAGAGCATGTAACTTTCCCAGTAGAATGGCTCGAGTAACCCACAGGAGTCCATCAAAGACAGGTAGATGAGACTTCCCTGGTGGTTCGGCGGTTAAGAATTGTCCTTGCAATGCAAGGGACACCGGTTCGATTCCTGGTCCGGGAAGATCCCACATGCAGTAGAGCAACTAAGCCCAGGTACCGCAACTACTGAGCCCTAGTGCCACAACTACTGAAGCCTGCACACAAAGAGCCTGTGCTCCGCAACAAGAAAACCCATCACAATGAGAAGCTCACAAACCGAAACAGAGTAGACCCTGATCTCCATAACTAGAGAAAATCCACGTGCAGCAACAAAGACCCAGCACAGCCAAAAATAAAATTAATAAATAAACCTTTTTTTAAAAAAAAAAGAGATGGGGTGGGCGGCAAGCAGACCATAAGAGCAAAGGCTAGAGAGGCATGCCTAAGGAACCAGAGGCGGTCTGGACATCCATCATTCTTAATTAAGCCTGGCAGTCCTTTCCCTAATTCTTAGCTTTCACCCCCAAGAACCAATTTCCCTATTGCCCAGGGGGAAGAAAGTCTCCCTTTCTGATAGTCTGAAGATCATCTCAAAGACCATTTTCAAGAGCTGATTACCTGAGCCTGGCTCTAATCTAAGAAAAGTATCCCATTTTCCACCTCTGTAGAGAAAGAAACATAATCAAGTGACTTGTCCCTGGCTCTTCGGCTTTATTCATACAGATACCAGTAAATAAAGGAAAATTTGACTGTTCACAGAACTTCAGCAAATTGAGCTCCTATTTGGGGGCAAAAATAAAGGCTGCTGAGATTTAATATGAAATCTTTCTACAAGGAAGATGATTGAATACATTATGGGGGCTTCAATTTTTACCATGACAGATATTGAATGAGCCTTTCATTTCTTTCTGCTGCTCATTTCCTCGATGCTTGAGGCTCTGATATTGAGGAAGAGATGGAATCAGTGTCTTGGCAATGGAGTAAACTGGTAGGAAGGCCAAGGGCTCCGGGCTGGAAATGCTGGGATGACATGAAGGCGGTCTCATACGGGGAGCCCAGGATGGACTTGAGCTTCAAAATCAGTGCTAAATACCAAGCATTTAAAGAAAAGCACCAAGAGCAGAGTCGAATGGGTGCCCATAGGGGAGTCTTGAACAGGAGCTAATGCCAAAAGCCAACAGGCACTCATTATCCTAATCATGCACCATTTGGTTGTAAGAAACAAAAACTCACTCAAACTAGCTGGAGATGAAGGAGACTTTAATTGGAAGAATCAGAAGAACAATTCAAAGCAAAAGGGTGAATAAACAAGAGAATTCAAAATCAAAACCACAGGGACTTCTCTGGTGGTCTAGTGGTTAAGAATCTGCCTTCCAATGCAGGGGACGCCAGTTCAATCCCTGGTTAGGGAACTAAGATCCACCGTGCCATGGGGCAACTAAGCCTGTGCACCACAACTACTGAGCCCACCAGCGCGCCATGACTAGAGGACTCCACACACTGCAACGAAGACCTAGTGCAGCCCCAAACAAAAACAACAAACCACCCTCTCCTCTCTGACTCCACATAAATACATACTGTTGACTGAGGTCCTGCTATGTGTCAGGCACTGTGCTGAATGCTTTACCTGCATTATTTCACAGTTTACCCACACAGAAAGTCTCTGAGACACAAACATCCCCATTTTTCAGATGGGAAAACTGAGGCTAAAGTAATTTCCCAAGGTTGCACAGCTACAAATTGGCAGAATTAGAATTCACACCCTGCTCAACTCGGTGCTCTGTAATGACCTAGAGGGGTGGGATGGAGTGGGGGTGGGAGGGAGGCTCAAGAGAGAGGAGACATATGTGTACATGCAGCCGATTCACACTGTTGTACAGCGGAAACCAACACAACATTGAGAAGTAATTATACTCCAATTAAAAAATAAATTTGAAAAATTTTAAAGGAAAAAATTCATACCCGGTCCTTGAAACAACTGTCCTCTATCACCAGTCATGTGAGCTCCATCTCAGCTTCTTCTCTCTGGGTCTACTATCTCCTGAATGCTTCTCCCTGCAGTCTGGCTCTTCCTGCCTCAACAAGCTTGTGAAGTGGCAAAATGGCCAGCCTAAATCTGGTTCCGGCACCCAGGGGAAAGTACCAGGATAGGAGCCGTGAGCCCACCCATATCAACAGTTATATTCAATGGTACCTGAAGCCATCTAATGCAAGTGTCTGTGTCTTTTGGTTCAAATTCTCAGAGTAAAGAGTCTGATTGGTTTCTTATCCCTTCGGCTCTGATGATGAGCAAGACCTCACCTTGTGAAAATCAGGGCAGTTCGTGGTGGGGTGGCAATTTCTCTATGAAAGTGGGTGTGTGACATGGGAAAATAGGAGATACTTACAATGCCCTCATTTATACACGCCACACTTCTTGAGTGAGCATCTCATTCTTCCCAGGTAATCTAGGTGCCAGAGCTTCCAAGACATAGAAGTTATCAGATCCTCCCTTGGGAGGCTCACCATATCTGGAATAGACACATCACTAAACCATGGCCATCCAGCAAGATAAGTGCTGTGGTTGGGAGAGACAGGAGTGCTGCCACTTTGCAGACAAAGTATGCTGGTCTGGCCCAGCAAATCAAGGAAGAGGTCCTGAAGACAGTAACACAGGAACCCAGCTTTGAGTGAATGAGCAGGCACGATGAAAGTATAGTGTATTCCTGAAAGGTGTGATGTGCTGGGGAGGTCTGGGGAATTGGGTACCATGGAAAGGTAGCAAGAGTGAAGGAGTACCAGAAAATGAGTTGAAAAGGTAGACAGGGGCCAGTTCATGAGTGACTTTCTGTGCTAAGAAAAGAAACGTAATCATTTTCCCAAGCAGCAACACAACCTAGTGTCTTGCTGTCCAATAGAACTTGATGATGATGGAAAAGGCCTAAATCTGCAGTGACCAACATGGCAGCCTCTGACTGCGCACATGCCTAGAGCAATGGAGTAACTGACTTCTTTATTTTATTTAATTTCAATTCATTCAAATTTAAATGGCCAGATGTGGCTATCGGCTGCCCTATTGGACACCCACATCTATCCATGAAGCTGTGAGTTCCCCAGGAAGACTTGAAACTGGCTCCAAGTTAAACTGGCTGTGTGACTCTGAGAAAGCTCCATGACCGCTCTGTACCTCAGTTTTCCCATTTGTAAAATGGGATGATAATAACATATCTCCTAAGAGTGTTGTGAGGATAAGTAAGTCAATACACGTAAAGCAGTTGGACAAACACCCGGCATATTGTAATAACCCAACAAGCATCTGTGTAGTTAGGAAGATGATGGGAAGCTTTGAAAGGTGCTAACGGCAAATTTGTTTTCCTATAATTCTGGAAGCTGGAAGCCCAGGGTCAAGGCATCAGCAGGCTGGGTTTCTGCTGAGGTGGTCCTCTTTGCTGTGTCAATGGCCATCTTCTCCTTGTATCCTCACATGGTCTTCCTGCTGGGTGACTGTGTCCCAGGTTCCTCTTCTTATAAGAACACCCGTCATATCGGATGAGAGCCTCATTCTAACACAGCTAGCTCTTTAAAGAGCCTAGCTCCGAGTATAACCACACTGTGAAGTCCTGGGGGTTAGGACATTGACATGAATTTGCAGAGCACGGAGGCACAATTCATATAGTAGTAAAGATGCTACAGACTGAAAATCAAGACCAGCAGTTCCATTTCTGACCTACATACTGGCTCCTTTCCGCATGAGCCACCTCGGAAGAATCAAGGGGAAAGCAGAGAACCTGGGAGGGGTTTCTGGCATGGCAGGGGGCTGACCCAGACTGGGATGGGCAGGGACCACTTGGATCCAAAGCAGAAGCTGCCCAGCGTGGTTGGAGAAGGACACACCAGAAAGAGGGTTCTAGAAGCTCGGCCCTTGGTGCTCCTCTACCATTTCCCAGATGCATACATTGCCTGCCCCCACAGCCCGACTCAGACCTCTGGTCCAGATGCCATCAGGGAAAAGAGAAGGCCCGAGTAAGAGCTGTGTGCTTGTGAGGTGCTGAGAAATGGGGGCACGACAAAATGACCTCAAGGAAGTTGCTCCCTCAGAAAGAGGTGAGGACTTCTCCCTTTCATACCCCAAAAGCGGTATGTGTGAGTAGGGAAAACAGAAAAGCTCCATGAGGAGGCGCTTCCTTAGGGGCAAAAAGTGATGCCTGAAAAGCCATTGTGAATGGTGAGCAGTGATCGTGGGGTGCTTCTGTCTGGAGCTCTCCATCCTAGGGCTCAATCACTCCCTACCCTCTGAGCTCATGGGAACTGACATGGGCGTCAGGCCTTCATCCATCCACACTGCCCATCAGAGTCAATGCCCAATTCCTCCAGGGTGACATGAGCTCATAACCTGAAATAACAAGACATTTGAGGATTAAAATAATTTCAAAGGGAAAACAACACGCTGGGCTTCAGATGCCAACAGAAGTAAGAATATTAGAACAGCTGGACTTTGAATATAAAATTAGCCTTTTGTAAAGCATATTAAAGAGATAAAAGAAAATATGAACAATATAAATCAAAGCAAGAACAAGAAAATATGTTTTAAAAAGGCAAGCTGAAGTATCACACATGAAAAATGCAATGGTTGAAATAAAGAACACAATGGATGGATAAATGGAGACAGAATGAACACAGCTGAAGAATGAATTAAGCAACTGGAAAACAATGTTGAGGAAATCTTCTAGAAGGAAGCCGAGAGACAAAAGTTTTTTGTTGAAGTACAGTTGATTTACAATTAATTTCAGATGTACAGCAAAATGAGTCAGATATATATATATATATATATATATATATATATATATATATATCTTTTCAGGTTCTTTATATTACATGGTATTACAAGATAGTGCTATATATATCAGATATCTATATATATCCATCTATCCATCTATCTATCTATCTATCTATATATATATATATCCATATATATATCTATCTTTTCAGGTTCTTTCTATTACAGGGTATTACAAGATAGTGAACATAGTTCCCTCTGTCATACTAGGACCTTGCTGTTCATCTATTTTATATACAGTAGTATACACGTTGATTGGGATTCCCGGGTGATTTGGTGGTAGAGAAGCCACCTGCCAATGCATGACACACACGCATCGTGTGTTCAGTTCCCGGGTGGGGGAGATCCCCTGGAGTAGGAAATGGAAACCCACTCCACTATTCTTGCCTGGAGAATCCCAAGGACGCAGGAGACTGGGGGGCCACAGTTCTTGAGGTCCCAAAGAGTCAGACACAACTGAGCAGCTGAGTTCACATCCACATATGTTAATTCCAAACTTCTAAATTATACCTCCCAAGACTGTACCCTTTGGTAACTCTAAGTTCATTTTCTATGTCTGTGAATCTATACTATTTTGTAAGCAAGTTCATTTATATCCCTTTTTAAGATGCGACGTATAAGTCATGTACAACATTTGTCTTTGACTTATTTCACTTACAGTGATAATCTCTAGGTCCATCCATGTTGCTAATAATGGCGTTACTTCATTCTCTTTATGACTGCGTAGTATCCCATTGTACGTACGCACCACATCTTCTTTATCAATGTCATCTGTTGATGGACATTTCGGTTGCGTATACATCTTGGCTGATGTAAATAGTGCTGCTATTATTATTGGGGTGCATGTAGCTTTTCTAATTAGAATTTTCATCTTTTCTGGATATATGCCCAGGATTGGGATTGCTGGATCATATGCTAACTCTATTTTTAGTTTTTTAAGGAGGCCAAAAAGTTTTTAAGCTAAGTGATATGAAAATAGAATTGCTAATACAAAATAAGATTTCAGGGGGTGGAGAATAAATTGAGAGATTGGGATTAAAATATGCACATTACTATATACAAAATAGATAACTAATAAGGACCCACTGTATAGTACAGGAACTGTACTCAATGCTCTATAATGGCCTATATGGGAAAAGAATATTTTAAAAAGAGTGGATATATGTATATATAATTGATTCAGTTTGCTGTACCCTGAAACTAACACAACATTGTAAATCAACTATACTCAAATAAAATTTTTTTTTAATTAAGAAGATTCCCAGAGAGAGGAATAAATGTGAAGAGGAGTAAACATTTGAAAAAATGTTAGATACAAATTTCTTAGAATTTGTTTAATGTTCCATAAAGTCTCAAAGAGAAGAAATGAGGAAAAACACATCTACACACATCATAGGTCAAGAAGCAAGAGTTAGAACCGGGCATGGGACAACAGACGGGTTCACAATCGGGAAACGAGTACATCAAGGCTGTATAGTGTCACCCTGCTTATTTAACTTATATGCAGAGTACATCATGTGAAATTCCAGGCTGGATGAATCACAAGCTGGAATCAAGACTGCTGGGAGAAATATCAACAACCTCAGATATGCAGACGATACCACTCTAATGGCTGAAAGTGAAGAGGAACTAAAGAGCCTCTTGATAAGAGTGAAAGAGGAAAGTGAAAAAGCTGGCTTAAAACTCAACACTCAAAAAACTAAAATCATGGCATATGGTCCCATCACTTCATGGCAAATAGATGGGGGAAAAATAGAAACACTGGCAGATTTTATTTTCTTGGGCTCCAAAATCACTATGGACGGTGACTGCAACCATGAAATCAGAAGATTATTGCTTCTCTGCAGGAAAGCTATGACAAAGCTAGACACAGTATTAAAAAGCAGAGACATTACTTTGCCAACAAAGGTCAGTTTAGTCAAACTATGGTTATTCCAGTAGTCATGTATGGATGTAAAAGTTGGACCATAAAAAATGCTGAGCACCAGAGAATGGATGCTTTCAAACTGTGGTGTTGGAGAAGACTCTTGAGAGTTCCTTGCACAGCAAGGTGAACAACCCAGCCAAGCAACCCTGACTATTCACTGGAAGGACTGATGCTGAGGCTGAAGCTACAATATTTTGGTCACCTGATGCAAACAGCCAACTCATTGGAAAAGACTGATGATGGGAAAGATAGAAGGCAGGGGAAGAAGCAGGCAACAGAGGATGAGGTGGATGGATGGCATCACTGACTCATGAGACATGAGTCTGAGCAAGCTTCTGGGAGTGGTGTAGGACAGGGAAGCTTGGCAGGCTGCAGTCCATGGGGTCTAAAAGAGTCGGACATGACTGAGCAACTGAACAACAGCAACGCACATTATAAAGTTGTGTTGTGCTTAGTCGCTCACTCATGTCCAACTCTTTGCAACCCTATGGACTGCAGCCCACCAGGCTCCTCTGTCCATGGGGGTTCTCCAGGCAAGAATGCTGGAGTAGGTTGCCATGCCCTCCTGCAGGGGATCTTTCCAACCCAGGGATCGAACCCAGGTCTCCTGCATTGCAGGCAGATCCTGAGCCGCCAGGGAAGCTAAGAGGAAATTCTAAAAAGCTTCCAAGGAGAAAGAGATCACATTTTTAAAAAGAAAGAATCAAATTGACATCAGAATTTTTTCATCAGCCATACCAAACACAAGAATACATGACGGTCCAGTAGTTACATGAAATGTGACTAGTCCAGATTCTGACGTGCCTTAAGTATAAAAGATATAGTAGATTTCAAAGGCTTAGGACAAAAAAATATACAAATTAGCTCATTAATAATTTTTATGTTAATTCCATGTTGAAATGATTATATTTTGGATCTACTAAGTTGGATAAAATATATTATGACTCACATAGTTCTATTTTTTCAAATGAAACTATTAGAATATTTAAATTATTAATATGGTGCACATGTATAGCTCACTTTATATTTCTATTTAATATCACCATTTAATTCCATTCTGCTATCATATTTCTTTCCTTAGTTACGCTAATCTGAAATTTCCCTTTGTATTTACTCATTGGCTGTTTACCCCAATTAGAATCTAACTCTATGAGAGCAGAGAACTTAAGTGGTTGTGGGTTTTTGTGTGTGTTTTTTTTCGCTGTATTCCAATTCTTAGAACAGTGTCTGGCATAAAGAAGGCACTCAATAAATATTTATTGAGTGACTAAAAAAAGAATAAATGCAGGAATGATTTCAAGGAATTTAGTGAAAAAAACAGAGCTCAAAATGTTATATCCAGTTAAGCCATCATTGAAATATGAAGGCATAACAAAAATATTTTCAGGCATAGAAGCCCTCAAAGATTAGCCACACAAAGCTCCACCTTGAACACAATTTGGGATGAATTACCTAAATTAGAGGAAAGACATATCCAGGAGATGGTACCACACATAAAGCTGTAGATAATCAAATACCTTGATGCTGTCTTTAGGACCAAATAAAAAGAGAAATTATAACCAGAAAAACAGAGAATTAAGTCTCCAGATCATACTCAAACTGTGGTCCCTGGACCAGCAGCAAGAGCATCACCTGGGCTTGTTAAAAATGCAAGAACTGTTGTTCCACCCACAATGTACTGAAACAGACTCTGCATTTTAATAAGACCCCCAAGTGACCTGAATGCACTTTGAGTAGCTTTACACAGATAATACCAAAGCTTTTGATGTAGTGATGGGAAGGAAAGAAACCAAGGTATGGGAAAGTATGTCAAATCCCTATCTTATTAGAGAGGAGATGCAGATACCCATTTTTGAAAAGAAAGCATTTTAAAGTTTAAAAATGTTACACGTAAAACAAATTAAAATGGATAAACAGCAGTCAAAACAAATGAACTCTAGCCACACGCAACATTATGGATAAATCTTAGTAAATGGAGATAAACAAAGGAAGTTCCAAAACCTTACCTAGAGTGTGCTGCATATTCCACAAGGTTAAAGATAACCAAAATAAAAATGTAAACAACTAGGAATATGAACAGAAGCGATAAATATATCAACAGGAGAGCAAGAGACTGCTGCTGCAGCACTGAGAACGGTATTTGACTTTGATGGAGGAAGGCACGGGGTGGGGTTGAGGGGCTGATAGAGAACCATAAGGTTAGATGCACTTTATCATCAATATTCCAGATTTTGTTTGGGGCATGAGTTCAGAGGTGCTTCTTCCATTATTAAAAATAACAAACTTTAGCTATTGAACAGAATTAACTAAACAAAAGCAAGTCCCACATGGAATGATGAAAGCGTGTTATAAACTAACGATTATCATCCATCCCTGGTAGCTCAGAGGGTGAAGAATCTGCCTGCAGTGCAGGAGACCTGGGTTCCATCTCTGGGTCTGGAAGATCCCCTGGAGGAAAAAATGGCAACCTACTCCAGTATTCTTGCCTGGAGAATCCCATGGAGAGAGGAGCCTGGTGGGCTACAGTTCATGGGGTCACAAAGAGTCAGACATGACTGAGCAAAAAGCACTTTGTGTATGGTGTTAGGGGTTCTTCTGATTTTATTTCTGATCTTCCTTTCAGTTTTGTGTACCTGAGGTCCAATCCCTTGGCAGAGTGTCTAGCACATGGCTGATACTCAAAAGGTGCTTCATGAATAAATAGAGCACTTTGATAGCAGTGTGAAGGATCAATCATAAAGGGATCAGATAAAGACCAAGAAGGGATGGCTGTATAACCCAGGCAAGACCTTCTGGAGGCAGGAGTCAAGGGAATAGCTAAGGGAAGGATGGAATCTGAAGATTTAATGCAATAGAATCCACAGGACCTGGAGACTAATCAGATGAGGAGTTAGAGAGAAGAGAGGAATCAACGTTAGTGACCGAGTTCTGAGATTCCAAAAAAGATCACGAACCATCCTGTAAGTCAAAGACACTGCATCTCACTGTTTCATTCCCTCATCATTTTATTGCAGAAACTTTCCAATATACAGAAAATGTGAAAGAACTGTATGTGAATACATACACCTACATACTCACTCACACTTAGATTCTACAATTAATACTTGAGAATAGCTTTTTTTTAACATACATTTTTCCTTGTATCTATCTCTCTAGCCACCCATCAACTCTTTTCTTTTTTTCTTTTTTTCAAAAGGGGGTGGTTCCAGTTCTGTCACGTTGCAGTGGAAAGAAAACAAACTTAAAAGAAAATGCATCACCGCCTTAAACACAGAAACCAAATGTTCTGTGATGATCTCAAACACCACCAACCTCCCCCTCCCACAAGGTAACTGCACTCCTTTAAGGCTGTTTCTAACATCATTGGAATTAGATATTAAACAGATAACTCTGAAAACAAACACGGTTGTCCTTAATTGTTCTTTGTGGGAGCTTTACAGAAGTGGCAATTGGCATAACTGGCATTTGGTCTGGGGTTTGGAAACACACTCATTGTTTACCATTTCAAATTATTTACCATCTACATGGAGCATAATTGAATTCTGAGTGCGTCAAATAAAGCTCAGATGTCAGGTTATAATCCAAAGCGACTCCTTGGGTTACACAGTGGCTCTTCCTTCTCTGTACAAATTGGCAATCATAATTTGATGAAATAGGGCTGTGCTTATGAAAATTCTTCCCCAGGGGGAGATAGAAGTCAGGCTTGTTTCTCCCAGGATAAACAGTAAGCAATCCGATTATCCTATCCAAAGTAGGTGATGCCACTTTGGTTCATGAAAGCAGGAGCTAGATGGGGACCAAATTCAGGCTTCCATTTTATTTTCTGGAGAACATCATCCTCTTACTGTGTCATCTGCCCATTTCCAAGCACTTTTTTTCTTTCCCTTTATTCATTTTCTCTGAACCACCTAGACCCTCTGCAAGGCTCCTCCCCACCAGCTACCCTTATTCACATAAGATGAATGTCCATCCCTCTCTCTTTCTTCACAGCTTTGCTCAGGTGCCAGTTTCAAAGACGCCTCACCTGATTCTATCAAGTTGGACTGTGTTCTCCACAGTACCATATTCTTCCCTCCATCAGGATTCCTCCAGGGGGCCTCCAAGCTCCCAATGTGGGGGTCCTGGCTTCAGTCCCTGGTTGCAGAACTGGATCCCACATGCTGCAACTAAGAGTTCAAGTGCCCCAGCTAAGACCCAGCACAGCCAAATAGGTAAATAAATATTTGGGGGGAAAAAAAAACAGTTCCTCGAGGGCAGGGGCCATTCCCTTCATTTACCTGTCCAGTGACTGCTATAGGATTATCCAAATAATATCTTCCCTTTCTCATTCATTCATCAGGTATTTGGCTTTTGTTTGTTTGTTTTAGTTATGGCATGCAAACTCAGTTGCGGCACATAGCCTCAATTAATACTTACCTAAGAGAAGGCAATGGCACCCCACTCTAGTACTCTTGCCTGGAAAATCCCATGGACAGAGGAGCCTGGTAGGCTGCAGTCCATGGGGTCATGAAGAGTCGGACACGACGGAGGGACTTCACTTTGGATTGGAGAAGGAAATGGCAACCCACTCCAGCGTTGTCGCCTGGAAAATCCCAGGGATGGGGGAGCCTGGTGGCCTACCGTCTATGGGGTCACACAGAGTCAGACACGACTGAAGCAACTTAGCAGCAGCAGCAGCAGCAGCAACCAGGTCCCCTGCATTGGGAGTGCAGAGTCTGAGCCACTGGACCACCAGGCAAGTCCCATCAGATATTTGTTGAGCATCTACCAAGAACTCTTCTAAGCATGTGGGACACGGTGGTAAACAAGACAGGAAATGCCCTGCCTTCATGGAGCTTACAGTCCAGTGGGAACATCACACACACACGACAGGAGCTATGCCTATAATGGCTCCGTCTTCCTTTAACATAGAAATATAGAGCCTGAGCTTTGATGCAGAAGGAACCCTACAAGTTACTAAACTTGTAGCCTCAGACAAATTTAGATTAGCCTTTTTGGACTTCAGTTTCTTTTCTCATTAAATGAGCAGGATAAAAATCTACCATACACAGCAGGTAGTGAACACATAATTTCTAATGTATGTAAATCATTAACCAATGCCTAGAACATAGCAGAATCTGCAGCTATAATTATAATGATATAAAACTCAAATCATGTAGTGACAAATCCAAATGATTCCAAACTAATGCTATAATACTGTTGGTAGGCATTCCTACTGTCCACTGATATTCCTCATTTTTCTTTTTCCAGATAGGATCAAACTCTACAACAGCCCCCTGCCTCCTTGGAGCTACGGATAGCTATGTTACTTGCCTTTGTCAATGACATACAAAAGGAAACCTTTAAGAGCCACTGCACGGCTTGTCACCTTCTCTTCCCCCTGTCTTGAATGATGACAACATTGCAGACAACTGAGGCTCTGATAAACTGGGTGTCTAAATAGGTACAGTTTGGAGCAGAGCCTATCTGTGATAACTTACAGCAGGAGTAATAAACCTTTTTGTTTATAAACCAGTGAGATTTAGGGGCTATTTGTTACTGCAGCATAACCTAGACCATGGTGACTAATACACACCTATTCTTCTAAGTTCTTAACCTCTGAAATATGTTCAATTTACTCTCTGCTCACACTACTTTATATTTTCCTATATCACTCAAATTCACAATATTCTCCTCCTCCAGAAAAACCATGCAACCCTAGACGATTTTTTCTTCATTTAAAGTGTCAGCTCTTCCTAAAAGCCTTCCTTGGCTTACCTTCAGCCGTTCTCCTCTGAGATCCCAGGTATATCTGCCCATTTTAACCATCCTATCTCATTTTCTCTACCTGGAGTGAAATTCTAAGCAAAGCCAAGCCTGGAATCAGAGTAAGTCTGACTTTCAGCCACAAGACTTACTGTCTCCCACTGTAAAAATCACTTGCCTAAAAACCATTTATTATTTGACCCCCAAAAGGCCCTTTGCATTGGAAAACCTTAGCCACACTTTAGCACACCTGGAATGGTTCAGAGAGATTCTGAGAATAGAGAAAATGTCTTTAGTTCAAGCCTACAAGATAACTGAATTTTGAAGGAAGTAAGCATCCTTTCCAATCTCTGTGATTCAGTTGAGATGGTAGCAGAATAAGAATTATTCAGTGGGGGATGCTGAATCTCAAAGCTTTCATGCCAAGAGATGATGCTTACATGGCCAGGACCACAAAAGGAGGAAGAAAATCCAAAGGACCACACTCTTCAAAAATTAACGAGTTTCCTTTCCTAGAGCCATCAGCAGGGAGACAACTTATGATCTGAAGGCATCCCATGATTGGTTCAAACATGTTGCCAAGTGAAATTAACTGAGAATCACAGTAAAACTTTGATTTTTTTCAGGACACTCTGGGTCATCAGATTTTATGATGAATTAAAGTTTAACTAGAATTTTCTATTAGTTTAACGTTCATTGCCAAAAACGCTGCTCAAATAAATGAAATCATTATCCTTTTTTATAAGGCAGGCCATTGAGGATGACTTTAAGTCTTCTTAAGATGACAAAGGATCTTGCCAAAATCTGGGTCATCATCCACCTCCTATCAGACCCCTCACTCAACAGTTCTATCTTAAACTTGCCAATTCTTGATGAGATGGAGCCTATTCATAATTCCATGTGTGTGCCTCTCAGTTACCACTGCCTGAATGACCGTCCTTGGTCATTACCTAAATAGTCTTAATAATCCTTTAACTCCCAACTCCCATAAATCCCAACTATTGTGAAGGACCTAATAGCTCTAATCTCTGAGCCCCCCACAACAATTTGTTCATGTGATTGTACTAGTTTCAAACACAACATATGACAATTAATTTGTGAGCTTATCCATCTCCCCACACCCCACAACTGCCCACATTTAACCAAAAACTCCTCAAGAACAGGAAATGTATCTTATATAATTTGTGCTCACATAGTGCATAAGGACTTCCCGGGTGACTCAGATGGTAAAGAATCTGCCTTCAATGCAGGAGACCTGGGTTTGACCCCTGGGTCGGGAAGATCTCCTTGAGAAGGGAATGGCTACACATTCCAGTATTCTTGCCTGGAGAAGTCCATGGACAGAGGACCCTGGAGGAACCTTTGAGTCCATGGGGTCACAAAGAGTCAGACAGGACTAAGCAACTAACACTTATTCAATGCTTGGCCACAATTAGGTGCTAAACAAATTGTTGGATGACTGTTGGTGCTAAACAAATTGTTGTTCCAGGGGAAGGGTTGGTTGGATGAATGAATGAATGAGAGCAGTGTGCATGTAGGTTATCAATGTACAAGAATCTTAGCTGATTTAGTAGCAGACACAGAAGTATATATATAGACAGACATATACATACTTTGCCAACAAAGGTCCATCTAGTCAAGGCTATGGTTTTTCCAGGGGTCATGTATGGATGTGAAAGTTGGACTGTGAAGAAAGCTGAGTGCCGAGGAATTGATGCTTTTAAACTGTGGTGTTGGAGAAGACGCTTGAGAGTCCCTTGGACTGCAAGGAGATCCAACCAGTCCATTCTAAAGGAGATCAGTCCCGAGTGTTCTTCGGAAGGACTGATGCTAAAGCTGAAACTCCAATACTCTGGCCACCTCATGCAAAGAGTTGACTCATTGGAAAAGACTCGGATACTGGGAGGGATTGGGGGCAGAAGGAGAAGGGGACGACAGAGGATAAGATGGCTGGATGGCATCACCGACTCAATGGACATGAGTTTGGGTGAACTCCGGGAGTTGGTGATGGATAGGGAGGCCTGGCGTGCTGCGATTCATGGGGTCGCAGAGTCGGACACGACTGAGTGACTGAACTGACTGATACACATAAATGTAGACATAGGGAAAGACAGAGAGAGAGGCAATCCTAGCTTCACAATAATTTTCACAGGGAGTAACCTAAAAATGCCAGTGAATTGAGGATTCTGACGAATAGGGGGTTTGCTTAGATTTAAAAATCACTAGCTAGCACAGACTTTGTGTGCATAGCAGTTAGACTGCATGCTTAATTTTCAAAAATATAGGCTGTGTTTTTAGGGAACTGTCTATCCGGTTCCTCTGCCCTTCTCATTCAGTAAGTTCCTTTAGGAAACTACCTCTCTCCTATCGGATGCAATTTTTACAAAATTATTATAAAAGATGTCCTGCTCTCTCCTGGCCAAGGAGTGGGCCAAGCTTTTCTAAACATATGCTTTCTCCCCATAATTTGAATCATGAGCATGTGAATACAAGGACTCACCTAGACAGGTCTTCACTGCCTTTCTGTGGATACCCTGGAGCCCCCTGGTTCCTGTCCTTCTGAGGCCTCATACTTCAGCATCCCTGGCTTCTGCTGCTTGCCACCCCAGAATGCTGATCATGCCAATGCTGGAGACCCTCGCCTCTGGCTTCACCTTTCCCCAAGCTCCACTCCCAATAAATAGCCGCGAGGCCATTAACACACAATAAAGAAAGCAAGCACACTTTGATGCCATAGGTTACAGAACCCAGAATGGAACTTACAAAATACCTGATTAATCCCCTCCAAGTAATATCTGGACACACAGGGAGAGCTTTCCCAGGCCACACAGCCAACTGGTGACAAAATTCAGACTAGAACACAAGCCTCTGTTCCTTCCATTGTACCCAAATCAATGCTGCCATCCTTACCTCTGAGTCTTTTTTTAATATTTAATTTCATTTGTTTGTATTTGGCGGTACTGGGTCTTCATAGCAGCACATAGACTTCTCTTGTTGCGGTGCTCAGGCTTAGTTGTCCCATGGCATGTGGGATCTTAGTTCCTGGATCAAGGATTGAACCCATGGCCCCTGCATTGGAAGGCAGATTCTCAACCACTGGACCAGCAGGGAAGTCTCCTCTACAGATCTTATTTTGAAAATTTTGAAATACTTTTTAGGGACCTATCATTAACAGGCAGAGAAGGCAATGGCACCCCACTCCAGTACTCTTGCCTGGAAAAACCCATGGACGGAGGCGCCTGGTGGACTGCATTCCATGGGGTCACTAGGAGTCGGACACGACTGAGCAACTTCACTTTTACTTTTCACTTTCATGCATTGGCGTAGGAAATGGCAACCCACTCCAGTGTTCTTGCCTGGAGAATCCCAGGGACGGGGAAGCCTGGTGGGCTGCCATCTATGGGGTCGCACAGAGTCGGACACGACTGAAGCAACTTAGCAGTAGCAGCACCATTAACAGGCAGAGTGGTTCTGAAAATTCAGTGTTACATATATGTAAGTTGTGTAGCTCATACGTACTAAAAGCAAAAAGGCAACTATCATTATCATTTGTAGGTTTTATGAAGCGCATTTTGTCTGAAGAAGGAAAGAAAAGTGATGGGGTGAGCTAGTCTCATCTTGTCCAGCAGTCTGACGACTCTGTTCTGAAATCAAAATGTTCCTCTTGCCTAGTGAGTGACCGGTGGTAAAGTAGCTTGGTCTGTAGCCAATATCTTTATGGGAGTCAAGAATCCATTCCACTAGAATTGAGCTGTCCATTGAAACACAGTGCACACTCCCTGGGGCTTACTGTCTTCTGAAAGCATCAGCTCAGTCTTGATCCTGGACCATTCCAGAAGAGCAGACAGCATTTGGGAAAAAAAAAAAAAAAAAAGAAGGAAAATTTTCTTCGAATATTAGATTCTTCTACCAGGTTTCTCAGGAAAAGTGAATGGCATAAAACCTCCTCTGAAATGGGCCCCTGCTTCTACGCTTGCCCTAAAAATTCACCCTCCAGAAAACTATTACCCAATCATACCATTCCACTGGGCTTCCCCGGTGGTTCAGTGGTAAAGAATCTGCCTGCAATTCAGGAATCACAGGAGATGTGGGTTCGATACCTGGGTTGGGAAGATCCCTGGAGTAGGAAATGACAACCAACTCCAGAATTCTTGCCTGGAGAACCCCATGGATCGAGCAGCCAAGTGGGCTATAGTCCATGGGGTCACAAAAAGTCAGACATGACTGAAGTGACTTAGTATGCACTCAGACACCACTCCACTGAGCAAAACTATGCATTGCTTCCTGGATCACGCATAACTGCCCTCCAATATGGTAACCAATAGCTATTCACAGCCGTTCCAATTGAACTCTGAATTCATTAAAATTGGCTAAAATTAAGAATTCAGTACTTTAGTTGCACTAGCCACATGTCAACTGCCCAACAGTCACAAAGGGTTAGTGGCTACCATGTTAAACAGAGCAGATATAGGACATTCCCACCATCACAGAAAATTCTACTGGACAGTGTTGACCGAGAAGAAAGACTAACTGCGCTTTAAAAAATTGTATATAACTTCACTCCTTCCAATATCTCTAATTCCATTATGCATCAGCTTTGTTCTCACTCATTTCGAATTACACTGGACTCTCCAGATTTGAGTGTGTGCTCAGTTACTCAGCCGTGTCCAACTCTTTGCAGCCGCATGGCCTGTAGTCTGCCAGGCTCCTCTGTCCATGGAGTTTTCCAGGCAAGAATACCGGAGGGAGGGTGCCATGCCCTCCTCCAGGGGATCTTCCCGACCGAGGGATCGAAACCCTGTCTCTTGCGTCTCCTGCACTAGCAGGCGGATTCTTTACCACTAGTGCCACCTGGGAAGCCCCTTGTTTGGTTTTAGGCCCTGCCAGACTTTGTTCTGCCTCAGGACTTTTGCATCTGTAGTTCTCTTTGGCTGGAATACTCTTCCACTCTGCCCTACTGTCTCTTCTTTGTTTCTATTTATTTAAGGCTGCACTGGGTCTTCATTGTGGCCAGAGGGTTTTCTCTAGTTACAGTGAGCAGGGCCCACTCTTCCTTGCAGTGCAAGAGCTTCTCATTGCAGTGGCTTCTCTCGTGGTTCCTAAGCTCTAGAGCACAGGCTCAATAGTAGTGGCACACGGGCTTAGTTGCTCCAACGCATGTGAGATCTTCCCAGACCAGGGATCAAACTCTGATCAAGCTCTGATCAGATCAAACTCTGATCAAACTTTGATCCCTGCACTGGTAGGCAGATTCTCAACAATCGGACCACCAGGGAAGTCTTTATTGTTTTTCTTCTCATCTTTCAGGTTCTACTTCAAATATTTCCTTTCCAAATAGCCCTCCCTGACCACCCTAGTTACTGTATGTCCCTACAGTTTTGATCCCTGGGTTGGGAAGATCCCCTCGAGAAGGGAATGGCAACCCACTCCGGTATTCCTGCCTGGGGAATCCCCATGGACAGAGGAGCCTGGCAGGCTACAGTTTATTGGGTTGCAAAGACTCAGACACAACTGAAGCAACTTAGCACAGCACACACACAGCACAGTTTTAATATCAGTGCTCACACAACTGGAAATGATCATATATATTTACTTATTCCTCCCCCATTGGGCTCCACTTAGACACACACACGCTAGAATATAAACTCAAGGAGGGAAGAGATTTTCCCCTAATTTATTTATGACCACATCCCTGGTGTCCAGAAGGTGCCTAGCATAGAGTAAGGGTTCATGAGAAAATTTTGTGGATTAACTAGGCTAAATACAATGCAAAGACAGGCCAGGATCCAAGGGGCAATTCTGTAAAAGGAAAGCTAATATGAATAACCCCATGGGTACCACTAAAATTGAGCTGAACACTGAGCTGAAAAGGAGCTAAGAAAGTCTGCCAAATACCAGCTTTCTCCATTTTTATAGGATTTTCTTTACTTTGGCTGCCTTGATTAATTGCCTCCCAGATCCACCCCAAGAACAACGATGATGGCATTAATAATAATGGCCATCATAAAAATAATCGGGTACAGTGCCCGGTGCTTAGGGCTCATCCTCCTAAATAGAGATGATCTACACAACAGCACAGAGTGAGTAAGGAGATTCATGAATTTTTTAAATGACAGCATCCCCCGAGCACAGGGAGCATGCTTGCCTCCCCAATTATGCACCAAATTAGGCCACAGTTTCCCCCATCTCCTCCCCAAGCTTCAGAGGCTGACTCATGCTTCACGGGAAGACCTTTTTCCCATTCAAGACCAGGCAGCCAGCCAAAAGACAAGCGGGTTTCTGCCTGCCTCTGCAACACGGCTGGGCACAACCTCCATCTCCCCCGACCCCCCCCCCCGCCCCATCACCTCCTTCCCCACCAGTGATCTGAGCTCCCTGGCTTCTGACAAGGCTTCAGGATTTACTAGACAGTCTCACAAAGCAGGCAGGCTAAGGAGTGCCTCACAGCCTCTCCTGCACAAACTCAGAATGTGGAGAGGGAACAAGGTCAACAGGTATCATCATTGAGATGTTGGACACAGAGTTTTGCTTTTGCCATTTAGGCTGGAAAATCAGAAGCTTTGCAGACTGGGCAGAAGGGGAGACCTGACAGAGTCTGTCTTACTGCTCAGGTCTCAGGTGGGGGTCTGTACAGAATCCCTGGCTTCCCTTCTCTCCAAATTCCCATGACACCTCCAAAATGTATTCGTCGGTCAGTCTGCAACTGTCTCAGGCGGTGAGCATTTCATCCATTCATTCATTCAACAAATATTTGAGGTGTCCCTATTGTGTATCAGGGCTTCCATCATGGCTAAAAGAATCTGCCTGCAATGCAGGAGACCTGGGTTCGATCCCTGGGTTGAGAAGATCCCCTGGAGGAGGGCATGGCAACCCACTCCACTATACTTGCCTAGAGAATCCCCACGGACAGAGGAGCCTGGGGGGCTATAGTCCATGGGTTGCAATGGGTCAGACATGACTGAGCAACTTTCACTTCACTTTACTTACTGTGTATCAGGGTTCAGATGGTAAAGAATCTGCCTGGAATGCGATAGACCCAGGTATGATCCCCAGGTTGGGAAGATTCCCTGGAGATGGGAATAGCAATCCACTCCAGTATTCTTGCCAGGAGACTTCCATGGACAGAGGAGCCTGGTGGGCTACAGTCCATGGGGTCACAGAGTCAGACACGACTGAGCAACTAACACTTTTACTTTCACTTTACTATGTATCAGGCCTTATTCCAGGCACTAGAGAGAAATAAAATAATTAAAAACCACTGTCCTCCTGGGCGCACATTCCTCTGAACTTTGAAGCATTTGCCCCTGAAAAATAAGGATACCGTCTGCTATTCTTTTTGCTGTTAGTACTGAATGTGTGCTGTGCTTAGTCACTCAGTCATGTCTGACTCTTTGCGACCCCACGAACTGTAGCCCACCAGGCTCCTCTGCCCAGGCAGATTCTCCAGGCAAGAAAACTGGAGTGTGTTGCCATGCTCTCCTCCAGGGGATCTTCCCAATCCAGGGATTGACCCTAGGTCTCCCACATTGCAGGCAGATTCTTTACTGTCTGAGTCACCAGGGAAGCCCAAGAATACTGGAGTAGGTAGCCTATCCCTTCTCCAGGCAAATCTTCCCAACCTAGGAATTGAACCGGAGTCTCCTGCATTGCAGGCAAATTCTTTACAGGCTGAGTTACCATGGAAGCCCCTATCACTGAATAATTGAACACAAAAAAGAAATAAAGGATAATGTGATAAACCTCACTTAATCATCACTCAGCTCAAGAAATAAAAAAACTACAACTCCACACAAAGGCCTCTGTGGACCCCTTTCCCTCCCATATCTCTCCCTGCTTCTGCACCGAGCTACCCAGGACCCTGAATTTGGTGCTCAATCTTAATCTAGTGCATGGTCCCTAAGCAGCTTATCACATCGTTCTGCCTGTTTTACATTCTGTGTATGGAGAATCCCACGGATGGGCGAGCCTGGTGGGCTGCCATCTATGGGGTCGCACAGAGTTGGACACGACTGAAGCGCCTTAGCAGCCGCAGCAGTGTACCTTCCAAAACACAACTTTTTTGCACATTATGATTTAGGGCATATCATTTCGGCTCATCTGTTTATTTGCTGCTTCTAATGCAAACTTAACATTGAAGAATAATACCACACAGAAAAGTGTACACATCAGAAGCGCACAGAATGATGAATTGCCACAAAGTAAACACAGCAGCAGGATCAGCAGCCAAATGAAAGAGAAAAAAAAAAGATCATTTCCTGAGCCCCTGCAGCTGCCCTTCTCATCCCGACCCTCCACTGGAGTAACAAGTCTCAGGGCAGTTTTAGCATTGATAAATGTTGCTTGCTTTAGAATAGGGATCAGCAAACTCTGGCAAAACTACACGTGGTGAGCCAAAGCCAGCCCGCTGCCTGTTTTATAAATAAAGTTTTATTGAAACACAGACACACTCACTTGTTTACATACATGGTTTCTTTTGTACAATGGCAGAGTGACTTAGCAACAGCGACAATGCTGCACACAAACCTAGAGAATTTACTGTCTGTCCCTTTGCAGAAAAGTTTGCTGACTCCTGTTCTAGAACATCACGTGCTTGGAATCACACAGTCTGTCCACCTCTGGGCCTGGCTTCTTTAACCCAACAGTGAGTGAGAGTCACACATGCATTGCAGTGTCTTTATTCTCACTGATGTGCAATAATCCGTTTTATAAGCACGCCATGATTTATGCATCCATGTGTGGATAGATGTTTGGGTTGTTTCCATTGGAGCGCTATTACGAATAGTGATGCTGTGAACATTATTTTCACCAACTTTGTTATTGAAGTACAGCTGATTTACAACATTGTGTCAGTTGCTGGTGGACAGCAAAGTGATTCAATTATAGATAAATATACACATATATTTTCTTTTTCATATTCTTTCCCATTATAATTCATCATAAGATATTGAATATCGGTGCCTGTGCATACAGCAGGTCCTTGTTGCTGATTTCATTTATTGCTGTTGTTTAGTCTTCCCAGGCAAGAATACTGGAGTGGGTTGCCATTTCCTTCTCCAGGAGATCTTGCTGACCCACAGATCGAACTCAGGTCTCCTGAACTGGCAAGCAGATTCTTTATCACTGTGCCACTGGGAAGCCCACATATAGGTAATATTCTATGATATTTGTCTTTCTGTCTAACATACTTCACTTCGTATGATCAGCTCTAGAGCCTTCTATATTGCTGTAAGTAGCATTATTTCATTCTTCTTACGGCTGAGTAGTATTCCACTGTGTATGTATATGTGTGTATGTATAAACCACATTTTCCTTATCCATTCAACTGTCAATAGACATTTAGGATGCTCCCATGTCTTAGCTATTGTAAATAGTGCTGCTGCTATAAATATTCTTTTTTTTTTTTTTCTTCTTCACACCACATGTGGGATCTTAAGTTTCCTGACCAGGGATTGATCCCATACCCTGTGCATTGGAAGCACAGAGTCTTAACCAATGGGCCAGCAGGGAAGTCTTGCTGTAAACATTCTGGTATACATCTTTTGGAATAGTTCATATGTTATAATTACAGCAAGGCAACCCATGATATAAGCATACCATAATTTATTTATACATTCAGCTGATAATGGTCATTTAGATCAGCAGTTCCCATAGGAGTCTGCACACTGGAATTACCTGAGAGCTTCAAAACATAGTGACAGCTATGTCCTACTCCAGCAATTGTGATATACTTGATATGGGATGTAGACCATTTTTAAAAAAAAAAAAAAATAAAACATCTCTGGGTGATTTTAATATGCAGACATGCTTGGGAACCACTGAATTAGGCTGCTTCCAATATTTCGACTATTACCAACAACACTGGAATAACTATTCTTTGCAGGTCCTGCTGTGCCCATAGCCATGGGCTCCTTTAGAATCTCCACCTGGGGCTGATTTGCATTCTTGTACACAGAAACCAACATAACACTGTAAAGCAATTTTTCTCCAATTAAAAAATAAATTTTTAATATAAATTTATTTTAATTGGAGGCTAATTACTTTACAATATTGTATTTGTTTTGCCATACATTGACATGAATCTGCCACGGGTGTACATGTGTTCCCCATCCTGAACCCTCCTCCCACCTCCCTCCCCATCCCATCCCTCTGGGTCATTCCAGTGCACCAGCCCCAAGCATCCTGTATCATGAATTGAACCTGGACTGGCAATTCATTTCACATATGATATTATACATGTTTCAATGCTGTTCTCCCAAATCATCCCACCCTCACCCTCTCCCACAGAGTCCAAAAGACTGTTCTATACATCTGTGTCTCTTTTGCTATCTCGCATACAGGGTTATCGTTACTTAAAAAAAAAAAAAAACACAAGGAAAAAAAAAAAGAAGCAAAAGAATCTCCACTTGGGAGAGAAACTGCTAGTTCAAAGAGTATGAACATCTTTCAGTTTCCAAGATGTTTCCAAACTGCTCTTCAAAATAGTTCTACCAACAAGACCACATCTTCATTTCTAGATCCCCAGAGATTTTCACAAATCCTAGCACACAGGAGGCACTAAGAAAATTTCTACCAAATGACTAGAAGCAGGCAAAAATTCAAGAGGATAATCTGGACCACAGCCTTCCTTCCAGAAGGTGAATATTTAACCACTTTGGCTATAACTGAGTGTTTCTCAAATTCAACAGCTTGGTAAACACACCTGGAAGCCTCCTTTAGGACTTCTTCTTTCTGTTTATATATTCAACAAATATTTCTTAGCACTTATGTGACAGGCACTGTGCTGGAAATGAAGGAGACAGGAGATTCACAGTGTCCAAAGGAAATAATTGATGTATACAGATCACTCCAGTGCAAAGGAGAAAGGGGTTGTCCCAAAGACTGGGTGGGGTTAAGAGAAGCTGCCAAAACTCTGAGATGCACAGAGCTCCTGGCTTTGCCACTGGCCAGCTATGTCACTTTGACCACATTACATAGTTTTTCAAAGCTTCGGCTTCCTAAATTTATAGATGATAGCAATGATGTCATCCTCATGGAATTTTTTTTTCATCCAAGGCAAAATATTTTAACAGGTTGCCATATACTCATGGGATTGTGACAAGGATTGTAAAGCACAGACCCAGTACCTACAGGCACTTGTTTATCATACAAGACATAAAGTGCTTTAGGGATTCTGGGGACTTCCCTGGTGGTCCAGTGGTTAAGTCTCCAGGCTCCAAGTGCAGGGGTTATGGGTTTGATACCTGGTCAGGGAACTAAGATCCCACATGCTGCAGGGCATAGCCAAAAAAGAAATTAAGAACTTTACAGATTCAATTTGTGGACACAGTGGGGGGGAAAAGGAGAGGGTGGGACAAACTGAGAGGGTATCATTAACCTATATACATTATTTTGTGTAAAACAGGGGCTTCCCCAGAGGCTCAACAGTAATGAACTCATCTGCAACGCAAGAGCTGCAAGAGATGTGGGTTCAATCCCTGGGTTGGGAAGATCCCCTGGAGGAGGGCATAGCAACCCACTCCAGTATTCTTGCTTGAACAATCCCATGGACAGAGGAGCCTGGCGGGCTACAGTCCATAGGGTCACAAAGAGTCAGACACAACTCAAGCTACTTAGCTCACACACACACTTGTAAAATAGATAGCTAGTGGGAAGCTGCTATATAAAACAAAGAGCTCAGCTCAGTGCTCTGTGATAACCTAGAGTGGTGGGATAGGTGGGGGTGGTGAGAGGGGGGCTCAAGAGGGATAGATGTATCCTAACAGCTGATTCACGTTGTTGTACAGCAGAAACAAACACAACACTGTAAAGCAATTTTCCTCCAATTGAAAATAATTTTTAAAGTGCTGTAGAGACTCGAGATGGGGGTAGCTCTTTCAACACTGAAGACACAGGAAGGAGGTGGCATTGGAGCCTGGCCTTGAAGGCTAATGGTGGTATTGGACATGGTGGAGCTGGGAGGTAGAAGTCCCTGAGGTGAGCAAAATCACAGATGCAGGAAAGCAATGTGTTCTTCAGAGGATTCTTGAGAATTCAGTTTTGATCAGTGGTGCCCAAGTAGGGACTAACTTTGCCCTCCAGGGAACGCGTGGCAATGTCGGCCCTAGTGATAAAGAACCTGCTTGCCAATGCAGGAGACGTAAGAGACATAGGTTCCATCCCTGCGTCGGGAAGATTCCCTGGAGGAGGGCATGGCAACCCACTCCAGTATTCTTGCCTGGAGAATCCCATGGACAGAGGAGCCTGGAGGCCTACAGTCCATAGAGTCACAAAGAGTTGGACATGATTGAAGTGACTTAGCATGTATGCATGGAGACAATTTTGTTCGGAATAACTTGGAAAATGCTAATGGCATCCAGCAGAGAGAGCCCACAGATGCTGCTAAACATCCTTCAGTAGACAAGAAGCCGCTCCAACAGAGGGTTATCCAGCCCAAGATGGTAATGGTGTCAAGTCAGACCTCAGTTTCAATGGAGCATTTGGTAAGAAAATTTTCCCCATCCTTCAGTTGCTGAGATAAGCACTCACACTTACTACAAGGTGTTCCAAAAATGCCATTTCCTCCTCATCATTCATTTCAAGCATCATCTTGCTCAGTTGTTCTGTCGTGTCTGACTCGTTGCGACTCCATGAACTGTAGCCCACCAGGCTCTCCTGTCCGTGGGATTCCCCAGACGTGAATACTAGAGTGGGTTGTCATTTCCTCCTCCAGGCGATCTTCCTGACCCAGGGATCAAACCTGCATCTCCTGCATTTGTAAGTGGATTTTTCACCGCTGAGCCATCAGGAAAGTGTTCAAGCATAATATCATTACCATTTATTGATCACTTACTAAGCACTAGATGAGCTTCCCCACGGCTCAGCAGTAAAGAATCTGCCTGCAATGCAGGTGATTCAGGAGATGCCATTTCAGTCCCTGGGTCAGGAAGATCCCCTGGAGGAGGGCATGGTAACCTACTCCAACATTCTTGCCTGGAGAATTCCATGGACAGAGGAGCCTGATGGGCTACAGTCCTTAGGGTCACAAAGAGCAGGACACGACTGAAGCAACTTCACACGCACGCATGCGCTAGATGACATGCTAAACTCTTTACATGCCTCATCTCATTTTACCCTCAGATCAACCCTTAGAGGTGACAAAACTAAGACTCAGCAAGACTAAGGCCACACGGCTGCCAAGCTGTGGCAGAGAGAGTAAATCTGGTCCACCCTACACTGCCCCTCCCTGCGAAAGCATTCACTCCCCCTCCCCTGCAGGAATTCCCTGGTGGTCCAGTGGCTCAGACTCTGCACTCCCAATGCAGGGAGCCCAGCTTTGACCCCTGGCCAGGAAACTAGATCCTACATACTGCAGCTAAGACCTGCCACAGCCAAATGAATTAATTACATATTTTAAATTTTTTATTTAAAAGAAGCAGTCACCCCCTCAAAGACAATGACAGTCAGTTCCATTCATTTTTTTATCTCAATAATTTAGGGTTTGTTCATCTGATTCCAAGTCAGTTGGGAGAATTTTCTTATTATCATATTTCCAACTCTTCCTTGAACACAGGAGGTGCTCAATAAAAGAGACACAGAAAGGAGATTAATGTCTGCCAGGGGCTGGGGTGAGGAGGAATGGCAGTACCTGCTAGTCAGTAGGGAGTTTCTTTCTGAGGTGATGAAAATGGCCTGTGAATTTTCACAGTTTGTGACTGTACCCAAAAATGAATTGTATAACTTTAAAATGTGAAATTTTATGGCATGTAAATTATATCTTAAATATATTTATGCACACAGACATATGTCAACAGACTTCAAACAGGGTTGCAGTTTAAGCACATCGTCTCTTAAATTTCCTAGAGGCTGAACTTTCAAGACAAAAACAATAATTTGTTGTCACTGCTGGATCAAACCTTTCCTGAAGGCACATATATACATAATACACATGAATGAATGTATAATGAATGAATTCGTCTAAGCACCTACTATAAGAAACTGTCATGATCAATAACCCATTAATTCCCATGATCACTAATTATAGTTGCTCACTTGCATAGAATTCTAATAGATGTATTTTCTCAGTTGAGGCTTTTGACAACCCCAAAGCATTAAAATAGGGCAGAAATGACTATTCATGTTTATTCCAGGGGGGAAAATCTCAGAGAGACTTAAGAAACTTTTCTGAGGTAACACAGCTAGGAATATCCTCCATTTTCTGTTACATTCTTGAATTCTGGTCATCTGTTCTGTACTTCACAAAAGCTTGGCAATCTGGTGAATTATTTTCCATCTCAGGCCAGATTGTGTGTCTATAAAATATTACCCTTGACCAACCCACAATATCAGACTTCAAACAGAGGTGTAGTATAAACATATCTGTCTTAAATTGCGCAGAAGTTGAGCTCTCACAATGAAAATCGTAATTTTGTGACACTGGCATGGCTGGATCAAACCTTTCCTGAAGGCCAGCATACTGTGAGACATTTTAGTTATACAGCTGACCAATTCTATTACTTGAGTCAGACTGAATTTTTGTTGAATAGACACAGAGAAAGCCCCAAGGTCTTGACAGATACACCATCACCCCTTTGGTTCATGTCATATCTATGATGCACCATAGAATTAATCACCTTTGAATCATTTTTATTTGTTCAGGCAGCAGATAGTTGCATCTACCTGTCAGAGGCCAAGGTCTTGGGCTTGTGGTCACGAAACAATCTTGCTTCCTTCAAGATCAGCTCTGACTCTATCTTGGCTCAAAATTCTTTTCAAACACAGCATCTCGGGCTAGATCTGGAAGTGGACTGATTTTTAACGTAGCCAGGGCAGGTCTGGGCACTGGCCCAACTTCAGCAGGAATTTGTTCAAATAAAAACTGTGATTTGTCAGTGTTAGTCTGCAAGCAGTAGCCCTTTGAAGATTCCTTGTTTGCAGGGATCTTTTCATTTAGTTAATTATAAGGCTGTCACTTGAAGGGTTCCAGAGCCCCCTTGGTGAGGACCAGAGGGAAGGGATTACATGAGTGCTTTTCTCTCTGCTACAACACCCAAAACATGTGAAAAAGCTTGTTTTATTTAATGCCTTCTGCCTGAGGTGAGTATTATCTGTGCTGAGAGGTGCTTAGTCGCTCAGTCGTGCCCGATTCTTGGCGACCACATGGACTGTAGCCCGCGAGGCTCCTCTGTCCATGGGATTCTCCAGGCAAGAATACTGGAGTGGGTTGCCACGTCCTCCTGCAGGGGATCTTCCCAACCCAGGGATCGAACCCAGGTCTCCCTCATTGCAGGCGGATTCTTTACCAACTGAGCCACCAGGGAAGCCCAAGTATTATCTGACGCTGGCATCAATTTTCTCAGCCTACCTTTCACAAGACGACACCAAAGTCTCTACCCCCATGATACCTTGTGACACCATGGGCTGGGGAGCCAGAAAGGGAGAATTTAAATGCCACCCAACGATTTCCTGGCCCTGTAACCTTGCAACACTTTTATAACCTCTTTGTGCCTCAGTCCCCCCAATCTGGAAAATGGGAGAAATAAGAATAGCTACCTCCTAGGGTTATTATGAAAATTAAATGGCATCAGCATGTAAAACATTAAGTAAGGCACCTGGCAGAGAATAAAAGTTCAATAAAGGTTACCTCTTATCATTGTTACTGTTTTACTATCAATTATCCCCCCCACTGATCCCCACCACCCATCTTGTCTCCCTCATGTCCTTATCACATGCTCTCTGATATGGTTATTTATGCCCTTGTCAACATCTCTCCTGATACACTGAGGCCCTGAAGGCCAAGGCCATGCTGCATGTATTTTTGACACTATTTCCCATTCCCAGTCAGGCTGCAGGAAAGATCCAGGCTGCTGCCTCGTTTCTGTCTGCTTCCTCCCCGCCATCCTGGGTCCTGCAGAGATGTCCCTCACGTCCCTCACCTTTCCCACTCATCTTGCTCATCACATGCACACACGTTCATGCTCATCTCACAACATGCTTTCAGCCAACGATTAAAAACAAGTGGTATTTATGTAAGTGTATGGCTGAATCCCTTCACTGCTCACCTGAAACTGTCACAACATTGTTAACCCGCTATAACCTCAGTAAAAAATGATTTTGGTGTTAAAAAATATATAATAAAAAACTTAAAAAACAAGTGTGTTTGGTAGATATGAAGTTTCAAGTATAGAAGGAGAAAAAGTCCTGGTTATCAGCTATAGAACATCGTGCCTACAGTTCACTTAGAATGTGTTGAGAGGGTAGATCTCACATTCTGTGTTTTTTTAACCACAATTTTTAAAAGAGCAATGAAATACTGATACGTGCTACAGTGTGGATGAGCCTTGAAAACACTCCAAGCTTAAGTAGCCAGCCAGACCATGGGACTTCCCTGGCAGTCCAGTGGTTCAATCCCTGGTTGGGGAAGGAAGAAAGACCCCACAAGTCAGGCAGCATGGCCAAAGAAATAAATAAATAAAACCAGACCTGAAAGGCCACATATCATGTGATTCTTTAATATGAAATGGCCATAATAGGCAAATCCATGGAGTAGAAAGTAAATCAGCAATTTCCGGGGCTGAAGGGATAACTTCTAATGGCTATGAGTTTCTTTGGGGATGGCAGAAATGTCCTAATATGAGACAGTGATGATGGATATACAATTTCATGAATATACCAAAGCCAATGAATTGTACACTTTCAAATGGGTAATTTTATTGGTATGTAAATTATGTTTCAATAAAGCTGATTTAAAACAAAAACAAACAGCACTGTAAGTACCCAATACCTCTGAGGTGACCTAGATGGGAAGGAAATCCAAAAACAAGGGGACATATGTATTCTTATGGTTGATTGACTTTGCTATACACTAGAAACGAATACAACATTGTAAAGCAACTATATTTGGGTTTTTTTTTTTTGTTTTTTTTTTAGTGTTTAAGTTCCCAGAACCAGGCTACCCCTCTTGGGGAACCTCTGTCTGCAAGGAACAGAAATGATGGTGGGGAACTGAAGCAGAAACAGACGTGATTGGATGGACCCCGAGCAGCAGCTGACACAGGATGCAAAGGCTGAGAACTCGAACTGGAAGTGGGATTGGGATCGGATGACAGGGGCCAAGCTCCCTTCTTGTCTCCGGGAACACCCTGTGGGAAGAATATGCTGGACTGCAAGAATCGGCAGAGGCCAGGCCTGGGAGAACTCTGACTGGCCCAATGTGGTCACGTGACCATCATCAGTCAGTCCCACCAAGATGCAGCGAGTGAGGGGAACAAAATTCTCCAAACGGAAATTGAGGTACTTTAAAGAAGAAGGCTGGGCTTCCCAGGTGGCACTAGTGGTAAGAACCCACCTGCCAATGCAGGAGACGTTTAAGAGATGTGGGTTCGATCCCTGGATTAGGAAGATCCCCTAGAGTTAAGGGCATGGCAACCCACTCCAGTGTTCCTGCTTGGAAAATCCCAAGGACAGAGGAGCCTGGCAGGCTACAGTCCATGGGGTTGCAAAGAATCAGACATGACTGAAGCGAGTGAGCACGCATGCACACAGGCAAGGAAGGAGGTTCAAGGCTAGCTGTCTTAGCTCAGGTTGCCATAGCAAAGTAGCATAGGCTGAGTGACTACAGCAATAGGCATTTACTTCTCACAGTTCTGGAGGCTAAGAAGTCCAAGGCCAAGGTCAAAGTGCCAGGTGATTCAGTTCACCATGAAGGCTTCCTGGCTTGCAGATGGCCACCTTCCTGCTGTGACCTCATATGGCAGAGCGAGCTCTGATGTCCATTCTTCTTATAAGGGCATTAATGCCATCGTGGGGGCTCCACCCTCATGAACCCCTCTAAACCTAATCACCTTCCAAAGTCTCCATTCCCTAAAATCATCTCCTTAGGGGTTACGCTTTCAACATAAGAATTCTGGGAGGACAAAAACATTTAGCCCATAGCAGAAGTGAATGTGGCAAGTGCCATTCTCACAACTGTGGGTCTGAAAAGTAACGGTGAGGAAGGTCAAAAAGCCCTGAAACTAATGACCCCAGGATCTGCAACTTTGCAGACTTTGGTTCCCACCGTCCTTGAGCAGATCCTTGAGCCTCTCTTGGCCTCAGCTTCCCCTTCCTGCCTCCTAGGGCTGTTGTCTTGAGAATTCAAGGTCACATGCATAAGTGACAGCAGCATAGCGCTGGCACATGATGGCTGGGACATGGAGGGTGCTTCCTGCTTGTCTGGTAGGGTGAGCCTGGCCAGGGCAGGCAAGGGGGGCCAGGTGTCAGTCCTCAGGAGGCAAGTCTGGCCTTGGCCAGAGGCCTCCATGCTGGGAGCACGGATGTCAATGTTGCCATGGGAACCACTGATCCCCTTTTAATTACTCTTACTGGCCTGAAGTGCTGGCCCTGCGCTCTCAGTCTCAGCCAGCCTGGAAGATACAACTCCCCAGCAGAGAAAGGCCAGCTCTGGCAGGGATGTGTGATCACACCTGACAGCCACTCCACTCACAGGGCTTGGCCGAAACCTGACTTGGTGAGTTCACTTGCTGTTCCCCAGGGGAACAGTTCTAGTGCAACGATCTGATTTACTGGATGCTCTGGTTTTACTAGCATTTTAGAATGCGAGGATATCACCTTTCTTCCCCTTCTTTCTCCTTCTTCCTCCCTCATGAAAACACCTTATTAGGCCGTTTGGACTCCATTACCTCTTCAGTTGTTGGTTTTTTTTAAAATATTTATTTACTTATTTTATTTGGCTGTTATCAGATATCATTGCATCATGAAAGGTCTTTATTTGCAGCACACAAAGTCTTACTTGCCACATGTGGGATGTAATTCCTTGACCAGGGATTGAACCTGGGTTCCCTACATTGGGAGCACAGAGTCTTAGCCACTGGATCACCAGGGAAGTCCCATCTCAGTTTTATTTCTGGCCACTCCACTGGCTCCACACACACAGTTAATTTCATCATACCTCTGGACCTTTGTCCCTGCTGTCCCTTCTTCTCTGAAGCCAAACTAGCTTATCCCTACTCCCACAACCAAGGCCTCCTCATCTATTAAAACTTAGCTCAAGAGTCACCTCCTCCAAGAAGTCCTCCCAACCTAATTATATGCTCCATTATATGCTAATTATATGTCCCTAATTATATGCTCCATTTCTGGACTTCTTTGTATAATGCCATTTATGAACATCCATTTGATATCAGTTTATCCATTTCCACGCCTGACTCACCCGTGACACCATCACCTCATTTTTGTCATTGAACCTCCAGCTCCAAGGGTGATACATAGCAACAAATCAGCTAAGCAAAGAATGAATCTTGGGAGCTGACTACAGACATATCACAAAGGCAAAGGGACATACTGCCAGCAGGAAAAGTCACACATTATAAGGGGGTTGGTTGGAGGAAAATGGCATGAACCTCATACATGGTATCAAGGTCCCCACTCAGCTCCTCCCCATGGCAGTTCAAGGGCTCTCATATTCCCTCCCTCATGGTCCACCACTTCCCATCTCCAGGCCTCTGCATGTGCTGTTTCCTCTCCCTGGATTGGCCTCCCCTCAAAATGCCCTCCAGGCTCTACCTGCCTTGTCAAACCCCGATATGCACACAGGAGTTACGTATAACTACAGCATCTTCTCTTCTTCCAGGAAGCCTTCCCTGATTCCCTTCTCCCATTTCTTTGGCCTTGCCTATTCCCGGCTCAAAGCCTCTGTCACACTACATAACAGTTACATGCGGAAGTTCTGTCAGTCCTTTTGGACAGTGTGATCTCTAAAGAGCAAAACCTGACTTCTATTCATCAGGCTATTTCCAGGACCTAGTCAGTGCCTAGCACACAGCCGTCAAATTAACCAGCGCTCCATCTTACCCTCCACAGGCTAACCTCCAAGGGCCTTGAACAAATCAGCTCACCTTTGCACGTCTTAGTCCACAAAACGCTGGTTGTAGGTTGCTGTGAAAGTGAAATGTGACAATACAGGCAGAACACTCTGCATCCGGCATGACGCACGTGCTCAACACAAGTTACGCACCATGACCCTCCAGGGGGGCGACACTTTAACAATTGTTAAAGGTAAGATGTTGATGAATTCCTGTTATTTAGACAAAAGTCTGGCTAGAGGAGGAAGGATGAGATCAAGAGGCTGTTTATTCAATAAATGGTTAAAGCTTCACCACTATCAGATATAGAGAAGAAAATCTCCTGAGAGTGAAAGGAGAGTGAGAATCTCCCATCACTGATTGACAGCTCACATTCTCTTCCCCTCGCCCCACTCCAAAATTCACAACGACTGCTTTTAGAGCTCAGTTCAGCTCATTTTTATTCAATTTTTGAGTAATAAGCCATACACGTGTCTCAGAAGTCAAAGCAGCATAAAAACGTTCCATGCTACAAATGCTGGAGAGGGTGTGGAGAGAAGGGAACCCTCCTACACTGCTGGGAATGCAAATTGGTACAGCCATATGGAAAACAGTATGGCGGTTCCTTAAAAAACGAAAAAGAACTACCATATGACCCAGCAATCCAGCTCCTGGGTATATATCCAATTGTTTGTTGTTGTTCCGTCACTAAGTCCTGTCGGACTCTGCAACACCATGGACTGTGCAGCATGCCAGGCTCCTCTGGAGTGTGCTCAGATTCATGTCCAGTGAGTTGGTATACTATCTAACCATCTCATCCTCTGCCGTCCCCTTCTCATTTTGCCTTCAATCTTTCTCAGCATCAGGGTCTTTTCCAAAGAGTTGGCTCTTCGCATCAGGTGGCCAAAGTATTGGAGCTTCAGCTTCAGCATCAGTCCTTCCAATGAATATTCAGGGTTGATTTCCTTTAGGATTGACTGGTTGGATCTCCTTGCACTGCAAGGGACTCTCAAGAGTCTTCTCTAGCATCACAATGTGAAAGTATCAATTCTTCAGCACTCAGCCTTATGGCCATGCTCTCACATCTGTACAGGACCACTGGGAAAACCATAGCTTTGACTAGAAGCTATGGACTTTTGTCAGACCTTTGTCTCTTTTTAATACTCTGTCTAGGTTTGTCATAGCTTTTCTTCCAAGGAGCAAGGGTTTTTTAATTTCATGGCTGAAGTCACTATCTGCAGTGATTTTTTAAGCCCAAGGAAATAAAATATGTCACTGTTTCCACTTTTTATATCCAGAGAAAACTCTAATGCAAAAAGATACATACATCCCAACGTTCATTGCAGCACTATTTGCAATAGTCAGGACATGGAAGCCACCTCTATCCACAAATGAATGGAAAAAGAAGATGCAGTACATATATATAATGGAATATTACTCAGCTATAAAAGCAATGAAATAATGCCATTTGCAGCAACATTGGTGGATGTCATGTATCATGTTAAGTGAAGTAAATCAGGGCTTCCCTTGTGGCTCAGCTGGTAAAAGAATCCACCTGCAATGCAGCAGACCCTGGGTCAGGAAGATCCCCTGGAGAAGGGAAAGGCTACCCACTCCAGTATTCTGGCCTAGAGACTTCCATAGACTATATAGTCCACGGGGTCGCAAAGAGTCGGACACGACTGAGCGACTTGCACTTTTGCTTGCACTTTTCACAGTTGCTTTACAATGTTGTGTTATTTTCTGTTGCACAGCAAAGTGAATCCATTTATACACAGATCCCCTCTGTTTTGGATTCCCTTCTCCTTTAGCAGAGACATGGATGGACCTAGAGACTGTCACGCAGATTGAAGTCAGAAAGAGAAACACATCTATGTGGAATCTAAGAAAATGGTGCAGATGAACCTATTTGCAAAGCAGAAACAGAGACACACATGTAGAGAAAAAAATATACGAACACCCAGAGAGGAAATGGGGGGTGGGATGAATTGGGAGATTGGAATTGACATTCATACACTAATATGTATAAAATAGATAACTAATGAGAACCTCATCTATAGCACAGGGAACTCCACTCAATGCTCTGTAGTGACCTAAAAAAAATTTTTTAAAGGCACACATGGAAACCACACCTGTCCCCATGCATCTTGCCCCACACATACACACGATCAATATATAGCCTCTTGGGGTGACTTTTCTTCATCCTTCCAGTGTGTCCTTAATCAAACACATGTAAATCCAAATATATACCCTGATCCACCTCTCTTTCTGACACTGTCCTGCACTTGGTGTTCGCCATTCAACATGCCACTCTGGGGACCTTGTCTATCAGGACATGGTACGTGCCATTGCTGGGGGTGGAGAGCGGGCCTTCGCAGCTTACATCCCCACCCCCATCAATGGAACCACATATCCCTCTGGTCTAAAGTGACCTTCCAGAAATGAACTCCAAGTGTGATTTTCTTCTGTTTAAACCCCTTCCACAATTTCCACTGCTCTAAAGAGAAACACCAAAACTTCCCCTTCTCCCCCACTCCTGCCCCCTGGCTCCAGGCCCCCCTGAGACCGTGCCTGACCTGCCTGCTGATCTGTCCACATCCTTCTCCACTTTCTCTCCCCTTTTTTCTCTGCTCCGGCCATGCAGGTCTCCTGTCCGTCCCTCCAAAGACCCGGCCCTGAACCCTTTGCCCAAGGCTTTCCCAGAACCATGCAGTTCCCTCTGCTGATCCATGTTCCACGTGCTCTCCTCCTTCAGCTGCTCTCTCCTACCTGTCCTCTGGGTCTCTGCTCTAGCAAGAAGGAACAGGAAAGTGTTCCCTGACCCCTGACACAATGCGCCCCCTCCATTGCATTCTTCACTCCATGCGGTATAGAGATACTTTTATAAGCGATCCCACTTCTAGATGATTAGTGCCCAGGCTCCCCAAGTAGACACACAGCTACAGGGAAGAAGGAACTTGTTCCCCTTACTCATCACTGAATCCCCAATGCCGGTAAGCCCTTGGCACTAGTTTGCTGTAGACATGTTTATGGAAGGAAGGGAGGAGAGTGGTGAGAAAGAGAAAAGGATAGGGCAGGAGGGAAAAAGAGGAAGCAAGGGTGAGGAGGGCTTGAGAGGAAAGCGAAGAAACAGAGAGGAGGGGAGGGAAAGCTGGAGGGAGGACGCAGGGGAGGAGCTGGGTCTGAAATGGATTTATTAAGCAAACTTCCTGCACCTGGCCCTACACTAGACACTGGGACAGAGGGAAAGGGAATGATAAATAGAAAAAGAAAAAAAACCTCGCTGTTTGCAGTCTAGCTGGAGGTGATTCATTTACACAGGAAAATGCAACTAGGGTTCAAGCCTACAGAAGATCAGGGCCCAGTACTAAACAAGCACACCCAGCAAATACACTCATGAAGACGGTGGCGCCTCTTTTGACCTATTTATAAAGCATTTCTTCAAAGATTTCATAAACATGTGGTCCCAAGTGCTATATAATTAGAAATCCTAATTCCTATTTCTAAACCTTTGCACCTTACCGTTTCTCTTTAAATGTAAACTATCTTTCTGGGATTGTTTTTTAATCAAAAAAGCATCTTCATTCGAAATAAAGACCATCATTTTCTCCCCCAAACTCGTATTTAGAGTGTTTAAACTGTTGGTTTAAGGGTGAGGGTCCAGGGCTTGGGCCTTCCTGGTGTCTCAGATGGTAAAGAATCTGCCTGCAATGTGGGAGACCTGGGTTCAACCCCTGGGTTGGGAAGATCCCCTGGAGGAGGGCATGCCAACCCACTCCAGTTTTCTTGCCTGGAGAATACGCATGGACAGAGGAGCCTGGTGGGCTACAGTCCATGGGGTCACAAAGAGTCAGACACAACTGAGCGACTAAGCTCAGCACAGTTCAGGGCATCATGAAGTAAAGAGCTAGGCAGCAGCTGGGGGTCTGGGGTCTCCAGGGCTGTGAACCAATTTTCTGGGTCATCCTGAGCAATCGATGCCCCCCCAACTTCCATGGGTTTTGGTTTCCTCTTCCACACAAGGATCTGAATGAACTGATGAATAAAGGATGTCCCAGCCCTAACAGTGATTATCTCCCTCTGCCCTGGTTATTCCACCCCAAAAGAGAAGACCTTTTATGAAGAGAATGAGCTCCTTTTATTTTAAAAAAAAATTTTTATTGATTTATTTGGTTTAGCCAAGTCTTAGTTGCTGCGTGTGGGATCTTTTTTTGTTTGTGGCATGCAGGATCTTTAGTTGCAGCATATGGGATCTAGCCCCCTGACCAGGGATTGAATCCAGGTGCCCTGCATAGTGCAGAGTCTTAGCCACTGGACCACCAGGGAAGTCCTTTTCTTCACTAGCTGCCCTGAGATTTTCCTCCTCCAAAGAAAAGACGAGTGAGGACATCATTTCAGTTGAGGTTTCTGGAGTGTTTGTGGACACCCCAGGGGATATGCCCAGTAAATGTCCTCTGAATTAGCGAAATGAATGAATAAATGAACAAACTGACTTAACAAATCTTGCCCAGAAGAGCCAACAAGCTTACCAGCCCCCTGCACAGAGTGGGACTGGGCCCAGTTCCTCAGGGCTTGCACTGCACTGCTTTCTCTGGGAACCAGGTTCTTTATTAATCCAATAAAATATTTACGGAGCATCTGTTATGAACGCAGCACTGAAAAATCTAACATTGAACAAACAAGTCTAAATAATCTTTTAGAGCATAAATCAGATCACATTGGTCAACATAAAATCCTTCAGTAGCCTTCTAATGCAATAAATATAAGATTAAGAACTGCCCCCCCCCCGACCCCGCCACTGCCGTAGCCTTTAAAGTCATGGTCAAGTCTTTCTCTATGACATTATATATTGTCACTGTACTCTTTGTCCCCCAGGCCCAGCTGCACCAGCTGAGATCAGCTGAACCACAGCCAACTCTCAGACCCAGCTATCACGTGAGAAAGTAACTGTTGATGCAAGGTCCTGAGATGTTTTTGGAGGGGAGAGAGTTATTTGTTACACAGCTTTATTGCAGTAAAAGCTG
Organism: Ovis aries; assembly: GCF_016772045.2. Taxonomy (NCBI): domain Eukaryota; kingdom Metazoa; phylum Chordata; class Mammalia; order Artiodactyla; family Bovidae; genus Ovis; species Ovis aries. Next base: position 12,185,480 of record NC_056077.1, on the reverse strand, counting down.
ACTGAAACAGAGTGCCATCGTTTACTAGAAGCAGAATCTTAGGAGAGTCACTTAACCTCTTTGAACCTTAATATGTCTCTTCTCCATTTACCTCCAGTGACAGTGGGACGACAAATAAAAAAGGCTTTGAAAACTGCCAAAGCCTGTTGCAAATATAAGTTAGACTATTCAGCAACAGTCTTGCCTACCCAGGCCCAGAGGAAGGTCCGTTGCTGTCCCGACAATGAAGCATGCCTCAGCAGGCCAATAGCAGCCGCCTTATGAAGACATATTGTGTCCAGCACATACACACTCTGAACCAAGGCCCATAGTCCCAGCCCGACAAAAATTAGGGCTTCAGAGAGACATTTTCACAGGGCAGCAATCAAAAGACATTTTTGCTTCTAAAACTATCTGTGGAAAACTATCATGAATACACACAAGGCTGGCAGCACAAAGCTGCCCATTATAACTTTGTTCATGATGGAAAATGAGAAACAGGCTAAACGTCCAACAACAAGGAACTGGGTGCATCCATACGATGGACTATAATACAACCATTTACAATAATGTCAGCTGAGGAATTGTTTTTTGCAAGCAATGCTTGTTGGAAAACTAGAAAATTCACGGAACTGATTTGAGCAAAACAACAAAGCAAATAGGCAGAATTTTGGTTCCTCTATTTACACTTCAATCAAAGAAGCTCTATTTTTATTCATATTATGGACTGAATGTTTGTAGCCCCACCTAAATGTATATGTTGAAACCCTAATCCTCAACATGGTAATAATAGGGGATGAAGCTTTGGGGGTAATTACTGTGGGGTCGCACAGAGTCGGACATGACTGGAGCGACTTAGCAGCAGCAGAAGCAGCAGGATTGGATGAAGTGATGGGGCTGGATGGAGACCTCATGATGGGTTAGTGCCCCTCTGAGAACACAGCAAGCAGGAGACTATCTGCAAACCAGGAAGCAAGCTCTCTCAGGAACCAAATTGACTGACTTGGTTTTGGACTTCCCAAGCTCCAGAACTATAAGAAATAAGTCTCTGTTATTTAAGCCACTCAGTCTGTGGTTTTCATTATAGCAGCCCAAGCAGATTAAGACAATCTGTCTAATAAATTTCATTTCCAAAGACGGTGCTTGCAGAAATGGTCCAGGAGCTGCTTAAACAAGTTTGAAAACCATCACTAGAGGAGAATGTCAAGGTGCCTCTGCTGAGTTGTGAAAGGGAAATGGCCAGTTACAAAATAGCTTGTATAGCATTATTTTAGTTTGTAATAAGGAGAGAGAGAGAAAAAAAAAAACAGATAAGATAAATATGCCCCAATTTGTTAGCAGTGTTTATCACTAGGAGGTAAGATTAAAAGTTTCATGCTTTGATGAATGCTTTTCTACTTTTTTCAACTATCTCCTTTTTATTTTCAATCTTTTGGCTGCACCACATGGCATGTGGGATCTTAGTTCCCTGTTCAAGAATCAAACCTGCACCCTCTGCACTGGCAGCATGGAGCCTTAACCACTGGACCACCCGTTAAAAGTTTCTTTTGATTGCTTTTTGGCTTCCCTGGTGGCTCAGATGGCAAAGAATCTGCCTGCAAATGCAGGAGACCCAGGTTCTATTCCTGGGTCAGGAAGATTCCCTGGAGGAGGGCATGACAACCCACTCCAGTACTCTTGCCTGGAAAATCCCATGGGCAGAGGAGCCTGGAGGGCTACAGGCTATGAAGCTGCAAAGAGTCAGACATGACTGAGCAACTAACTTTTTGATTGCTTCTTTTTGCTTATTGAAACATTCTAAATGTTTGGTGATGAATAAAACTATAGGAATAAGAAGCAATACACAAATATACCTTTCTGTGTGTCTGTAATAAATCAGTCATGCCATTACGAGGAAAAGTGAACGCATGGTCTTTGGCATCCAAGAATTAGTCTCTGTAAATGCAGTCCCTCCTCCCCTCCCCAACACCCCAGTAGGAACAGACAGACACATATCAGCTCAAAGCCTGGAGGGGCAGGCTACACTCAGAGGTGTGATGAGCACTGGAGAGAAGGCTGCTTATGGAAGGAGTCACCTGGCAAGGAAACCAGGGAGCAATGACCGCTAAGAGGTCAATCCTAATGTGGCCATTGGCTGGAGTGCTGGCTGGGGAGAGCGTGGGCACCCCCACAGGAAGCGATGCAGTTAAAAACGATGCCTGAGGAGGCAACTTACTAAGCCCTCAGGGAGAAACAAGTGGAAACATCAAGCAGGGGGGAAAAAACCAGCAGTCCACACCTCCTGGGTTCAGTTTTCTCATCTCCTAAAAGGAGATACATTACTATTGTAAGGAAAGCGCATCAGAAATACGTGCAGACCTGTTCACCTGCACCTAGTACACAGTAGGTGCTGAACACGTGTCTTCATTTATTCCCTGCCCTCTGGGTATGACAATGAGACAAGCGCACTTGACAAAACGAGTTGCTGAAAGCACCATGTTTTATACTGTGGCCTCTGGAACTTTACTGTGGCCTCCAGAATTATAGCCTCTGGGCTGTCATCCCTGCCTCACCAATGAAGGCTGTGTCATTTGAGATCTGCCATTTAACCTCTCTGACCCTTGGTTTCTTCATCTCCAAAACAGAAACAATAGCACTCGGGATGCCTATCATGCAGAGTGATTTTTTTAGAATTAAATGACATTTTAAAATGTGAAGTACTCACACAGAATCTATTCAGCCCCTAGGATGTGCCCTGTGAGAAATATCTACTATTACTCTTCATTACCATAAATAAGAATTAAGAAACCAGTTCCACTGGGCTGATGGGAAGGTGTCAAGAATAATGAAGTGGGTAACATAACCCCCATCAAACCACCATGCATGCACACACTGCTACTATGCTATCTTCTAAAAACACAAATCTATCCACATCACCCCTCATTCGATGGCTACCCATCGCTCTCTGGATAAAACCGAGGTTCCGTAAGCAATCTGAACTCTGCCCACATTTCCTGTCTCGTGAGCTGTTACTTCCCCCATGTGAACACTATGCTGTCTTTAAGGATTGAGATGCTCTGACTCTGTGCCTTTGCACTCTCTGTTCCTTCTGCCTGCCATGCCATTCCCCATGCCTGTTTTCACACCGTACATTTCCAGTTCAACGTTGCCGTCCCAAAAACTCATCCTTCAAGTTTCAATCCATCTTGTCCCTTCTGAACGGTCTTCCATGATTATCCCTCCACTATCCCAGGCTGAGACCAGATCATGCGCTTATCACTTCAATAACAATTCTCAGAAAGCCTGAACCCTGAGGTTGTCTCTACCCTGAGGCAATAAGAGAGGAATGTTGCTGTTCAGTCATTAAGTCCTGTCCAACTTAACAGAACTGTCCCATGTCAGGCTTCTCTGTCCTTCACTATTTCCCAGAGTCTACTCAAATTCATATCCATTCATTCGGGTGATGCCACCCAACCATCCCATCCTCTGTTGCCCACTTCTCTTCCTGCCCTCAGTCTTTCCCAGTATCAGGGTCTTTTCCAGTGAGTCAGCTGTTCACATCAGGTGGCCAAAGGACTGGAGCTTCAGCTTGAGCAACAGTCCTTCCAATGAAGATTCAGTGTTGATTTCTTTTAGGATTGATTGGTTTGATATCCTTGCTGTTCAAGGGACTCTTAAGAGTCTTCTCCAAAACCACAATTCAAAAGCATCAATTCTTTAGCATTCAGCTTTCCTTATGGTCCAACTCTCACATCCACTCATGACTACTGCAAAAACCATAGCTTTGACTAGACAGATCTTTGTCCAGCAAAGTGATGTCTCTACATTTTAATACTCTGTTTAATATTAGTACTGTCATAGCTTTTCTTCCAAGGAGCAAGTGTCTTAATTTTGTAGCAGCAGTCGCCATCTGCAGTGATTGTGGAACCCAAGAATATAAAATCTGCCACTGTTTCCACTTTTTCCCCATCTGTGTAACAGACGAATAGGTCTTGCTTACATCTACTTAGCCTATATGAGGTCCTCCATGGGTGAGAGATGAGGGTCAATCAATGAATCAAATATTCAATAAATCAATGTCCTCATGCCTCCTGATGGCTAAGAGCACTTAGAGCCAGGGGCCTGAGTTCCCACCCAACCTCAGCACTGATGAACTTGGCATTCTTGGGCCAATGACTTCCTCTTTCTATGTTAGGTTCTCACCTATCACATGGGGCTCATCTTAGTTCTACCTTCCTGCATTATCATGCAGATTAATGAATGTCTAAGAAGCACCCCAAACACTGCCTAACACTGCCTAGCACAGAGTAGGCACCATATAAGCACTGGCTGTTTTTATTTGTAGGCCTTTTTCCACCTTCTCAAAAGGACCACTCCTGCCCACCTTATCTGTGATATCCCACACATACCATCACTCTCTATTCTTTTGCCCCTTTTCATTCTTTTCACAAACCTTATCATTTGGCAAGCTTACATGATTTTCTTATTTATTTAAAGTTGATTATTAGGAGATCCCTGGTGGTCCAGTGGTTAAGAATCCACCTGCCAATGCAGGGGACACAGGTTCAATCCCTGGTCTGGAAAGATCTCATGTGCCACGGGGCAACTAAGCCCAGCGCCATGACCACTGAAGCCCTCTTACGTAGTCTGTGCTCTGCAACAAAAGGAGCTTCTGCAATGAGAAGCCCGTGCACCACCACTAGAGTAGCCCCCACTCACTGTAACTAGAGAAGGCCGGCATGCTGCAACAAAGACCCAGTGCGGCCAAAATAAATAAGTAATTCTTTTAAAAAATGAGTATTAGTCTTTCCCACTAGCATACCAAGCCTGACAATCCATGGGTCTTAAAACAGGCTCAGTGAACAATACAGGCTCAATAAACAGTTGTCAAGGGGCTTTGCAAGTGGCTCAGCGGTAAAGGATCTGCCTGCCAAGCAAGAGACACGGGAGACATGGGTTTGATCCATGGGTTAGGCAGACCCCTTAGAGAAGGGAATGGCAACCCACCCCAGTATTTTTGCTTGGAAAACCCCATGGATAGAGGAGCCTGGGGGGCTACAGTCCATTGGGTCACAAAAGAGTCAGACACAACTTAGGGACTGAGCACGCACACAAACATTTGTCAAAGGAAGAGGACAAAAAGGAGGAAGATGTCAGTTCTTCCCTGAAGAAATAAGATTCTGATTGGAGGAGACTGAAGACTGGGGAGACCACTCCAACACATCAATGGGTAAAAACAATCGGGAAGAATCGACTGCCAACCAGCTGAAGGGGCCTTTAGAAGAGTCTCAGCACTCACAAAGAGGGGCAGGGCCATGGGGGTGCCAGAGGAAACGCACAGACACAACGGAGACATTTGTGTCCAGCCCAAACAGGTCACAAAAAGTTCTCTGGAGGCCAGAGAATCATTTTAACTGAGTGATGCCACCTTGAGAAAGCAGGAGTTGCAAAGATGTCATTTCCCCAGGATTCTGTATTAATTATTTCCTGGCCTAAGGCATTCCATGTTAATTGGCCTCAATTAGAAAACTTCATGTTTATGTTTGTGCTGGCAAAAGTTGGGGGGGCAGGGAAATGTATCATTTTAAACAATCACTTAAATCCTCAAGATGACACTGTCATCACCTTCCAGGGTAGACCAGTTGCACAGACCTGCAGAATACTAAGCAGTATCTTTAAATGTTATATTGATGTGCATATGTGCCTCTCCTACAATCCTGAGAAGGAAATAAATATTTGGTCCTGTTTTCCTTCCTTCTGCATATTTCTCCATCTGTAGTTTCACAGTCCAAGCTCCCTAAAATAAAGTTTCCCCCTCAAAGCTTCCTCCTTTATAAACAAAATAGCTAATGGTCAGTAACAAAACCTGGGGAAAATCATTTGGAAAAAAAAAAATTCCAAATCAGGAGAAAAATAGAGGCATATAGACTCCTCCAGCACCACCATCCTTATCTGGTATGAGCACTGACTGCTAACAGTTCTCAGCTGTTATTTTTCCCTAGAGCAGGAATCAGAAAACTACAGCCCAAGGGCCAAGTCAAGCCCACCACTTGTTTTTATCAAGAATCCTTTACTGGAACATGACCATGACCTTTAATGATTTATGTTTGGTCTATGGTTGCCTCCCCAATAACTGAAGAATTGAAATAGTGGTGGAGGTTGTATGGCTTAACAAAGTCTAAAATATTTGCTCTCTGACCTCTAATGGAGTCTGCCAACCCCCACTCCAGAGCAATATTGTCCAGTAGAAATATAATGTAACACAGATGCAAACTATTATATATAGAATTAGTATTACATATATATATATATATATATATATATTCTATTATATATAGAATCAGTAAGCCACAAGACCCTGTACAGCACAGGGAACAATATTCAATATCCTGTGATAAACCATAATGGAAAAGAATATAAAAAGAATATATATATATGTATAGTTAGGATAGCAAGGAGATAAAACCAGTCCACCCTAAAGGAAATCAATCCTGAATACTCATTGGAAGGACTGATACTGAAGCTGAAGCTCCAATACTTTGGCCACCTAACAGGAAGAACTGACTTATTGGAAAAGACCCTGATGCTGGGAAAGATTGAGGGCAGGAGGAGAAGGGGGTGACAAAGGATGAGATGGTTGGATGGCATCATCGACTAAATGGACATGAGTTTGAGCAAACTGCAGGAGATAATGAAAGACAGGGAAGCATAGCGTGCTGCAGTCCATGGGATCACAGAGTCAGAAATGACTTAGCAACTGAACAACAACATGTACCTGAATCACTTTGCTGTATAGCAGAAATTAACACAACATTGTAAATCAACTATACTTCAATACAATAAATTTAAACAAATGAATATAACCCAAATGCATTTCAAAAATTTTTAGAGAAATTATGTGAGCCACATATATAATTTCAAATTTTCAAATAGCCATATTAGAAAAAAATGAAATTTATTTTTAAAATCTATTTTATTTAACCTGGTATATTCAAAATGTTATTTCAATGTGTAATCTACTTTATAATTATTAGGGAAATGTAGACATCACTTTCTTCACACTAAATCTTCAAAATATGATGAGTATTTTATACCTACAGCACATCACAGTTAAATCTAGCCACATTTGAAGGGCTTCATAGCCACATATGGCTATGAGCTACCATACTGGAAAGGACTACTCAAGACAGTCTCCTTTGGTTGACTAGGAGAGGTTTTACCCAGAGGTTTTACACAAGGGAAATAACATAAAATACACATATTGGTCTCTGCCCCTGGTTTCTGGCACAGAGCCCCTGAAACCTTAGTAATTTCCTAAGTGATGCAAGCACTTAATAGCATCTTTTTTCATAGTCTTTTCCATTTTGGCTTATTATTGGAGGCTTCCCTTGAGACTCAGATGATAAAGACTCCACCTGCAATGCAGCAGACCCGGGTTCAATCCCTGGGTGGGGAAGATCCCCTGGAGGAAAGCATGGCAATCCACTCCAGTATTCTTGCCTGGAGAATCCCATGGACAGAGGAGCCTGGTGGGCTACAGTCCACGGGGTCGCACAGAGTCGGACACAACTGAGGGACTAACACACACATGGTTTATTACAGTATATTGAATATAGGTCCCTGGGCTATACAGTAAGACCTTGTTTGAAGCGTCAAAGTCACTCAGTCATGTCCAACTCTTTGCGACCCCATGGACTATAGAGTCCATGGAATTCTCCAGGCCAGAATACTGGAGTGGGTAGCCTTGTCTCTTCTCCAGGGGATCTTCACAACCCATGGATTGAACCGAGGTCTCCCACATTGCAGATGGATTCTTTACCAGCTGAGCCACAAGGGAAGCCCAGGACCTTGTTTCTCCATTCTATATATACTAGTTTGCATCTGCTAATCCCAAACTCCAAGCCAGCTCCCCCTCACCCTCCCTTCCCCTTGGCAACCACAACTCTATTCTCTATGTCTGTGTGAATAAGATCATCTGTGTCATATTTGAGATTCTACATAAAAGTGATATCATATGGTTATTTGTCTTTCTCTGTCTGACTTGCTTCATTTAGTATGATCATCTCTAGATCCATCCATGTTGCTGCAAATGGCACTATTTCATTCTTTTTTATGACTGAGTAGTGTCCCGTTATATATATACACCACGTCTTCTTTATCCATTCATCTGTCAATGCACATTTTGGTTGTCTCCACGTCTTGGCTATTGCAAATAGTGCTGCTACAAACATAGGGGTACAAGAGGATCTTTTGTTCTAGTATTTGGTCTTTGACCACAGGTCCTAACACAGAGCTTCTAAATTCTTTGACATTTCTCTGATGGGTGAGGGGAATGTCTTTTGTTCTAATGAGGCAATGATTGATGGGGTCCTGGATAGGGGCTGGCCGCCAGAAAGACCAAACTATGATAAGAAGCTTGGGTGTTTCATCCCCATTCCTTATCCTCCAGGAAGGGAAAAGTGGGGGTAAAAATTGACTTAAGGATCCATCACACTTATGGGATGAAGCCTCCATAAAGACTCCAATGGTATGTGAATCAGAAAACTTCCAGGTTGCTGAAGACATGAAGGAGCTTGCAGCTGTGTATACCGCCTCCCCACACCTTGCCCCATGTCTCTTTGCCATCTGGATGCTCCTCTGCATCTCATCAAGTTGCTGTTGCGTCGCTCAGATATGTCTTACTCTTTGCGACCCTATGGACTGAAGCCTGCCAGGTTCCTCTGGCCACGGGATTTCCCAAGCAAGAATGTTGGGGTGGGCTGCCATTTCCTTCTCCAGAGGATCTTCCTAATCCAGGGATTGAACCCACGTCTCCTGCACTGGCAGACAGATTCTTTACTGCTAAACCATCAGGGAAACCCACATCTCATCATACTCTTTTATAATAAACTGGTAAAAGGAAGGAAGTGTTTCCCGGAGTTCTTTAAGTCATTCTAGCAGGTTGTTGAGCTCAAGGAGGAAGTCATGGGAAGCCTGGTTTATAACCAGTCAGGCAGAAGTATAGGTGACATCCTGGGGACTTGCAATTGACATCAGAAATATGTCTGATCTGTGATCTGAGCTTCCTCCCATTAATGTCATAATTGAACTGTGGAACAACCAGCTGCTGTCACAGAGAATCGTTTGGCGTGGGAAAAATAACCCTACACATCTAGTGTGAGAAGTGGTGTCAGTATGATCGTAAAGGAGACTCACACAGGAAGAAGAGTAGGTTTTCCCTACACAAAGCCACAGCCAATGATCACTAATGTGAAGATGTCAGAGGTCAACCCCACAGCCTCAAGGTGATGCCAGCTCTGTGATGCTTCAGAGCTCGCCGTGGGATCAGGCTGCAGCCGGGCTCCAGAGTAGACATGCTGTTTCCTTCCTCTCCTGCCCACCTCCTGCCACCGTCTCTTCCTTTCAGATATTTCCTGAGATACCCCCTCACCCCTAAAAAGTGACCTGTGCAAGAATCGACATCTCAGGCTCTGAATCTAGTAAAGTCGTCCAAGCATGAGGAGAAAAGAACACAAATATTTGCTAAGTATCCATCACATGTCAGAAGCTTAATAACTTATCTCATCACAAAGATATGAGGTAGCAAATTCTAGCCCCACTTCAAAGATATGGAAACTTACATAGGTAAGTATACTCAGACATTCAACAACATATTATGGGGTTATTTAAAATTATACTTGTGAAGGTATATGATAGTATTTAAACACGTATAATGTTGATTTGGAAAAATAAGGCCAAAATGTGCTATGTGAATACATGTGTCTTTATTTTTTTATTTTTCTGGCCAAGCCGTGTGGCATAGGGGCTCTCCCCCAAACAGGAATCTAACGCGTGCCCCCTGCAGTGGAATCATGGAGTCTTAACCACTGGGTCACCAGAGAAGGCTCATAGGCTTCTAAAATGCAAACATTCTTTAAAAGCCGGAAAGGATATACAACACAGTGCTACCCGCAACTTACTCTGGGGACTTCCCTGGTGGGCCAATGGTTGAGAATCTGCCTCCCAATGCAGGGGATGTGGGTTTGATCCCTGGCCCAGGAGCTTGGACCACACATGGTGCAGAGCAACAGAGACTATACACCACAACTACTGAGCCCACACCCGCTGGGGCAGCCACACCACAGCCAGAGGGGAGCCCACCAGCTGCAACAACAACAAAGACCCCCGTGTGCTGTAGCTGAGCCCCAAAGAAGCCAAAAACAAACAAATGATTTTTTTTAAATTTACTTTGGGCAATCAAAATGAATGGCTGTTTATGTTTATTAAAGGCTGTTTATTCTACAATTTAATAAGACCCTGCAGGGACTCCCCAGTAATAGACCTCCTGTGTCCCCCAGTTCTTGTTTACAAAAGAAGCCTCGGGCTCCTAGGCAGTCCCCAAGTTCCAAAGAGCAGATGCAAACAGTTAATCATTAGAGAAGCAGAGAAAAAGAAACAAAAAGAAAACAGTCATGCAAAAAAGGTAGTAATAACTGCGTAAATCAGCCATAAAAAGAGCCAGAGGACCCCAGATTCCCCTGCAAAGGATGAAACTCATAGGCCAACTCATGTCCTTGAGCTGTTTTTCAAAAACCAGGACCCCACCAGACAGAAACACAGAGACTCAAGGCTGGATGGAACCCGAGGGTCGATGATCAAGACGCCAAAAAATATCGTTACTTCAGCACCAACCAATCTGAAAAGAAAGTCCATGAGTTGACCACATATCCTATGACCTTCATCCCTTTAAAAACACTTCCCTAAAAGCAATCAGAGTCTGAGTCTTCTGAGCACTAACCTCCTATGCTCCTTGCTTGGCACCTGACAATAAACACTTTATTCAAGACTTCCCTGGTGGTTCTGGGGCTAAGAATCTGCCTGCCAATGCAGGAGACACGGGTTCCATCCCTGGTTTGGGAAGATCTCACGTGCCGTGGAGCAACTAAGCCCGTGTGCCACAACTGCTGAAACCTGCATGCTCAGAGCCTATGCTCTGCAACAGGAGAAGCCACCACAATGAGAAGCCCTCATACTGAAACTAGAGCGTAGCCCCGGCTCGCCACAACTAGAGAAAGCCTGCAGGCAGCAATGAAGACTCACCACAGCCAAAAAAGAATGAATTAAAACAAAAAACACTTTACTCCTTCACTACAACCATTTAATTGGCTCTGCTCCACATTTGGCAAACAGACACAAGTTTGGTTCAGTAACAGTTCCTACCATTCTGTAATTTCAGTTTTTCCAAGGAGAGAAACGGCTCCATTTCTGTTGAGGTTTGGTTTGCCTTGAATGCACTGTAGTAGAGCTTGGTTTGGTTTGGAATGAGTCAACCTAGGGTCCACATCCCAGCTCCACCACTCTGAAGTTCTATGGCCTTGGGCAAACCTCAATTTTAATATCTGTAAAAGGTGGACAATGACATATCTCATAAGGTCGTTATGAGGGTTACATGTTGTTGCTCAGTCACTAAGTCGCGTCTGACTCTTTGCGACCCCATGGATTGTAGCATGCCAGGCTCCTCTGTTCTCCACTATCTCCTGGAGTTTGCTCAGATTCCTGTCCACTGAGTCAGAGATGCTATCTAACCATCTCATCCTAAACCACCCACTTATGAGGATTACATGAGGGTTTGCATTGGAAGTGCTCAGTATGCTGCCTGGCACATGGTAGGCTCTTGGTAGATGGTAGATCCATAAACAGAGGTTGTCCAGCCCCAAGAGTCATGGTCTTTACCCTACTCCATGTTCCTAGATGGAATCCCTAGATCCCCATCATGATCTTAAAAATCTCAATTCAGGCTGCCTGAGGCTCTGCAGTAGGACCCGCAACTGGCGATTTTTGAGCCAAGAAACAGTCCCCAAAGCAGGGGGATCATTCTCACTCCCATCCCTGTGTGACTATGCCACTCGAGTTCCACTTCCCAGCCTCCATTTCCCACTGTACACTAAAAGCTCCAGGGGCTGGGAGTTCTTTCCCCCTTCTCCTGTATGTGATTAATGAGACTTAAATTGGCACAGTGATAGATGAATTATCCTAAAGGCATCGAATATTTAAAACTGAATCCTCCTTTGACAAAAATAGTCTGTAAGTTTCAAGAGCTGCTGTCCTGCTGTCCCTGTTAGCGAGCACGTGATGTCTACGGGCGCTGAATGAATTCCTGCTAAGTGCTCACCAATACCAAGGGCCGAGATAGCTTTTCCTCCTTTTGCTGTCCCTATGAAGGCAGTGTGTGCTTTCCATCTTTATCTTAAGTGACCAGACTTGTTTACAGCTGCTCCAAATAATTAGGTCTGACCACATTGCGTCGAGCACACCTCAGACCATGCACTCCTCTGATTAAGGGTTTCTAAATGGAATTATTCCTTGGAAATAAGCCTAAAGTGGATTTCTTCCCTTGAACAAGCTACTGTCCCAGATATCCACGTGGTCCTGGGAGAAGAATTTTTGTACCACATCACGCTTCCTTGGTATACAGCCTTCCATCTTTCTTCTGGGTGTGTCTGCTTCCCCTGTACCCACATGAACTTGCTCATCCTTGAAGTTCTTCTGGATTCCTCAACATGAACCCAAGTCCAGAGAAAAGAAAAAATGATGCTAGGTTCGATGCAGGATACAGGATTCTTGGGGCTGGTGCACTGGGATGACCCAGAGAGATGGTATGGGGAGGGAGGTTGGGGGGGGGGGAGGTTCAGGATTGGGAACACATGTACACCCGTGGCAGATTCATGTTGATGTATGGCAAAACCAATACAATACTGTAAAGTAAAAAAATAAAATAAAATAAAATCTAAAAAAAAAAAAGGAAAAAGTGAGTGTTAGGCGTTCAGTCATGTCTGACTCTGCAGCCCCATGGACTGTAGCCCACAAGGCTCTTCTGTCCATGGGATTCTCCAGGCAAGAATGCTGAAGTGGGTTGCCATGTCCTTCTCCAGTCCAGAGAAAAGTGACCTCCATTCTGGGGCCGCTCTGGATTACTGTGAACTCCTCTCTTGTCTGAACCTCTGGATTGATTGCTGGGAATAGCAAATACTTGAGCTTTCAAAGTCCTAGGGTGTCCATCACAACTACTCAACTCTGCCCTTGGAGTACAAACAGCCATAGAAAATACATGAACAAATGAGCATGTCAGTGTCCTAACAAAACTTTATTTATAACATTAGCAGCACGCAAGATTTGGCTTATGGATTGTAGTTTGCAGACTCCTGCCCCAGAGACCTGCAGTGGCCGTTCTCAGTGCCCTACTGAAATCCCTTTTACCAGCTGCTGAAATTAAAAGACTCTTACTCCTTGGAAGGAAAGTTATGACCAACCTAGATAGCATTTGAAAAGCAGAGACGTTACTTTGCCAACAAAGGTCCATTTAGTCAAGGCTAGGGTTTTTCCAGTGATCATGTATGGACGCGAGAATTGGACTGTGAAGAAAGCTGAGCACCGAAGAATTGATGCTTTTGAGCTGTGGTGTTGGAGAAGACTCTTGAGAGTTCGTTGGACTGCAAGGAGATCCAACCAGTCCATTCTGAAGGAGATCAGTCCTGGGTGTTCTTTGGAAGGAATGATGCTAAAGCTGAAACTCCAGTACTTTGGCCACCTCATATGAAGAGTTGACTCACTGGAAAAGACTCTGATGCTGGGAGGGATTGGGGGCAGGAGGAGAAGGGGACGACAGAGGATGACATGGCTGGATGGCCTCACCGACTCAATGGATGTGAGTCTGAGTGAACTGCAGGAGATGGTGACGGACAGGGAGGCCTGGCGTGCTGCGATTCATGGGGTCGCAGAGAGTCGGACACGACTGAGCGACTGAACTGGCTGACTGACTGACTGATGGCTCCCAGCTGCCTTCTTCTCCACTTTGGCCAGCAGAGCCTTCTCTACTAAAAAATGACTTCACCCCTACGGCCATCCAATGGGGTGGCCAGGGCCAGTGAATGGGTGACTTAGGGGAAAGCACAGAAGGCCAGCCACTTGTCTTGAGGCAGAAACCATTCTGTGGTACAACTGAAGCTCCGGAGTTCCCTCTGGGATCGGGCAGAAAAGTCCAATGCTTGCTTAGCTTTGTCTCTTTCCCCATCTTGCTTCCTCATCCCCCTTCTAAGAGCCTCCCTTGGTAAATTAAATCCTCCCAAACCCCTGTCTCAGGCTTTGCTGCTAGGAAACTCAACTTGAGATAAGACATTAAAACCCATCCTGGCTCCCTACTGGTGTCGACTTTCTCTCTTGACTGTCTTATGCTTCCTAGGTTTATCTTTCCCTGTACAATTATGAGATTCTTAGAGGGTGAGGAGTGAAATGGAGGCTGCATCTTCAACACATAGTATAGGACAAGGAATGCAGGCTTTTTATGTTAACAGGCCTGGGTTGAAATTCTGTCACTGACTTGGCTTGTGACCTAATGACAATAACTGTTAACAGTGGCAGTGATACTGGTGACCGCAGGTGCCACACAGTGGGCAGTGTGTTGTGTGGCAGGCACTCAGCTAAGCCGTTCTTGTTAGTGGTGCCTGCATTCTCCCAGCACTGCTATAAGGGCCCCTAGCCTCAGAAACTGCCCAGGTCACCCATTCTACGGATGAGAGTAAGGATGGCTACCTTGAAGGGTTGCTATGGTAACTCACATGAAGGTCAAAGTGTTCAGCAACCAGCAGATGCTACCAAAATATCTTACTTTATTATCAGTTCTTTTTATTAGTAGACTGGTATCCCAAACAAGAAATATTTCTTTAAAAAAAATTATTTTTATTTATTTATTTTACTGTACTTGGTCTTAAATTTGCAGCATGTGGGATCCAGTTCACTGGCCAGGGGTTGAACCCTGGCCCCCTGCATTGGCAGCTCAGAGTCTTAGCCACTGGGCCACCAAGGAAGTCCCCATTTCTCATTCTTGAGTTCATCCTTTTTCTAGCACTTTGCTATGTACACCACTGCCCCACCCACCAAACGTCCCTCCCATAGCAGTGCCCTGCCAATATCTGTTCAGGCAGGAGGAAAAGGGACAACAGAGGATGAGATGTTTGGATGCCATCACCAACTCAATGGACATGAGTTTGAGCAAACTCTGAGACAGTGAAGGACAGAGAAGCCTGGTGTGCTGCAGTCCATGGGGTTGCAAAGAGTCGGACACGACTGAGCCACTTAACAACAACAATAACTCACCTCTACACCCAGTGCTGCCATCTGAAAACACCTCTGACTCTCTGTCCAGTAACTTTCCTTCTAGCTGGAAAACACACTTGGTCTCCTAGTTGCCTTGATGATAACTGGTCAGAAAGTACACCTTTTATTAGCTCCTCTATCTTGCTTACACCTACCTAACAGTGTTTCTGGGATCACCTCCCCCCAAAAAAATATTGTCTCAAGGTCAGCTCCTAGAGAAATTCAAGTCAAGGCAGTCCCTAGGCCTCTTGACACTGAAAAAGTTCCTACACTTTTCCAAACACCCATACTGAAGTGTGGAGGGGGAGGACTTCCTATTCCTGCATAAGAAAACATTTGCTCTCTGGCTGGAGAGCTGGCTGTAAGAGAGGCGCATGGCAAGGGCATCTCACAGAGAACTGCCCCTGAAAGTCCTATAATTGCACCCCTGTGCCTGTTCGGCTCTCTCCCTCTCCAGCTATTTCCATCCATTTCCTTCCTGTAATTCAAGAAACAGCCATGATTTTTAGGACAAAATAACCACATGGCTTTGGGCTTAGCACACTTCCAGGAAGGAAGTAATCATGATAACAGTAATGTCAAGAGCAAACATTTCTTGAGTGCTCGTCATGTCCCTGAAAGGAGGTAAGACTTTACCCGAATTAGTTTAGTTCTCCTAACAAGAAGAAATGCGGCTGTTTGGAGGCCAAAAGTACCTAGAAATCAGTTCAAAGTGGGCCAGTTCATTTAGTCAAAGATTTTTGGGGAAAAAAGTAGATGCTCAATTTTTGTTGAGCATCTACTAACTTCCAGACGACTAAGTTATTCAGGGTCCCTCTTCTCTCAGAAGCCACATTCAAATAAGAGTAGTGGTTTTCCTGTGGAGAAGGCAATGGCACCCCACTCCAGTACTCTTGCCTGGAAAATCCCATGGATGAAAGAGCCTGGAAGGCTGCAGTCCATGGGGTCGCTGAGGGTCGCAAACGACTGAGCGACTTCACTTTCACTTTTCACTTTCCTACATTGGAAAAGGAAATGGCAACCCACTCCAGTGTTCTTGCCTGGAGAATTCCAAGGATGGGGGAGCCTGGTGGGCTGCTGTCTATGGGGTCGCACAGAGTCGGACACAACCAAAGTGACTTAGCAGTAGCAGGAGCAGTGGTTTTCCTGAGAAAACCATAATTCAAACAGACACATGTACCCCAATGTACACTGCAGCAATATTTACAATAGCCAGGACACGGAAGCAAACTAGATGTCCACCAACAGATGAATGGATAAAGAAGTTGTGGTGCATATAGACAATGGAATATTATTACTTAACCATAAAAGGAGTGACTTTGAGTCAGTTCTAGTGAGGTAGATGAACCTATAGCTCATTATTTAGAGTGAAGTAAGTCAGAAAGAGAAAAAGAAATATCATATATTAACACGAATATATGGGATCTATAAAAATGGTACAGACGAACCTATTTGCAAGGTAGAAATAGAGATACAGACATGGAGAACAGACTTGTAGACACAGCAGAGGAAGGACAGGGTGGGAAGAATTGAGAGAACAGCATTGAGACATATACACTACCATACGTAAAACAGATAGCTAATGGGAAGTTGCTGGATACACAGGGAGCTCAGCCCCGTGCGCCGTGATGACCTAGAGGGCTGGGATAGGATGAGGGGTGAAAATGAGGTTCAAGATGGAGGAGACACATGTATACACACGGCTGATTCACGCTGTTGTATGGCAGAGCCAACACAACATTGTAAAGCGATTGTCCTGCAATTAAATGCATGAAGCTGGGCACCTAAAGTCAGTGCTCTGGGACAACCCAGAGGGGTATGCTGGGGAGAGAGGTGGAAGGGGACTTCAAGATGGGGGAACACATGTATACCTGTGGCTGATTCATGTTGATATATGGCCCAAACCATCACAATATTGTAAAGTAATTATCCCCCAAATAAAATACATAAAAGTATTTTTTTAATTTAAATAAATAAAAAGAGCAGTGGTGTTTCAACCAACATGATTTTGTTCCCAGGGACCATTTGGTAGCATCTGGAGACATGTTTTGGTTGTTGTAACAGGTGGGAGGGGTAACTTGCATCTAGTGGGTACAGGTCAGGGATGCTGCTAAACATCCTACAATACACAAGACAACCCTCATAACAAAGAATTACCCGGTCCAAGTGTCCAAAGTGTCAAGGTTGAGAAACCCTGTAGTAAAGGAAGGAGAAAACAGAATAACAAATGGACCAAACAAACAAACAAACAAAAAAAAAAAACACTAAGGATTTCAAATTTGAACCTAAGCTAGGTTTCGGTTATCAATCTATAAAATGCTATTTACATCATACGAGCCTCTCATCAGTATCTACAAATGAAGGCAGGGTCATTTTTTAACATGCGTGCCCCTAACAGTATGGAGGTCTTGGCTGCACACCCGTGGGCAATCAGAAACAAGTTTCCCCTCCCCATCACATTCCAGAGCTCAACCTGGGGCTGAGCTTGCGGACTGTTATCTCTCACCGGCCCCTCCCTCCTTCCGTAAAGAGAGATGCTTTGATGCCTCTATTCAATCAGTTTACACATCTTGGTTTTTCATTCCGCCTCATTTCACAAAGGGTTTCAGGCAGTGAAGCAAAATATAAATAAACAATCATACATCAAAACCAGGGACAACAGGTGTGTGGGGTTGTTTTCTTTATGGTTGTTGTCTGGAGTCTCTTGTCTGAGGAGCTCCTCCTGAAATATGACACGCGCACACACACATACAAACACAAACACACATTCGCTGCTCCATAGCGATCCTGTGCTTCTGTGAATTGATTCTGCCTACGTCCAACAGTAAACCCACGATCCAAGACTAACCAATCAGACTTCCTCAGTTAACATGATTGGTCCATGGATGGGCACGTGACCTACCAGAAACCAACGGTAGACCACGCCCAAGTTTTTCCACAAAGTTGTAGAGAAATAAGCTCTTTCCTTCTCTGTAGGTCTGGAGGCTAAGGACAGTGTCAGATTAGGGCTGCTGAAGCCAACTTGCCTTCCCAGGGAAAGAGCTTGTCTGAAAATTAAGTGGAGAGAGGCACACAAAATCTAGAGATGAAGAGTCAGGCCCCTGAGAACACTGGCTGAGTCCCAGCTATGCCTGAAATTCCTGACCCACTAAGTCCCTGTTTGCATTCGGTTTCTGTCACTTGAACCTACAAGATTATGACACATTACAGGGCATATGCCAAGATAAGAGCAAAATGGAAACAGGGAGTAGGACAGGAGGGTGAACACAGGTTTGAATTTGGCTGTGTGCTTCCTGGTAGTCAAAGTGAAAAGGGAAAGCTGGTTACATCATTTTCATGAGTGCAGTGAGAACACTCGGGCTCCTTGAGAGAAGCAAAGCGTCTCCCTAGCACAGACTTCTCAAAGCATCATAAGAAAGGAAACACTGAGATATGAAGGATGGTGCTTTATCTGATTGACACCTTCACGAATACAGATAGTAAACTGCCCTTTACAGACTCTGAAGCAGATGCTGGGGGACTCACTCTTCCCCAGTTGCTCAACTTGTTTCTGTGGGACTTAGAGAGAGGCAGTGTGCTCCAAGGATGAACTTTCCTGAAGGTTTCCTCCATGTGTGAACATTCCTAGAACTGGTTCCAGGACATTTTAATCACGACTGATTCTCAGCCCATTTCTGCCGTTCCCTTCTCAGAAATAAGGTCATTTCAGGACTTCCTTGGTGGTCCAGTGGTTAAGAATCCACCTGCCAATGCAAAGGATGTGGGTTTGATCCCAGGAAAGGGATCTAAGATTCCACATGTCACTGGAACAACTAAGGCCTTGGGCTGCAACTGCTGAATCCAAGTGCCACAACTAGAGAGCCCACGTGCATCAAGGGAAGATCTGCTTGTCACAACAAAGATCCCATGTGCTGCAACTAAGACCCGATGCAGCCAAGAAATAAATAAATATTTTTTTTAAAAAGAAATAAAAATCATTTGTTTCAAATTCAGAAGGTTCCCCCCTCCCCTTCAGAGGAGGAATATTCAAAAGAACTGGAGCCTCCTGCCCTCTAGCGCTAATGAAGATGCACTGAGGGACCCACAGAGGTCAGAGGTCTCAAGAGCTTCCCTCTTCTTCATATCCTGTCTCCATGATTAACTTAGGCCATTGGGATATCATGTTACCATCAGACTATCACAGCACTAAGGATTTCAAGTGACTCCAGCCCAAGTAACAGGTTCCCCCAGGTTCCCTGTTCTTACAAGCAAAAAATTGCCAAACTTGTCTTGGTGAGGTGATGCTTTGATGAAGTATATTCTAACCATGTGTCTCATTCAAGTACCATAAACACAGGCAGGTTTGTCATCTACAACTGTGACACTAAAGAAGACAAGATTTGATTGTATTTGTTGGTTTGCTGCCAAGGGTTTTATATGCATTATTGAATTTCATCTTCACAGTGATCCAAGGAACCAGATAGTAACACCATATCCCATGATAGGAGAAAGAGGTTATATACTTTGTCCAAGATCACACCATTAGCATTAATAAAAGGCAGAGCCCATGAATCTGAACCCAGGTCTAAAGGACTCTTGACCCATGCTCTAGACTCTGCCTCAGACCTTGGAGGGTGAACAACATGTAACCACAAATGGGCAGAAGGATCCCTTGCTCCTGAGGTTCATCCAGCCAGAAATGCCTTCCTTCCCACCAAGGCTACCACTAAAATATGATATCTTGGAGGTGCTGAGTCACTCAGTCGTGTTCGACTCTTTGTGATCCCATACACTGTAGGCCATCAGGTTCCTCTGTCCATGAGATTTCCCAGGCAAGAATACTGGAATGGGCTGCTATGGGAGGAGTCAACCTTCAAATGCCTACTGCCTCCACCAGAGTATGGATAAGTTAGCTGAACAATTAGGGCTCTTAGACAGTATTTCTCAAAATATCACACAGAACCATCCATGTCAGGATCACCTGGGAAAATGTAAGGCTGTTAAACAGGCATATATCCACTGTCGTGGAAGGAATGCTTGTGTCCCCCACAAATGCATACGTTAAAGCTCTAACCCCAAGGTGACTGTATTTGGAGATGATAAAGAAGATGATGAGATGGTTGGATGGCATCATTGACTCAATGGACATGAGTGTGAGCAAACTCTGGGAGATAATGAAGGACAGGGAGGCCTGGCGTGCTGCAGTCCATGGGGTTGCAAAGACTGGGACATGACTGAGCAACTGAACAACAACAAAAGGAGGTGATGAAGGTTAAATGAGACTGTAAGGCTGGGGCCCTTATCCAATAGGGCTGCTGCTGCTGCTGCTGCTAAGTCGCTTCAGTCGGGTCCGACTCTGTGCGACCCCATAGATGGCAGCCCACCAGGCTCCCCCATCCTTTGGATTCTCCAGGCAAGAACACTGGAGTGGGTTGCCATTGCCTTCTCCAGTGCATGAAAGTGAAAAGTGAAAGTGAAGTCGCTCAGTCGTGTCCGACCCTCAGCAACCCCATGGACTGCAGCCTTCCAGGCTCCTCTGCCCATGGGATTTTCCAGGCAAGAGTACTGGAGTGGGGTGCCATCGCCTTCTCTGCCAATAGGGCTAGTGCCCTTCTAAGAAGAGATTTGGGGCTTCCCAGGTGGTGCAGTTTGGTAAAGAATACATCTGTCAGTGCAGGAGATGCAAGTGACGTGGTTTTGATCCCTGGGTCAGGAAGATCCCCTGGAGAAGGAAATGGCAACCCATTCCAGTATTCTTGCCTAGAGAATTCCATGGACAGAGGAGCCTGGTGGGCTACAGTCCATGAGGTCACAAAGAGTCAGACATGACCGAGCAGGCATGTGTGCATGCGCGCACACAGACACACACACACACACACACACACAACAGAGATCTCTCCTTCCGTCCACCAGGTGAGGATGCAGTGAGAAAGCAGCATCTGTAAGCCAGGGTGAGAGCTCTCACTAGGAACCAAACTGACCAGCACCTTGACCTTGGACTTGCCAGCCTCCAAGACAATGAGAAAATAGCTTTCTACTGTTTAAGCAACATACACTGTGGTATTTTGCTATGGTAGCCTGAGCAGATGAAGACATCTACTGGTAAGCGAAATAAGCAAGGTGCGAAAGTGTTTACAAATGTTAATAAATATCTTCAGGAGAACAGACAATAAGCTTATTACAGTGATTGCTTCTGAGGAGGAGAACCGTGGGCTGGAGGGCAGGGGGCACCTTGTGTTTATACCCTTTTGTACCACTTCATTATTTTCTCCATATTCATGCTAACTATTCAGATAGATGAATGTGTTAAGTTTTTGGAAGTACTGAATGCAAGAAGCAAGAGGACACTGTCCAGAGCCTGGCTACGCTGTCCTTCTGGGGAAATCTCCAGCTCCACCAACCACCTAAAACTCAATTGCTGAAAGTCTAACAAATATGCAATGCTAGAGTTATAGATACAAAAAATAAATGGATGGTTGCCAAAGGGGAGGGGATGAGGAGAGGAAAGAACGAGGTGAGGGAGATTAAGAGGCACAGAATTCTAGGTGCAAAATAAATGAGTCACCAGTATGAAATGTACAGTGTAGGTAGAGAATGTGCTTAACAGCTATGTAATATCTTTGTATGGTGACAGATTGTAACTAGACTCACGGTGATCATTTTGAAATGCATAGAAATACTGCGTCACTCTGTTGTGTAACAGGAACTAACCTGGTGTTGTAGGTCAATTACACTTCAAAAGCAAAGTCATAGAAAAAGAGATCATATTTGTGGTTACCAAAGGCAGGGGTGGAGAAGAATTAGATGAAGGGGCTTCCCCAATGGTTCAACGGGTAAAGAATCTGCCTGCAATGCAGGAGATGCAGGAGGCGTGTGTACGATCCCTGGGTTGGGAAGGGACCCTGCAGAAGGAAACGGCAACCTGCTCTAGTATTCTTGCCTGAGAAGTCCCACGGGCAGAGCAGCCTGGGTGGCTACAGTCCATGGAGTTGCAAAGAGTCAGACACGACTTAGCGACTAAGCACACGTGCAGTCAAAAGTTACAAGCATCCAGTTATAAGATAAATAAGTACTGGGGTGTAACATACATGCGATAAATCTAACACTCTTATATGTTACACATGAAAGTTGTTAAGAGAGTAAACCCTAAAAGTTCTCGTCAAAGGAAACTTTTTTTTTCTATTTTTTTAATTTTGTGTCCATGTGACATGATGGACGGTCACTAAACTTCTAATAAGCACTTCAGGTTGCACGTAAGTCAAGCCATATGCTGTACACAATCTTATACAGAGCTGTATGTCAATTACATCTCAATAATACTGAAGAAGAAAAAAAAGTACTATAAGTAAATGGCAAGAGACACTCCCCAGAGGTTTGGGTGAGCTGTCCTAGTAGAACGTCCTCAGCTCCACCACCGACCTAAAAGTCAATCCCTACATCTCCAAAAAACATGCAATGCAAGGGCACTGGTGGACCTGCATAACCCAGGGGGCTGAGCTGTGATTCTTGGGAGGACCGGCTAATTGTATGAGGGTGAAAAAGTGAAAGTTGCTCAGTCCAAGCAACTTGTCCAACTCTTTGCGACCCCATGGGCTGTAGCCCACCAGGCTCCTCTGTCCATGGAATTCTCCAGGCAAGAATACTGGAGTGGGTAGCCGTTCCCTTCTCCAGGGGATCTTCCCAACCCAGGGATCTAACCCAAGTCTCCTGCATTGCAGGCGGATTCTTTACCATCTGAGCCACCGGTACCTAAGTGGTATTTTCTGCTCCAGGTTATAACAGTGATCTCAGAAATGACATCACTGGGGTAAGGTACAAATAAATAAGCCCCACTACCCTCCAGCCAGTCCATACTATGCCAGGGGGGTGGGCAAGTAGGTGAACCCCGTTTTGGGATTATCCATGGCACCAAGTAGGAATTTCATAGAGTTATTCATTGGAATCCTGTCTTGTGCAGAAATCTAAGGCCAGAGGGAGCAGCTAAAATCATGCTCAGCCAAAATTACCCACAATGGCTGTTTCTCCGGTTGAGCACCAGATGAAGTAAGTGGCTTCTGTTTGGTGGCCAAGTTATATGAAAATGCATATCTTTAAATGCTAGAATCACACGCAGGAGAAGCTCGTGGGAAGTGAGTCTGTCTGCGGCAAAAGCAGACTCATGTCTCCCGTCTCACTCCGAGCATATGCTCATTGTGTGGAAGGGTGAGCAGAAATACTCACGTTATTTATGTTGCTCTCTCTCTCTCTCTCCCTCTCACGCCCTCTCTCCCATTTGCTTCTTCCCATCCCTGACCTGAGATCACAGAATAGAATTCACATGTCTTAAAGGCACTTCTGTCTCCCTCTACTCCATAGTAAGGTAAGAAAAGATGGCATTGGACTGACCTGGCTCTTCCTCCAATCATGGAAACTTAGAGAATTATTATCATCAGATCCCAACTGTTCAAGCATCCAGTTTCCTAGCAACCCTCAAAATGCTTTGGTGAAGGGTTAGAACGAGGACTTCATGGGTAAGCGGATAAGGTAGTGGCAGCTGTGTTGGAGATGGCTTGGGAGCTTCCCCGAATTGTCTTAAAAGGCCATTCTCATCCATCATCCCAGCAACCCAACAAGACACTTAGTCACAAAAGTGATGTAAGGCAGCCCAGCTGCTCAACACTCGCAGAGGCTCAGGTCTAAATTCCTTAACCTGGACTCGGGGGCCTTCCATTCATCAGTTTCATCACTCTTCACTTTCGTGTGCAGCCCCTCCACCCCAGCAAGGCTGCCTCCTCTCCATCCACCTTTGCAGCCCTCTCTGAACGGCTTCTTCTATACGCCCGTGTTTCTACCCACATCTCCCTCCTTGCCAACCACATCCCCTCCACCCATCCACACCTCATGTTGTTGTCGTTTAGTGGCTAAGTCATGTCCGACTCTTTGCAGCCCCATGGACTGTAGCCAGCCAGGCTCCTCTGTCCATGGGATTTCCCAGGCAAGAATACTGGAGTGGGTGGTCATTTCCTCCTCCAGGGAATCTTCCTGGCCCAGGGATTGAACCCACCTCTCCTGCTTTGGCAGGCAGGTAATTTACGAAGCCCACCCACATCCCACACCATCCTTGTAATCACTTGACTGCCCTCCCCTAGGAATGCTTTCCCATAATCACTTAACTCTGACTGCTGCTGGAGACATTGTATAGGTTTCGTTATTAGGCCTAATTAGAGATACAGGGCAAATTCATCCCACAAGAGCTAAGCCACAGAGGAAGAAAATAACACAGGAAAGTTGGCCAGGCAGCATCTGGATGTTGGCAGAACTGAGTGGTCTGAAGGGGTTCAGACAGATTTCAGGCATATATAAATTCAGAAGAGCGATCAGACAAAAGATGGGATTTGTTTGGACCTTGGTTTCTCTCTCTGAATATTCAGCATCCATCCCTCCATTGTCTGCCCAGAGTCTCAATTTCATTTTGGAGACTTTCGTCTTCCTCCCGTGTGCAGTCTTGGTGAGACTGTCAGTCAAGGTACCAGCCCTCCCTAGACAAGGTTGACCATGTGACTCAGTGTGGGCTAGCCAGACACTCCCCAGGACCTTATATTTAAGTGGAGTAGGCACAAAGAAAGAAAAATGGTTATAATGATTGATGTCTGCAGGGGAGCTTTGACGAGACCACAGATTAGCTCAAGCCACAAGCCCTGGTTAGAGCTGCCCTGATTCTTACTATGCCAAGCTTTGTTCTTCAAATGCCCCTTCAGTTCTATGAACCATCCCATATTCTTCAAAAGAGCTCCCTTTTTGCTTAAGTCACATAGCACTGACTTCTGTTACTTATTTTTAATTTCTTTTATTTTTATTTTTTGGCTGAGCTGTGTGCAGCAAGCACACAGGATCTTAGTTCCCTGACCAGGGATTGAACCCACTCCCCCTGCACTGGACGTACAGAGTCCTAACCACTGGACCACCAGGGAAGTCCCTGATTTCTGTTACTTATAACCAAACCAGCCTGATACGGACTGTTTACATCGAGCCTTGAAGGATGACACAAACTAGCACGCACAGAGAGGAAGAAAGAGAATTGTTAATAGCTTTGTCCTCCACTGGCTCTTTCAAGACGCTCTAAGGGGTTGGCTAGTAACTTTGGAATGGGCACACTCCGTATCAATGTGGTTCTTGTTGTCTTAGTCACTAAGTTGTGTCCAATTCTTTAGTGACCCTATGGACTGTAGCCTTTCAGGCTCCTCTGTCTGTAGAATTTTCCAGGCAGGAATACTGACGTGGGTTGCCATTTTCTTCTCCAGGTGATCTTCCCAACACAGGGATCGAACCTCATCTCCTGCATTGGCAGGTGGATTCTTTACCACTGAGCCCCCTATCAAAGATAGGGAAAACTAATAGGAAAGCGCCCTATCAATGAAGTCTGCCTGAAACCAGAAAGGATTGCCCTGGGAGATAATAAGTCTACCACCAGGGAAGGTGATTAAGTTGGATGGAGTAAACATAAACCCAGCAGCATTCTTCTCAGTTCTCCAGTATTTCATTTCCTCCATACACATCAGTAATTGCTACACAAAAAGATATTTAACAGATCTATCAGTTTGAAAAACACTGAAATGAATGCAATTATAAATGGCTTTATTACTTTTATTCTCAGCCTTTAAGGTGCCAATAAGATGCACTGAGAATCTCCAAGAGGTGGAGAGAGCATGTAGCAATTCCCAAATTTATTTGGGCAAGAAACTAAAGGACCAGTGTTCAGTGGAACACCCACTGGGAAGCCCAACTAGAGGGACAGAGCAGTCCTGGGACACACCAGAACCGATGTAAAGCACCTAACACAGTGCCTGGCATAGCAAGTGCTCGAAATCGTAGCTATAATCTGCACAGACACACCTCAGAGATACTACAGGCTCAGTACCGGATGACTGCAATAAAGCAAGTATCACAATAAACAAGTCACACAAATTTCTTGGTTTTCCAGTGCATATAAAAATCATGTTTACACTAGCCTGTAGTGTATTAAGTGTGCAATAGCATCGTGACTGAAAAAACGTACATACTTTAATTTAAAAATACTTTATTGCTGAGAAACGCTAACCATTATCCAAGCCTTCAGCAAATCATGATCTTTTTACTGGTGAAGGATTTGAAATATGACAAGAATTACCAAAATGTGAGACAGAAACACAAAATGAGCAAATGTTATTGGAAAAAACGCTGCTGACAGACTTGCTTGATGCGGGGTTGCCATAAACCTTCAATTTGTAAAAAAAAAAAAAACAAAACCAAACATGCAGTATCTTTTTATGGCTGAACAATATTTTATTGTATATATGTACCACGTCTTTATCCCTTCACCTGTCACTGGACATTTAGGTTGCTTCCGTGTCCTGGCTATTGTAAATAGTGCCACAATGAATATTGGGATGATGTATCCTTTCAATTAATTGTCACTGATTAGCTGTCCCTTAAATGTGGTGTTAACACAACATTGTAAATCAACTAACTCAAAAAAAAGTTTTAATGCAGTATCTATAAAGTACAATAAAGCAAAACTTAATAAAACAAGACATGCCTGTAATTAACATCTCACTTTGTTCCCATTTCTGAATATCATTTCCCCACATTTAGGAATATGACCTCTTCCCCTCCCTCACCAGACTCTAGCTCCCTTGGGCTTCCTTTGGCTTCACAGATGAAGTCGTTTCCAGCCTCAGAACCATTGCACATTCTGTTTTCTCTGCCTTCACTTTCCCCGGTGCTTCACTTGGACAGTCCCTTCTCACTCATCCTTGGGTCTCAGTGAATTGTCACCCCCTCAGTGAGTTAGCCCTGTTATCCTTAGTCCCATCATCTTCCTTGTTTCCTCCTACACTTATCACAAGTAATATCTCTTACACTTTTTTAATATATTTAGATTTGCAAACAGTCCTATCCTCCTCAACTGTAGACTCCAGAGGTCAGAAACCTGGCTGGGTTTTGCTCCATTCACACAGTGTCTAACTAGATCTAACAAGAAAAAGATTTATTGAATACATGCATAAGACAGAAGTAATTCCCTCTACAAAGGATGAGCTTCCCAAGTGGTACAGTTGGTAAAGAATCCACCTGCCAATGGAGGAAACACAACAATAATTTTTTAAAAGATCAAAAATATACTATTGAAATATTCAGCTCTAGGTTGACTCTCCTATAGGAAACAAAAAAGTAGTTCTGTTATGTAATTTTATGGTAGAATGACTTGTTACATGTAAATAGCTTAAAGAACCTAGAAGAACAAAGGGTTGTAATATGCCTCAGACTATCCACTCATGTATTCATCCATTCATTAAAGATATGCTAATCACCTACTACACATCCAAACACCATATGTTAGGCACCATGCATTGAGGCCTTCCCAATCCATCAAGTGGGTTTATATTCCCTCAGTTTATATTCCATTTATCTTCCCTCATTAAAAAAATCATAAGTGCTTAGACTTATGTCAATAGGAGTATAAATATAAGGCAAACAACACTATGCTCCTAGCTAGCTCTCACAGCAGACACAGTTAACCAACCACAGCACTCGTGCCCACTGGGTTTGACTCTAACCTAAAACTCCCTCTCAGCGCTTTTCTTCGGGCAGCCCCTTCCCAACACGCAAAAGGGAATCCGTGTGCCTACTTTGGGGAGAAGAAAGAACCCAGATTTTGAAGTAAGACTACAGTGTATGAGATGGTTGGATGGCATCACTGACTGGATGGACATGGGTTTGAGTAAGCTCCGGGAGTTGGCGATGGACAGGGAAGCCTGGCATGCTGCAGTCCATGGGGTCATAAAGAGTCAGACACAATTAAGCAACTGAACTGATACTGATTCAGTGTATTTGAATCCATGCATCAGATGCATAGCTTCTGATACATGGTATCTGATATCTATATCTGTTTACTCTGTCAGATATAGATAACCTCAGCCACCATACCAGCTCATTAAGAGAATTAAATGAGATAATACATTGGAAACACCTGGCAGACAAGGCCCAATAAATGCTAACTATTGGTGTTATCACGCTTACCCAAGTAAACCTCAGAAAGTGGTTCACATACCGTGATGCTTAATCAAATGGGCTGACATGAACAATAACCTGCTGAGACAACCGCAACAGGATACAAAGCTGGAAAACCGGGCAGAGGGAACCAACAATGATGTCCTCTGTCTGCACCCTTCCCCACCATGATATATCCCATTTCTCTCCCACACTTTTACTAAAAAGTATCCTTGGGGGGCAGAGGATGCTCAGAGCATTCGTGATGGAAAATTCAGAGACTGCATCTTTTGTTCTTGAGTGCTTTTCTTAGCTTGACCTGATTTTGCTCTGAGGGTGAGGATTATAAGATCGGTGGCATATTGGGGGCATTTTGGAATTCAGAGTCAAAAGGTAGCTAAGTACTTGATCTTAACCATAGATGTTATACCCAGGGCATATGGCTTGCTACTGGAGGGCTGTCCAGTTATGGGATATGAAATGAATCGGTGGATCTGCTGGGTTTTTGGGTTTTTTTTTTTTTCCCTTTGTATCCACCATCTCCTCCCTCTGGATTTTAAGACTTCCTTTTAAATATAATAATTAAATGTGGAACATAGCTGTTTGGGATTTAATAGTCTGCTTGGCAATATTTGAAAATCAACATTATAATCCTAAGCAGGCTGTTATTACGGTTACTTGGCATACACCGGAGTTGAGTTTTTTTTAATTGTGCACATCAACACAACATAGTTATTTCAAAAATGTTAAATACGCCCAACTCCCTCCTTAATTTGCTTTCGTGGTGATGAAATTGAGAGCCAAGATGGAGAAGGGATATCGCGGGGGACCTAAGACACAGGGAAGTCCAAAGGAATGACATGGGAGAAAACGCTATTGAAAAAAGTCAATTGTGCTCAAATGGGTAGACTGAACTTGGTGTGACACTTCATAATTTCCAGGTGATGCTGGAATACGTATTCACGATTTTTTATTATATGTAATTTCCAGGTGATGCTGGAATATGTATTCACGATTTTTTATTATATGTAATTTCCAGGTGATGCTGGAATATGTATTCACGATTTTTTATTATATGTAATTTCCAGGTGATGCTGGAATATGTATTCACGATTTTTTATTATATGTAATTTCCAGGTGATGCTGGAATATGTATTCACGATTTTTTATTATATGTAATTTCCAGGTGATGCTGGAATATGTATTCACGATTTTTTATTATATGTAATTTCCAGGTGATGCTGGATTATGTATTCACGATTTTTTATTATATGTAATTTCCAGGTGATGCTGAATATGTATTCACGATTTTTTATTATATGTAATTTCCAGGTGATGCTGGAATATGTATTCACGATTTTTTATTATATGTAATTTCAGGTGATGCTGGAATATGTATTCACGATTTTTTATTATATGTAATTTCCAGGTGATGCTGGAATATGTATTCACGATTTTTTATTATATGTAATTTCCAGGTGATGCTGGAATATGTATTCACGATTTTTTATTATATGTAATTTCCAGGTGATGCTGGAATATGTATTCATGATTTTTTTATTATATGTAATTTCCAGGTGATGCTGGAATATGTATTCAAGATTTTTTATTATATGTAATTTCCAGGTGATGCTGGAATATGTATTCACGATCTTTTTATTATATGTAATTTCTCTGGGTATGCAACTTGGCATTTGCTAAACTTTGATAACTGCACTGAAAGTTTAGTCCATAAGAAATAAAACCCTGGTGAACTGACAAGAAAAAGTGTGAGTAGCAATTACTTGAGAAATGTGCTCAGTGTTGTATTTTCTTATATTCATTTTTATTTATTTATTTGGTTTCACTGGGCCTTAGTTGTGGCACATAGAATCTAGTTCCCTGACCACGGATTGAACCCTGACCCCCTGCCTATGAAGCATGGAGTCTGAGCCACTGGACCACCAGGGAAGTCCCTCAGGGTTGTATTTTGACAGTGCTTATTCAACAATTTTGTTATTGAGCACCTAACATAAAGAGATAGACAAGTTTCCTGGTCTTGTGGAGCTGACCTTTGGATGGTGAAGATACTAAAGAAACAAATAAGCAAGTTGATGTTTAGGCAGTGATATGAGCTATGATGAAAAGAAAATGGTGACCTAATAGAGAGTTATGGTTGTGGGATTCCATATGTAGGGTGAGCTACTTTCTATAGGGAGGCTTACCTAGGTGGATAACTGTTTAGCAGAAACCTAAATGATGCAGAGAATGGGGAAGGCAGAGGGAAAAGCAAAAAGAAAGTCCTTACCTAAGGCAAAAGCAATCCTGGTTCATTTAAATAAGAAAAAGGAGAGCTCCCTGTGGTCAAGAGAGTGAAACAGTGTTTGGGCCAGATTATGCGAGGCCAAGTAGGCAAGTGAGGAGTTTGTTATCATTTTTGCACAGAAATGGGCAATGGAGAGCTCACCTGCAGAGTTTTAAGCAGGAAGTAGCATAATGAAATTCAGGTGAAGACCCCCAAATGTCGTTATGACCCAAATTGCCCAATGTCAAATGCAAGAGCACTAGACCTGGGGTTTGGAGTTTGGGATTCTAATCCTTGTCTTGCCACTTAACCAGTGCTCTTAGCTTAGACCGATCACAGCTAATTAAGTGGCTGGGCTTCATTAGTTTATTCACCAAGTAATTACTCATTGTCTACTGTGTTGGAAAAGATCCTGATGCTGGGAAAGATTGAAGGCAAGAGGAGAAGGGGACGACAGAGGATGAGATGGTTGGATGGCCTCACCGACTCGATGGACATGAATTTGAGCAAACTCCAGGAGTTGGTGATGGACAGGGAAGCCTGACATGCTGCAGTCCATGGGGTCACAAAGAGTTGGACATGACTGAGTGACTGAACTGAACTGAATTGTTTTCAAGTCTAAATGTTGGGAATAGAGATACACAGAGAAGAGGTCATAGACTGGTAGAATAAAATCACGACAGATTTAGCATACTTATGGATACATTTGAGTATCCCAGCTAAAGAGGCAATAGTCCCAAGGTGGTTTTTCTAAAAGTTAGATGAGATAACCTAAGTATTGGAAACTGTGGGTAATTTATGATGGTAGATTTTGCTTATAGAAATCAGCATTCTTTCCCATGCAAGTGACAGAAACCCGACTCAAGCTGACTGAGTTTGAAAGAAATTTGTTCTGTTACGGAAAGGCCCGTGGCTTCAGGTATGGCTGGATCCAGGAACTCAAACAATATCAGAACTAAACTCATTCTCTCCCCCTTTCCATTCTGCCTTTCTCTTCCATGTCTTTATCCCATGGCAGGATGCTCCCTCCCCTTGTGATGGCAAGGTAGCTTCAAGCAGCTCCTACCTCCTAGCAACCCTAAGTGATTTTTCTTCCAAGCAGTTCAACAACATGATAGACCTTATTCACATTGAAATAAAATGAAATGGTCTCATTTACATAGAATTAATAATCATTACGACTGGAGATTATTTTGTATCTACAAAGAGGCGATGATTAATGACAGAAGCAAGATTTTCAGTACCACATTATGTGAAGAGGTTCATAATTATATGTATAATGGTGGTGGTTTATTCGCTAAGTTATGTTCAACTCTTGCGACCCTATGGACTGCAGCCTGCCAGGCTCCTCTGTCCATGGGACTTTCCAGGCAAGAATACTGGAGTGGGTTGCTATTTCCTTCTCCAGGAGATCTTCCCAAGCCAGGAATCGAACCCACTTCTCCTGCACTGCAAGCAGATTCTTTATCAACTGAGCTATGAAGGAAGCCCATAGGTGTAATACTCATGTAAATTAAATAACAATGATTACATGTTTAAAGAACCATACCAGGATCTGAACCTACCCACCTCTATGCTTATTAGCAGAACAAAAATCTTCATAATGAGCAATTTTTAAAAATATGCTTATACAGTCATGAACATTTTGTAATATACAGAAGTATTAAGTCACTACACTGTGTATCTGGAACTAACATGGTGTTGCGGGTTAATTATACTTCAGTGAAAAAAAGAAGCAGGATCAGGGTTTAACTTCAATCATTGTTCTAGTCTATGGATTTGGGGAAAACTGCCTTATTTATGTTTTCTTTAAACAGAGACAATATTCTCTCATGTCTTTAGGTGTACATCTTATGTGTAACTGAACCACTTTACTAAACAGTAGAAATCAACACCACATTGTAGGAAAAGTTAAGACTCCGAGCTCCCAATGCAGGGGGCCTGGTTTCAATCCCTGGCCAGGGATCTAGATCCCACATGCTGCAACTAAAGATCATGTGTGCTGGCCACAACTAAGACCTAGCACAACTATAAATAAGTAAATATTTTTAAAAAAACACACACACAACATTGTAAATCAACTGCATTTCAATGAAATAATGTTTTTAAAGTGCACATTCTTGTCTTCACTAATACAATTTTTAACATAGTAAACATGCAATTTCTCTCTTAAAAGTAAAACATGCTTATACAATACCCCTGTCAGTTATTATCAAAGGATTGTTTGACTGAGGACCTTCCTTGACTTTGAATGTATGCACTAAATAGTTTTTAAAAATGCCTCTGAAGAATGAGGTGCTTTCTCCATTCCTTGTTAGTACTTAATAAAGAAAATAAAAAATTACATGCTGCCCCTTGCACAACTTTCAATTCATGGGCTTTAGGCAGTTCAATATTTTGTTAAAATATCTGAGTATCTGAATATTTTAAACAGCTTTCTTTGGATAACAGTTAAGGCATCAAACTAAGGAGGAACTGCACCAAGAACTATGAAGTCTATGCCTGTGCTTCACATCCTTAAGTCCATTTCCAAGAACTGCCAAGTAAACATATATCTGTGATCAGTAATTGTGTCCTAAATATTCACTTTTAAATAGCAATTCATCCACTTTTCATCACTCTGAATTAACAACCATATCAATATCTCAGCTAATTTGCTTGCACAGTTTGTTAAATAATTCTATTTATTTTTATTTATTTATTTTTCTTGGCTGTACTGGGTCTTCATTGCTGTGCAGGTTTTCTCTAGTTGCAGGGGCTGCTCTTCATTGCGGTGCCCAGGCCTCTCCCTGCTATGGCCCCTCCTGTTGCGGAGCACAGTCTCTAGAGTGTGTGGGCTTCAGCAGTTGGAGCACGTGGGCTCTGCAGTTGCAGCTCCCGGGCTCTAGAGCGTAGGCTCAGTAGATGCGGCTCATGGGCGTTGCTGCTCCACTCTGTGTTGGATCTTCCCAGATCAGGGGTAGGACCTGTGTCTCCTGCACTGGCAGGTGTGTTCTCCACCACTGAACCACCAGGGAAGCACACTAATGTTTTCTAAACAGTGTTAACTTCACAAGTCTCACGGCTGTGTCACTTTAGAAAGAAAAACAGAACCCCTGCATTTCCATGTACTTCAGTCTCATTATTTGTCAAATGCAAAGAATGGGCTGACTTTAAGCTCCATGAAGTCATATGCACATGCATACATACATATATATATCCCTATATACAGTGTGTGTGTATGTATACCTACATACATATATATGCACGCGTGCACACACACACAAAATGCCAATCTCCATATCCCTAGCACTAAGCCCCAGTGCCTACCATATAGTAGGTACTCAATACATACCCATCCGATGAGCAAACCATTTAAGGAATAATCAGTAATTCCCCAAAATGTAAGTCTGTGTTCTCACTTTCAACTGACTGGTGGCCAAAAAAAAAAAAAAAAAAAAAAACAGAGAGATAATATAAGGATGCTGGAATGAGATTTTTTCATAAAATCAAATTCATTCAGTTTAGGAGTTGTATTTTATTTTGAGAGCTATATCTAACCTAACTGTTTGGTGTTACAATGCCCATATCATTTGTGAAATGATGCTGATTGCTTTCATAGTTACTTTTTACATCATTATCTTCCTTAGCAAAATTGAAAGCACACTATATTGGTCCCTCCATTCTTGTTTTAGGTTTTGTTTTTTTTTTTTTGGTCACCTTTGAAACCAAAAATGTGGTAAACCAAAGGCAAAATGACTCCCAAAGTTCTTTCTAGCTCTGAAATTCTGTAAGATAGACTTCTTGCTGGGTGGCTTGAATAAATACATCCGGGGTGTGATTCAGCACCATGGACAAATCTCCCTGGACTAAGGGCTGGATTTCAAAGTGTAAAAATCCAGGCTCTGCTTTGAGCTCGGCCGTCTTCGTGTGAGCACACAACTCCAGGCCTAATACCTAAATTAATGAGTCTAAGTCTCCATTCAATGAAATATTCAGATTATGATTACATCTAGTTTCATTAACTGCATTCTCAGACTAATGTGACCGGATTTCCTTTTCAACTTGTAATTAACTTTACTGAGAATTCTTAATTGGGATTTTTTTCCTAAAGCCTTATTACAAATTCTTTTAATATATGCATTATGGTATTAAACTATGTTGCTTAATTTTATATTGGCTGTTATTTTTAAAAGAAGAAAATATTCAGGGACTTCCATGGCAGCTCAGTGATTAAGACTCCGTGCTCTCAGTGCAGGGACCACAGGTTCGATTCCTGGTCAGGCAAAAAAGATCCCACAATGCTCAGAAAAGAAAAAAAAAAAAAGAAGGAGAAAATATTCAATGCTAATCTCCAAGAACAGCAAGCTGACAGAGACTGTTCTGCAAAGAATCTGTACTCAAACCTGAAAGCTGATCCTGAAGTTTTGGGCTTCCCACATCAGACATGGCACTTTAACTTTCCTACCAAAAGCAGTGTGACCCTAAAGGACCAAATCCTCTTCTCCCCTTATATAATTTGTATAAAACCAATCAGACATGCAAGAGAGATCTGTGTTCTAGGACTGGTAATCCTCTTCTCAATCAAAAGCAAGCAAAGTCAGTACATAAAAATCTTCTGCTTTCTTTCACTCTGGTTCCTGGAAAGTTGTTGGGGACTATTTCTCTCACAGAACAAAATACCTATTTCTCAGGAAAATCTGTCATTCCCTTCCCTCCCCATCAGCCCCAGGTGTTTTGAGGAGGCTGGCATGATGCTCCCACAGCATTCTGTACTTACTCCCATCACGCTGCTTTGCAAGTACCTATTTCCCCTTCTGCCTCCCTGGCTGCATCACAGGCTCCAGGAGGATATTTCTTATTTTTCTTTCATTCACCCTCATACCTCCAGTTTTCACAGAGCATTGTGTGACACATAGCAGAATTTTAGTAAATTTTAGTTCAGTGTTGATGAAGACATGGAAATATTAATGACAAGAAAGCAAAGATTGGTGAATATCTGAGTCTTCCAGAAATGATGGCTATATCCAGTTGGTCCATTTTCAAAGAAGCATGTCGTCTAATACAGTGATTCTTAATGAGGATCAATAAATAAAGGGGAGTAGGAGAAAAGACATAATCTGGTACGTCATCCACTGCATGTCCTTGAAAGAAATGAGAAAGGTCATGAATAGAGTTCATGCCTGAATCCATGTCTAGGGTCTGAAGTGTTAAGTGTTAATTGCTCAGTCATTTCTGACTCTTTGCAACCCCATGGACTATAGCCTGCCAGGCTCCTCTGTCCGTGGGATTCTCCAGGCAAGAATACTAAAGTAAGTAGCCATTCCCATTTCCAGGGGATCTTCCCAACCCAGAGATGGAACCCGGGTCTTCTGCATTGCAAGCAGTTTCTTGACCATCTGAGCCACCAGGGAAGCCTAGGATCTGAACTCCTTATCAAATATGTAGGGGCCTTGGGCAGATTACTTAAACTCTCAATGCCCTAGTTTCCTCATCTGTAGTATGGGGGTGCAGTACCTATTTCAATTATTTCATGGATTGTTGTGAGAAGGAAAATGCATACATGTAGTAGGTACAGAACAAATGTTATTATTTCATGTATTCCTCTCTTTTGTAATCCACCCTGTCAATCACATAACAAGCATGTTGCATCTTTTAGTCCCTATACCTAAATAGAAATGCTCTCCCAAAGGAGCTGGATAGGCTTTCCCTAGAATGGAAAGAGCAGAACTTGGCATCTTTTAAACTAAACCAGACACTGTGATAAGCACTTGGGCTTTCTTTACAAATAGTCCTACAGCTGGTTGGAAGCACTTTGAAAGGCAATGTAGATCCAATTAGTCAATGCCATGTGGCCAGCATTAGTAGCAATTTTGAAAAGAGCCCAGGATATGACTTACAGAAAGTGCTATTTTTTTTTTCTTTTAAGGGATCTGTTTCTGTTGCTTGTGCATACACACACACACACACACACACACACACACACACACACACACACACACACACAATCTCGTTTTTCTGGGTGGAAATACAAGGCATGCTTGGGGCCAGACAGATTTCTATGGGTCTGGTCTGCTAGTGTAAGCAAATATTAAAATCAACACTCAGAACAAAAGCTCATGTGTTTTAATGGGACTCGAAGGAAAACATAAGACTCAGGAACAAATGGCTAAGAACGGGACACCTGCTGCACCCCGGTTATTTCTTTGGGAAAGAGTTGACAGTTTCTTCAGTTCTCATTTACATCCGAAACAGTAGTAGAACACATACACACACACAAATGGGGTTATCAACAGGCAGCATGAAAATATGTTCACTGTGAAGACAACTGCATGATAAATGCTGCTGATGAGCATCACTGGCCCCTAGGCTATGGACTACCTTAGCATCAATGCTCAGTCATTCCACAAATAATAACAGTAACAATCAATACATATGTTACCGGGCACTACACTACATCCTTCGTATGTGTTCTTTTATCTCCAAAACAAACTTGTAAGGTAGATGTTATTTTACTCTTTTCAGTGAATGGAAAACTGAAGTTTACAGAATTAAATTAATATTTCCAGGATTCCACAGCTCACAGATGACAGAGCATACATACACCCAATCCAACGATGTCCACCCCTCAAGCCTATATCTCCCACACCCTCACTGCACTATCTCAAAGACAAACGGTCTACTGTTAAATGAGCAACATCACATGTTAGGATTCCATCTATAATGGTGAATACTTCAGGAGAAAACCAGGGCTCTAATCTAAAACCATATCAAGTGAACTCAGGCCACAGCACTAAACCTAAAAATGTTTTTAGGGACTTCCCTGATGGTCCAAAGATTAAGAATTGGCCTTGCAATGCAGCAGACACAGGTTCGATCCCTGGTCGGGGAACTAAGATCCAACATAACATGGGGCAACTAAGCCTGAGCCACAGCTAGAGAGCCCTTGCGCTGTAACACAAGATCCCAGATGATGCAATGAACATCCCATGGGCCACAACTAAGACCCAATGCAACCAAATAAGTGTTTTCTCTTCAAGTGTTTCTGGTGGACCCAGTGTGGCCCAACCCCCTAACTCTTAGCAATGCTATAATCCACTGACCTGTGTGCAAAACTATTTGCAGTCATAGATCTTCAGATGGAAAGACTACCTGTCCAGTCATTTCAGGAACACGAGTGCTGGTAGCTGTCACTTCTTAGAAGAGAATTAAAGCCTCATATGAGTCAAAATTAGCCAAGCTTCCTCAAAACTCAAAAATCTCAAGGGTCCTGTTAATGGGTTCCCCTGGACTTCTTACAGAGCTCCGGCAAGGGAGTCATTCATAGACGCATGTAATCATTCATTCGACAAATGTCTGTTGAACACTGTAATTTCTAGGCAGTGGAGGTGCAGAAAAGAATAAAACAAATGTAATCCTTGCCCCTACCCCTAGGAAGCTTAAAACAGCAATCTCCTCTGTGCTTCTCAAACATAGCCTGCTTGGAGACTAGTCCCGCCTAAGTCCTGAGACTGACATTCTCCATCCCACCCAACTGATTGCTCAGGAGTCTGACAACTGATTCAAGGGAGCCAGGTTGATGGTCGGTCAGAAACCAACCACATTTTCTCTCTCTGGATAAAGTGAACTGAAAGACACTGTGATTGAGCATACTAAGGACAGAAACAAAAGTGATGCTTTACCCACTCTACTTCCTTAAGTCCCTAAGGTGCCCTGATTCTCATCCTTCCTAAGCCTGGATATTCACCAGGAGATAACCCATATGCCTCCATTAAAGTTCATGCTATGATATTGTATTGGTTTTGCTATACATCAATCAATACAATATTGTAAAGTAATTCACCTCCAATTAAAATAAATAAATTTATATTTAAAGTTCAGGCTACAGACTCAGACAGACCGGGGTTTGAATCCCAGCTCCTCTGTGAATTAACTCTGCTATGGTGGACAAGCTGTGTAACTTTCAATTTTATTAGTTTCAAATATACACAAATATAGACTAGAATAATGAATCCCCATGTAGTTGGTTACCTGGCTGTAATAACAGTATTTTTCCCATTTTGTTTCATCTACTATACCCCACAATTTTATATATTCCTGGCGATGTTAAAAATAAATCTCAGTTATCATGCCAGTTCTTTAGTTTCCATGAATCTCGGTTTTCTCCTTCATAAAACAGGGATAACGATACCTCTTCCACAGGCTTTTTCATTTATTAGACAAAAATTTATGGAGCTTCTGTCATGAGCCAGCCCAGTCCTGCCGTGGGGAGTACAGCTGTGACAATACGAAGCTTTTTTCTTGTGGAGTTTACAATATAGTGAAAGAGGAATAAATTTAAATCATGAGCATGACAACTTCAGAGAATACAAAAGTTATAGAGAGAATAGTGGGGAAATGGGGAACCGTAGGTGACTTGGGAGCCAGAGGTAAACAGGGATGTCCTCTCTAGTGCGGTGGCAATAGGGGTAACAGATGAGGTGCAAGAGGCCTGGGATCCTGTGCTATAGACAAAAAGCACAGCAGGTGCAAAGGCCCTGAGGCAGAGATGAGCTAGGCTGTTTAAGCATTGTTTTGCATATTAAAGGAGTTAATATATTCAAAACATTTAGCACCTGTGCCTGGCCCAAATGAAAGAAAAGGTGTCAGTCACCCAGTCATGTCTGACTCTGCAAGCCCATGGCCTGTAACCCACTGCCTGGCTCCTCTGTCCATGGGATTTCCTAGGCAAGAATATTGGAGTGAGTTGCCATTTCCTCCTCCAGGGGATCATCCCAGCCCAGGGATCAAACGCCTGTCCCATGTTTCCCGCACTGGCCAGCAGGTTACCACTAGCACCACTTGGAAAGCCCTTCTTTTCCTTTATACATTATTACAAAATATTGAGGACAGTTCCCTGTGCTATACAGTAGGCCCGTGTTGGTAATTCCTCCCAATTTTTAGAAAGTATGTGGGAATATTCCTTCTAGTATTTCAAAAAAAAAAAATCGAGTATGGGACATCCTGGGTGCCTTTGTAAATATGGACAAATGAATGAAAATCCATTTAACCCTAAACATGAGCTGTACAACATCTTCAGAAACTAAGTCACCGATCTGCTTTTCATCTGATTCCTCATAAACCCGCTTAGAAATGGTCCTGGGGACGGATAGGGTGGGAGCAGAAGCTGGAATAAGAATCCAGTCTTTCTGATGAGTTCTATGCCCTGAAATAGCAAGTCAGCATTTCACCAGAGTTTGGGGTGAGATCTCACTTGCTCAGATTATGCCCATGAAATAAATACTACAACACTGACTCCATTCAAAAGTGGAGCTGTATGTTTGTACGGAGTGTGAGGGTCCTTTGTCCCATGAATAGATATGAGAGCACAGTCAGGACATCAGCTGGTTCCATTCCAACACTGAGCAGGTGCATAACTTAACGCGAGGCTCTCATAGACACTGGGCAACACTTTATACAGTGGCAATAAAGGCTGTGTAATTGCCACTGACTTATTTCATGTTGTTTCCAGCCTTTGCCACATCGTTAAACAATATTGCACAACCAAAATTCTCCTATCAAGTCAGCTGCAATAACTATAACATAGTGTTCTGGATTGAATCCTGGAGCAGAAAAGGGACATCAGAGAAGAAACTAGTGAGAGTCAAACAATACCTACCATTTGGCTAAAAATAATGTACAAATATTGACTTCTTACTTTTGACATATAACTATGGTGTACCATAGTCATGTAAGATGTTAACATCAGGGGCAAGTGGGTGAGAACTCTGTGTACTATTACCTTTGCTACTTTCCTATAAATATAAAATTATTCCCAAATTAAAACTTTATTGCAAAAAAAGCGTGCTTTTAGCACAAACAAGTCAAGAAATGTTGATCCTGGTTGTATTTGGTCCCCACAGTCCCTCACTCAAATCTCACAATCTTGACACTAAAAGAAGTCTACATTTACCCTGGACTCTCAGAAGGTGGGGTTGGGGGGGGCTGTCACTGGCAAACAGGGCGGCTGGGGTGGGGAGACGGTGCACGTTCACAGCACTTGAGAACAAAATGTGCCTTCAAAAGCAAACTGTAATTACACAGAAGCCGAGGAGCTTTTGCAGAAAATCATTCTCTCATCTGAATCTACATCCTGTTAATCAAAGAGGTCCAAGCCCTTTTGATTATCAGACTAAATATTTTTAGCCAATAACACTGAATGCCTGAAAAGACCCTGAACAGCATCTGCTGGAAGATAAAAAAAGGCGAGTCCTGCCTATATCAGAGGAAAAATAAACCATAGGAAACTGATAAAGGTTGGCAAAAGAAATTTCCCAATATTGAAGCCTTTTCCTCCCTATTTGCCTTCACTCTAGTCCTTCCTGACTCCCCTCCTTCCAAATATCCAGGTTTCTAGACTGACTGCTGGTTCGCTTAGTGTTTGAAGCATAAGGAAAAGTGCAGAAAGTGATCTAGTGTTAGTCTCAAGAGGAGAAGATGATTATTCTCTTAAAGCAATGTCAAGTGGGTCACCAAACAGAGATAAAAATAACATTTAAGTTGGAACTTCAATCAAATCTCACAACTTGAATATTTAGTGAAGAACACCCTAAAAAGGGCACAATTGTGCCCCTTCTTGTTGGATCACAAATAGATGCATCTTTCCACTTTTTGTAATGGTAAATCTTTGCAGCTCCCATAATGTCCAGAAAAGGGCTTTATATTCATTGTGTGCCCGGACTCTTTGTGACCCCATGGACTGTAGCCCACCAGGCTCCTCTGTGCATGGAATTTTCCAGGCAAGAATACTAGAGTAGGTTGCCATTTCCTATGCCATTGTATTCAGTAGTGGCATTCTAATTCTGGCACCAAGAGCTGGTCTTACTTTCTGATTTTCAGACAAGATTCCTTCTCTCTTAGTTCTCTGTTAGTCAGTGGGCTCTGGAGACTGCGTGGCTTCTTGAACCTTTAATAACTGATAATGTCAGCCACCTAGCTCTTATCTTCTCAATGAACTCCAAAAATCATTGTTTCTTTTGAACACGTGATTTTTCCCACGTGTCCATAGTATGTAAAGAGCTCCTGTAAATCAATAAAAGACAAACACTTTATTACAAGTAAATATTATCACTACCAACTACTGAATTAATTTGTTATTTAAATTAAACTCATTAATGTAAACCTGTAGAACAGCTATATGCTCTTATTTTCCAGATATTCCCAAAAAATACTAGGAAATAAGGATGGAACCAACTAGTAGAACTACATAATATTAATATCTGTGGTAATTCCTAGGAGAATGCACTGTTTGTGACATTGTACCTAGAATTCTCCCCTGCAGTTTGTCAGGAAAGCTCTAGTGCAATTCCACCCAGTAAAATATTACAAGACACATTTTTTTCCTTGATGTAAAAGATCACTGATTACTGAAACACAAATATAGACTAAAAGCAAGACTCATAAATAAACCAAGTTAGTCAGTCACAGGAGACTTCTGAAATACTCAGTACCTTGAGACCCATCTCTGAACCACAATTTATTTTCAGTACAACTTTAAACAAAGATCCCTCACTAAAGCAAGATTCATTAAGGTTGCCTGCCCTTTTGCCTGACAGAGTGGTGTAATTTGAGTGACTTCAATGAGTTTGTTATTCCACTCAAGAACTGATTCAAAATCATCCTAGAAATTGAAACTTCAAATGAGAAACTTTCAACAGCCACCTTTTTATAGCCAGGGACTCAACACCATTTCAGCTTTCTCTACTTCACGGTCATATTCACTTGCTTATGATATTTAGGACACATATACACCTAGGTTCAACTTATTTTCCACTGCATTCTGAAAGAGGATGTGTTCATTTCCATCAAAGCCAGAACTGGATGCAACAATTGCTATATCGGAGTTGGCGTGATTCACCATGCCTTTCAGGGCTGTGAGATTTGGTCATAAAACTTCCAGTGACTGTGTATTTTGCTCTAACATGTGGCTATTTCTCATATCATTTTTCTGATCCAGTTCATAAATAAATAATGTCAAGTTATTTAATAGAATGGAACTTAAGACTTTCTACTTAGTAACCATTTCAAACCACATACACATCAACTTTGCGAACATACTGCAACATTTCCAAGGCGATGAGAAATTATCACCATGCAGAATCAGATAGTTTGCATCACCAATGTCAAATTCCACAGACTTACTCCTCTACCCATTGAGCCTGAAAATTTGCAACCAAACAGTGCAAAACTATGATTCAGCAAATAAAACACCAATGCTGTTTCTGGTG
Organism: Ovis aries; assembly: GCF_016772045.2. NCBI lineage: Eukaryota > Metazoa > Chordata > Mammalia > Artiodactyla > Bovidae > Ovis > Ovis aries. Next base: position 12,142,877 of record NC_056077.1, on the reverse strand, counting down.
GAACTTTAGCAAAGGTGACCCAGACTAGAAAAACGTGCAAAAATGCCAGAACTGTTTCTGTTTTTTAAAAACCTCCAGCTACAACTAAATGCATCCTTTAAATTTTCTGGCTTTTATTATTCTAAACCAAGCCTTACACATTACTTTAATGTGGGGCTTACTTGAAAACATAATTGCTAGGAATAACCATGATAGTACACTACTGTCAAAAACAAAACAATCTGATTTTTCCCCACTCTCTATAGTCAGTACATCAGCTCCATAATATATATTGTATATACTGACCTTTGAAAGGAAAGAAAATCTTTGGGACCATGCTAAGATTCCCAGGTATGCTCTGTCAGCTAAGGAATACCTATTGAAACACAATAGCAAATGCAACTTTTTTCCCCTGGGAGAACAACAGAACAATTTGCTTTTGTTGAATCATAGGTATACACCCAAACTAACATAACCACAATTCAAAAGCCCCCACATACATGCACAGGTATACACACACACACACACACACACACACACACAGAGTTTGTGGATTATGTTTATGAAACTCTGGTTTCATGAAAAGTAAATCTAATTCTTCTGAACCAGTATCTGTTAGCTGAAAGCCATAGGAAACCAAAAAAGTGACAACTGGTCTACCTCACGAGGCAGACAGATAAGCAAATGAACCATTGGTTAACAGATTACCCAGTCAAGATGAACCAACAAAATAGGTTATTGGCTGACAGATTTACTATCTAGGATGAACCAACCAAGTAATCCTTTGGTTAGCTAAGTACCTAACCATGATGACCAGCCAAAAGAGCTATTAGTTAACATATGACCAAGATGAACCTCCAAAGTGGCCTGTTAACAGAAGAACCAACCATGAGAAATCCACCACGTGGATGACTCTTTAATGGAGAAACAAAGTGAAATCTGAGGATGCCACCCACAGTTAGATCTAGAAGAGATAAAATAAAACTTCTTATTCAACAAAGAGAAGCTCCTCATGAACCCAAACACACACCATGAAATCTGGAGGTGTGACCACTGCTTGGGTCACCCCACGGGACTGGAACTGGATGGAGAGATATACTTACGAAGATTATTTATGGGGGTTCTGGTATCCATGTTCTCATAATGCTGGACGTGGACCACAATGTTGAGATCTCTCTCCATGTGGTCAGTGTTGCAGTGGCCCTGTGGCCTCATGACGTCTGCAAGGGCCCTGAGAGGAGAGAAAGTTTAAATTGATTCATTCAAAACAATGACTAGCACCCACTTATTCTTAAAAGTTGAAAGTGGCTCAGTCATGTCCGACTCCTTGTGACCCTATGAACTGTAGCCCACCATGCTCCTCTATCCATGGGATTCTCCAGGCAAGAATACTGGAGTGGGTTGTCATTTCCTACTCCAGGGGATCTTCCCCACCCAGGGATCAAACCCAGGTCTCCCACATTGCAGGCGGAGGATTCTTTACCATCTGAGCTACCAGGGCTTTGGGCTTATGAACAAAAGACAAGACCTCTTTCTCCATAGAGCTACCATTTACTTAGGGTGGAGGGGAAAAAGACATAAGTAAAGAAGATCACTGCAATTAGAGATTACATAAGGATCTCCTGCAGAGGAATTCATACACCTCTCATGTTACTGATGTAATAGCAGTGTTACCCACTTTATAGAGTTATTGAGAGGATTAAATGATGGATATATGTAATACGTCTGCACCCAACAAGTTTAGTCACCTTTTATAACTAATCCTAATAATTAAAAAAAAAAAAAAAACAATGTTTATTCCCAGGTGACGCTAGTGGTAAAGAATATGTTTGCCAGTGCAGAAGATGTAAGAGACATGGGTTTGATCCCTGGGTCAAGAAGATCCCCTGGAGAAGAAAACTGGCAACCCGCTCCAGTATCCTTGCCTGGGAAATCCCATGGACTAGAGGAGCCTGGTGGGCTACAGTCCGTGGGGTCACAGGGAGTTGGACACTACTGAGCACAGTACAGTACTCTTGCTAACCCTAGATCAACACTTCAGGTACAGCTACGGCCCAGTATTAGTAACAATCAGTAACATTTATTGAGTACTTCCCATAAGCCAGGCACTATGCTAGTCACGTGACATGCCTTAATTCAATTAGGCAGCACATAAACACATCACGAGGGTTATTACTCCTTCTTTGCAGATGAGTCAACAAAGACTCAGAGAGGTGAAGTGATTCCACTTACTTGAAATGTTCAGAATGGGAAAATCCATACGGACAGCAGATTAGTGGTTACCAGGGGCCAAGGGTGTGGGAGGGGAAATGGGAAGTCACTGTTAATGAGGGAGGGGTTTCTTTTTAGGGTGATGAAAATGTTCTAGAACTAGACAGTGGTGATGGTTGCTCAACTTTCTCAATATAGTACAAACCACTGCATTGTATACTTAAAAAAAGAGTCTGAAACTGACAGATTGGCTGATCAGGAAAAAGCCTTCCTGAGGAGGCATCTGAGCTGAGCCCTGAACAGGGAGGTGTTACTGCCATAAAGAGGATGAAAGAACATTCCAGTCAGAGGAGTCAGCAAGTGCAGAGACCCTGAGGCTTGAAGAGTTCAGATCTGAGGGACAAGAAGGTTAATAAAGCTGAACTGCAGCCAACAAGTGGGAGGGCATTACAAGGTGTGGATTACTATACCCACTCTCCAGAACAAAGACTGCCCAGCGGGGCTTCCCTGGTAGTCCAGTGGCTAACATTCCAAGCTCCCAATTCAGGGGGCCTGGGTTCAATCCCTGGTAAGGAAACGAGATCCCACATGCTGCAACTAAGACCTGGCACAACCAAATAAATAAATAAATATTTTTTAAAAGACTGCCCTGTAGGGCTACAGTCCATCAGGTAGCAAAGAGTTGGACATGACTGAAGCAACTTAGCATGCACGCACGCACGCACGCCCAAGTTAACCCAGCTAATCAGTGGAGGGACTAAGATACAAACCTGAATGTCTTTGAAATCACTGTTTAAGCTCCTGCCGACCCTGCACAGTAAGCAGAACCTGAAACTTGAAAGGGGCTGCAGAAAAGAAATGTTTGAAACACAAGACAGACGTCTCTCAAAACTAATTTGCCTTTTTTTCACTTCTAAACATGTTCTTTCCTAGTTGCAGGACAGGAACAGAGAGCCAGACATAGAGAACAGATTTATGGACACAGTGAGGGCAGGAGAGGGTGGGATGAACTGAGAGGCCAACACTGAGATATATATGTTACCATATGTAAAACAATAACTAATGAGAAGTTGTCGTAAGCTGATTCATGTTGATGAATGGTAGAAACCAACACATTGTAAAGCAATTATCCTCCAGTTTAAAAAAAAATTTAAGAAATACATTAAAATAAAAATAAATAGATACATAGGTTCTTTATTGAACTTCAGAGGATCTCTGAACTCCTCTAGAATTGAACAGAAATTTTATCTGTGCATTTTTCCTGAACAAGAAGCCATAGTTTGGGATTTCCCTGGCCATCCAGTGATTCTGCCTTCCAATACAAGGCTTGATCCCTGGTCGGGAAACTAAAATCTTCCATGCCGAGGGGAAACTAAGCCCACAGTCTACAATGCAGGGCCCGCACACTACAGTGAAGACCCACTGCAGCCAAAACAATAAAATAATCAAATAAAAATAAATAAAGGCAGATTGAGACACTATCAAGTTTAAAAAAAAAAAAGGCCAGAGTTCTCACCACATTCTCTAAAGATTTCTCTCCAAAATTTCAAAATATTTGAACTTTCAACAGGATAGCAAAGTAAATGATCAGGGTGGCTATCCGTGAATTAGGTCAGCACTGCCATCGGCAGATTCCCTGGCTCCTGCTGAGTGCCAAAATTCATGAAATTCACCAGAAAGTCAAGGATACTTTTCCCCAAGGCAGCCCTTCCCAGAGGAGGCATGAGGACAGGGATTCTTAGAGCCTCTGTATCCTGGACAAGGTGTCTTCAAGGTGTGGTCCACTCACTCGGGGAATGCCTAATATAGTTTGGCAGCGGGGGAAGGAAATATGACAACTTCTGTGTATGGTCTTTAGTCATTAAAAATAAGAAATAAATGTGTGAACTGAGGCTGGAGCCCTCACTTGGAACACCCATGTCAGATGGTGAGAATCAAGAACCTTGGACCAAGGTGCCAACCTTGTCAGTGACATCATCCTTAGGGTACATCAGCTGTGCTGTAGTTACATATACCCCCAAAGGGATGTGCAAGCCAAGAATCTAGTTGTACCAAGCTAACCATCACTAGGTGGACATGGGGCTTAAGAATGTTCCCTCATAACAAAACCACAGCCCGGAGACAATATTGATGACACAAGGGCAGGAGATGATAGACTGGGCCCTCTCCTCTTCAACAGCGTCTCAGGAGGTTAGAAAAAATGATGGCCTATTCAGATCAAAATGAAGTCAGCCAAAAATAATTCACACTCTCATGAAGAATATTCAAAATATGGATCCATGTATGAATGATGAGCTTCATCCTCAACACACATTAGTGTGTTACTAGACAAAGTCATCACCATAGGCAACAAATTGTAAAGATTTGTTTCACCTTCAGTTCTGTTTAATATACCTGCTCTTACGTATGCTTTAGAGTCTATCTAAACAACAAGGTCCTATTATATAGCACAACATTCAAAAAATGAAGATCATGGCATCCAGTCCCATCACTTCATGGCAAATAGGTGGGGAAACTGATATACTTTATTTTCTTGGGCTCCAAAATCACTGCGACAGGGACTGCAGTCAGGAAATTCAAAGATGCTTGCTCCTTGGAAGAAAACTTATAACAAACCTAGAGAGGGTATTAAAAAGCAGAGATATCACTTTGCTGACAAAGATCCATATAGTCAAAGCTATGGACTGTCCAGTAATCATGTATGGATGTGAGATGGACCATAAAGAAGGCAAGTACCAAAGAATTGATGCTTTTGAATTGTGGTGCTAGAGAAGACTCTTGAGAATCCCTTGGACTGCAAGGAGATCAAACCAGTCAATCCTAAAGGAAATCAACCCTAAATATTCATTGGAAGGACTGATGCTGGAGCTGAAGCTCCAATACTTTGGCCACCTGATGCGAGTAACTGACTTATTGGAAAAGACCTTAATGCTGGGGAAGACTGAAGGCAAGATGACAAGGGGCAGCAGAGGATGAGATTGTTGGATAGCATCACTGACTCAATGGACATGAGTTTGAGCAAACTCCAGGAGATGGTGAAGGACAGGGAAGCCTGGCATGCTGCAGTTCATGGGGTCACAAAGAACCAGACATGACTTAGCGACTGAACAACAACTATAGCACAGGAAACTATATTCAATATCCTGTGATAAGCCATGCTGCTGCTGCTGCTAAGTCACTTCAGTCGTGTCCGACTCTGTGTGACCCCATAGACAGCAGCCTACCAGGATCCCCCGTCCCTGGGATTCTCCAGGCAAGAATACTGGAGTGGTTGCCATTTCTTTCTCCAATGCATGAAACTGAAAGTCAAAGTGAAGTTGTTCAGTCGTGTCCGACTCTTAGCGACCCCATGGACTGAAGCCTGCCAGGCTTCTCCATCCGTGGTATTTTCCAGGCAAAAGAGTACTGGAGTGGGGTGCCATTGCCTTCTCTGAGTGATAAGACATAATGAAAAATAATATGAAAAATAATATATATAACTGAATCACTTACTGCAGAAATTAATACAACATTGTAAGTCAACTATCTTTCAATAAAAATTTTAAAAATAATAAATGCTATAGTGTACCTAATAACTGTTGGCTAGTATGTGCATATATCGTGTATGTTAGTCCCTCAGTCATGTCCAACTCTTTGGGACCCTATGAACTGTAGCCTGCCAGGCTCCTCTGTCCATGAAGTTCTCCAGGCAAGAATACTGGAGTGGGTTGCCATTTCCCTCTCCAGGGGATCTTTCCAACCCAGAGATCGAACCTGGGTCTCCTGCATTGGAGTCAGGTTCTTTACCATCTGAGCCACCAGGGAAGCCCATATATTGTGGTGTATACTAAAACCCAGGTTACAAATAGGGATGTGTTTTTTTTTTTTAATTTAGTGAATTAGTGGAAATAACCAACTATGTACTACAAACCAAACTAATGCCCAAGGAACTGGTATTTATGTGTAGCACACACTCCGAGTGCTTCTCAAACTTGAATGTGCACACGGATTACCTAGGGGGTTTTTGTTAGGAAGCGGATTCTGATTCAAGATGTCTGCAGCAGGCCCTGAGATTTGGGGCCAGGTGATGGAGAGACCACTGGTCCACACTCGGAAGAGCAAGATCCTAAAGGTATTGTGATGGTGAATTTTATGTGTCAGTTTGACTGGGTGCCACAAGGTGACCAAAGATTATTCTGGATGCCCGAGTGGATGTTTTTGGGTGAAATTAACATGTAGATTGATAGACTGAGGAAAGCAGACTGTCCTCCACAGCATGGGTGAGCCTCATCCAGTCGGTTGAAGACTAGAATAGAACAAAGCCTCATCCTCCCCCAACAAAGAGAATTTTCCTGTCTGATGGTCTTCAGACTGGGACATCAGGTCCTCATGGTTCTACAGTGACTTATAGGCTTTCAGATTCAAACTGGGACCTTAGGACTTCCCTGGTGGTCTAGTGACTAAGACTCCATGCTTCCATTGCAGGGAGCATGGGTTTGATCCCTGATCAGGGAAGGCAGTGGCACCCCACGCCAGTACTCTTTTGCCTGGAAAATCCTATGGATGGAGGAGCCTGGTAGGCTGCAGTCCGTGGGGTCCCTAAGAGTTGGATACGACTGAGCGACTTCACTTTCACTTTTCACTTTCATGCACTGGAGAAGGAAATGGCAACCCACTCCAGTGTTCTTGCCTGGAGAATCCCAGGGACGGGGGAGCCTGGTGGGCTGCCATCCATGGGGTTGCACAGAGTCGGACACGACTGAAGCGACTTAGCAGCAGCAGCAGCAGGGAACGAAGATCCCACATGCTTTGAGGCACAGACAAAAAGTAAAAAAAAGAAGAAAAAAAATGGACCTTGACTCTGCAGATTTTGTCCCTACCAGCCTCCATTATCATGTGTGGCAAGTCTGTATCTCTAGATAAGTAGCTAGTTAGACAGATCTCCTAAAGATTCTGTTCCTCTGGAGAACTCTGACTTAATAAAGGCACCTTATTGAAGAAACTACACTTTTCCTCGATATCCCTTAACCCAGTTCCAAACAGCTGAAAGACTGCCATTTCTGAGGGTGAAGATGATGGAATACTGGCAGTTTCATAAGGTTCAACTTAGTGTCTATTCACTTGTACATTCCCTTGGACATCACCCATCTCCTGCCATGGACCATGAGCTCTGTGCCTGCACTATTCCTCGCAGTCTCACAGGTCTCAGTCCAGTGCTGGATCTGCTACAGGTACTCCATAAACACCTACAGAATGACTGCATCCATGAGCAAATGAATGATGGAATGAGGAGGTACCTTATGTCACGTAAACCAGGATGTCAGGCATCAGAACTCCTATGCGCCAGGTACTATACCAGGACTCAAGTGACAGATGGGGAAAGACTGCATTCCTTACTGTGAACAATAATGGAAGGAGGCAGATGATAAACTAGTAAGCCAGTACATTAGTAAGTTCATTTAAGACTGTGATGTGAAATGAAGCAAATCACATTGAGTGATGGGCTGGAGGGAGTGGGGGAGCATTGGTAAATAAGCCTAGGGGATCAAGAACAGCTTCTCAGGCAAGGTGACACTGAGCTGAGACCTGAATGCTGAGAAAGGGCCAGCCAGAGAATCTGAGGCAAACCAACACAACTCCAAGGCAGCAATGAGCATGGCATATCTGAGGAATGAAAAGAAAAGCCTGCATCCCTTTTCTTTCCAATTACAGTGAATAAATAAAAGACCCCAACATCGCCAAATAGAGCTTAGAGTTCCAACATCTTGCTTCGAAGCCTCCAGGGGTTCCAAGGCCTGAACTGTTTTCTGACTTTTAAACACTTGAATGGGATTCCTGAGATTTTCCTCTTGTACCAGAAGCATCATTTGTTTTTCAAGGATCTGAGGGCAATGGACATGAGTTTACTCTCTGGAGTAGTGGTTATACGGGTGTAGCCATGTGTCCAAATTCATCAAACTACACATAGTATGTGTACACTGTATGGTGCAAATTAGACTCCAGTGAAGTTGGTTTTTTAAATGCAGGGTCTCAATGCCCAAAGAGAAACAAAACATATTCTGCAAGGAAAAATAATTTAGATAGCCAGTGGGAATTTTCTATATGATGCAGGAAGCTCAGGCTGGTGCTCCATGACAACCTGCACAGCTGGGACGCGGTGAGGGGTGGGAGGGAGGTTCAAGAGGGAGGGGACGTAGGTATACCTATAGCTGATCCATGCTGATGAATGGAAGAAAGCAACACAACATTGTAGAGCAATTATCCTCCAATTAAAAACTAAGATTAAAAAAATAACTTAGAGACTTTTTGTGGCCAACAGCATATGCATTCATGGGCTTCTCCAGCCTGGGCAGCTGGTGGAAGCCACAGGATAACCATAAATGTATAAGAAAAGGGAGACGGGGGGGAGCTGCAATAAGAGAGAAAAGGCAAGAGCAGGAGGGACATTTATCACTCGATGCCATTTCTTTGCAAGAGACTCAAGTGTTCGTGAAGCATGTTTGAAAAACACATGGGACATGGCGCTATGTAATTTGCCACTTGGATTTCTGACTGTTTGAAGGTGGGCAAGATAATGACATGCGTTCCTACTGGCTTCAAATGTAAAGAGCTTCAAACAGGCATTCCTGCCCTCACTAATGCCTTTGCCAAGAGGGCTGGCCCTGCCAGGGGCAGATGCAGGAAACATCCATAGTCTTGATCTGACTCGGGCTCCTTGAACCAGCCCTGACGTGTGCACTCGTATTTGCAGGGCATCAGGCACCTCTCTGTGATCGGCAAAGACTGAAGTCCTGGATGTCAGTGCTTCAAGGCAGTGCAGCCTGATAGTCAAGGACCCGTGCCATCGCTTCAGACTGTCTGGGCCTGAAGTCCAGCTCCTCCACTTCCTAAAGGATTTTGCATCCTCTTGAAAAGCAATCTGTGCCTCTGCGAAAAGCAGATTGTCATAAAGCTGACCTCCATGGGACATGAAATTAAATGAGAATTTACACACAAGCTTATGTAAAATAGCAGGCCCAGCAAGTGTCCTTGATTATTAGCCAGGCCAATGAGGGGGTGTGGGATGGATTGGGATGGACGTATATACAGTACTATGTATTAAATAGATAACTAATGAGAACTTACTGAACTTGCCACTCGTCCTGCTAAAATTTGATGCAAGTCCAGAGAGGTGACGAGACTTGGCCAATGTCACGCAGCTAAATAGACATAGCAGAGCAAGCACTAGGCACAGAGTTCCAGACTACAACTTCACCTCCTTCCATAGATAAGGGGGAGAAAGTTCCAATAAGAAGGATGATGATAAAGGGCAATAGTCACTGAGCAGTTACTCTGTGGCAGGTCCTGCTCTATGAGATTCCTAAGCTCAGTCTCAGTGAGTCTTCACACAGACCTATGACATAGGGACCCTCTTCATCCCATTTTTAAAGATAGGAATCTGAGAATCAGAGATGAGCCACAAATTTCCCAAAATTCCACACTATTAAGTGGCTGAGCTGGGACTGAATCTGGAGCCATTTGACCTGAACCCATTTCTCTTCAGGTCAGCCCAACGACCTCTCCAGGGACTGCAGGGAACATGACTGACTGAACTGGGGACCGGGGCGGGGGGTGGGGGCAAGTGAAATTAACCTGAGGGGGTCCTAAAGGGAACAGATGCCGCTTGAAAAGACAGGTCCAGGGTTACCAAAATCTATTGGCTTCTCAAGAGAAATCATAAAATCGGGATTTCTCTGAGAAACCTCCCAGTGTTTTAAATGTTGGTCACTGGTTCTAAGTTGGTTTTAAAACACTATACACCATAGAGACTAAAGAGATTTCACAGCCAAAAGTAGTGAGCCTTGACCGAAATCCTGGTTTGAAAACCCAATCTCTAAAAGACATTTCTGGTGTATGACTGGGAAAACAGTAATACAATTGGCTATTTGATGATGGTATGGAATTTTTGTTCCTTTTTGGGGGCAGGATACTGGAACTGTGTTATGTGGGAGAAATGTCCTTGTTCTTAGGAGATCCACACTAAAGTATTTAGGGATGAAGTGTCATATCTGCAACTTATTTTCAACTGCTCCAGCCAGAAAAAAAGGAAAAAAGAGAGGAAGGAAGGGACGGAGGGAGGAAGGGAAAAAAGGAAGGAATGAAAGAAGGAAGAGGGAGAGAGAGAGAGCCATAAAGCAAACGTGACAAAATACTAATAGCGATTCAATCTAAACGAGCAGTTTTGACTGGGAGTGACTCCACTCCTGGATGACTTTTGGCGATGTCTGAGGACATTTTAATTGTGTGTGGGGGCCACCTGCACCTAAGGGGGCAGAGTCCTGAGATGCTGCCAAACAGCCAGCAATGCACCAGACTGCATCCCACAACAGAGAACAATCAAGCCCCAGATGTTAGGAGTGCCAAGGGGAGGAAACCCTGCTCTAGATGAAAGATCTACTGAAGTTTATGTTTATCCTTCTTTCAAGTTTTCTGTATGTTTAAAATGTTTCACAATAACAAATTGGGAACAACTTAAGAATTCATGCGTGCATGCTGAATCGCTTCAGTCGTGTCTGACTCTTTGGGACCCTATGAACTGTTGTCCCCCAGGCTCCTCCGTCCATGGGATTCTCCAGGCAAGAATACTGGAGTGTGCTGCCATGCCCTCCTCCAAGGAATCTTCCAGACCCAGGGATCATACCCGTGTCTCCTGCATCTGCTGCGTTGCAGGCGAATTCTTTACCCACTGAGCCACCTGGAAAGCCCAAAAATAAGAATACAGACATAGAAATATGTTGCACACCAAATAAAATAGGTCCGCATGGTTTGGGACCATTTGGTACCCACCATTTGTGGTCACTTCTTCCAATAAATAGTGGTTGAATGTGGCTGTGGTTATATCTGCTGTAGAAGCTTCTATACAGTTTTCTCCACATCACAGGCCAGCCCTGCACATACTCTGGAATTGCTGTCTCTCCCCATTTTCAGTCCTAATCAGCGCAGAAGGAAGCAGGCGATGTGCCCAGGCCTCTGAGCCTGGAAACTGACCTCGTCAAACACAAACACACTGGTCACTAGGAGCAGTCAACGGTGTGACGTGGGAGCAGCACATGCTGTGAGTCTTTGAGAAGGTACCCTCAGGTGAGGTAAGAACAAACTTCCCACCCCCGTGACCCCGCAGCTCGAGAAAAAATGAATGAAGAGGCTGCAGCCAGCAGGTTAATTTCACCTGAAAGCCACCGTACAGTCTCTCTGATGCAGAGTGTGGCATGCTGGACCCAGCCAAACATCCTATGGTCCATGCAGGCAAAAGCGAATGAGCCATGGCTGGGATGTGAAATGATTAACTGCATCAGTAAAGCAGGATGCACTTGGGGAGTACTTGGGGCAGCCCCTAGCACCATGGAAACACACCCAAAGGCTACACAAATGGGGAGAACCAGCAACAGAATGTCAGTAAGAGTCACACTGAATGAATCCATCCACCCTCCATCCGGGAAAATGTTCCCAAGTCAAGTGTGGACCACTTTACACAAGCCGTTCAGGGAGGTGGTAAAAAATGCAGACTTCTGAGGCCCAGATAGATGGATTTAGAATCTCTCTGGATCAAGTGCAAGACTGTGCATTTTAGGAAGCTCCTCAAATTCTGATGCTCACTCAACCTGAAAACATCTGCCCCAGACACAGCTGACACCAGGGGAGTAAGGAATGAGCAATTTTCCATGTGACCTTGAGCAAGCTACCAACCTCAACTATGATTTGCTTCTATGTAATAGAGAATTAGCACCTGTCTCATCACTGGGCAAACTAAATTATGTTTACACATACAGACACACACACATCCCTGGTACAGTGCCTGGCACCCAGAACTGTGCTCAGCAATTGTTACTTCCTTTTCCTGGACAGTGACTGACTGAACACCATAAAGCCTGGAGAGATATACAGAAGTATAGATGCACAGACCCCACCCTAGAGATCCTGATTTGAACCATCTAGGGTGGGGCCCCTGGCAAGAGAGTTTTTTTAAAAAAGCATTCCAGGTCACCCTAAACGTCAGCCAAGGTTGAAAATTATACCTTGGGAGTCATCAGTAAAAATCAAGCATTCTTTCTTTTCAGGAGTATGTACCTTCACTCCAGCCTGGAATTCTCAAAATGTATGCAAGGAGAGCCTGTGTTGGGGCTCTGCAACCTCAGGACTGGATACCCCCTAGATTCCACCTCCAAGGAGACATTTCCCGGTACCTGTAGAGGAATGTGGCTGCAGCCTGCTGGGCTGGAGTAAACAGAGCTGCAAGGGGGCAGGACCAGGAAGTTTCTCCCACAGTTGCCCAAGGTTAGTGCTCCTCCCCAGCTTCCCACCTGCCTCCTCCTGCCTCTCCACCCCCATCCCAACCGAACCAGGAGGAGAGCTCCCAAAGCCCTAGTTTGCAACGCAAAGGCTCCAAGGAGATTTCAGCAGAGGAATTAAGTCGAAATCTGCCAGGCACCCTACCCATCCCTGGGTGAATTTCCCTACCGAAGCAACAGTCGCTGCCGCAACCCTGCTTCCGAGTCTCGCTCGCAACACCAGACCCTTGGCGAGGACAGCGAGGGGACGTGAAACCGCAGGCCCGTGGGGTTGGCGATCGGGCACCTTGGGGTGGCGGGAGGTGGGCGGGGCCCGCACTTGACTCTTTTGGTAGGTCAGGCTTTCTCGAAACCCCTGGGGTGGGGTGGGGGGGGGGGGGTGGCGGGGGTGTGGTTCTGTGCCTCTTGATCCCACCATCCATCCACACCTCCCTGCTAACCCAAACGGAGAGGAACTTCTCACCTCTTTCTTCCCCCAAATTCTTCCCTTGGAGTGGGGAAGGAGGGGGGGGGGGAATCATCTGATAATCTGCATATAAATAGAAAATAATTACTAGTGAGGTGGTGGTGATGTTCCTCGCCTATTTTTGGTGGGTCTCTTTGTTGAGATTTTTTAGGCAGGCACACGGAGCGCGTGCAGACACACGCGCGCGCACAGGCAGCCGGAGGTGCGGGGTGTGTGTGTGTGTGTTTGGGGGTGGGGGAGAACACATGGCGACTCTTGCGCGTATACGGGAAGAGAATAAACCTTGTTCCCCAGTCACCCGGCTGTGTGCACGCGACCCCGCTCTCTTCACCACCCTCCCCCATCCCTCCTCACCCCAGCCCGGACCCCACACCAACCCCTGGCCTCTCCCCGGCCGGGGGTTGCATCCTCCCGTCTGCGTCTTCAGCCTCCAAAGTTACTGGGTTGTGCGAATCGATTTAGACACTCGGGGGAAAAAAAATGGCAAATAGCTCCATTAATCCCCAAATGCCTTCTCCCATCTGCTGCGACTTGCTCGTGCTGGGACTTGCATAATGAACAAGGCAAAAGGGAAAGTTGACGAATCAGGGTGTCTGGGGGGGTGAAGGCACGCTGGGAGGGGGCTCCGGCCCTGGGAGGCCACACCAGCCCGCGCAAAGGGCGCAGCGCCACCGCTGAGGTCGCTGCCCCCGGCAGGGAGAGGAGGCAGCTGGAGAGAGGGACGAGGGGGTGATGGGGGATGCGGGGGGTCGAGGTCCCAATTCCAGGGACCTGGCAGCTCGGCGGAAAGCGAGGCGGCCGCTCCGAGCAAAGCTTTTGTTCTCGCCCTCCCCGCACTCTCCACCTCCCTCGCCACATTTTCGCGAGTCTTACGAGTTGCAGGCGGCACACACTCCTTGCCTCCCTCCCTCCCCCCACCCCGCACACACGCGCGCGCGGGCTCACACACGCCCCTCTTCCCTTTCGGGCTCGCCGGCCCCTGTTTACCTAGAGGGTAGTATGCGGAATCCGAAGGCTGGACCACCCCCCCTCCCCAAAACCCAAGACTCCAAAGGCACGGGCCCCCAGGCTGTGTGTCTCAAGTCCGCTGCAATTCTCGGCGGGAGGGGGCGGCAAGAGAGAGGGGGTGGCGGGGGAAGACACCCCTAATCCACACACACACTCTCACATCCACACCTGTGCTGAGCTCCCCGTCCCTCTCTGCACTCCCAGCCCAAGTTGGCTGCCCGGGTGACATTCCCCCGCGGAGAGGCCGGGCTGGAGGGGGAGCGCCATTGCCTCCGGGAAGGTGGAGAAGGGAGGGGAGCGGGGGAAGAGCGGCGCCCGGGGAGTGGGGGGGGCGGGGGGCGGCAGCCCACCTGGACATGTGCTCCCTTTGGGGCCGGTGCGCTTTCTCCAGCCCCAGCTTGGTGAAGATGCCCACGAGCACCATGACGGCCACCACCCCGCAGATGATGTAAACGATCAGGTTGGTCTTGTCCTTGGTGGGGTCGTGCAGGGGGTCGTCCTTGCGCGCGGGGGGCTTGCCGGTGTTGAGCCAGAGCGGAGTGTCGTAGTTGGTGCAGGTGCTCTGATTCAGTCGCCGCTTCTTAAACGTGCAGCAGAACCGGAAGCCACAAGTCCCGCAGCAAAAGATGAAGTCGCCCGAGCTGCAGTTGAACGGCGGGTCCCACTGGCCCATGACATCGAAGTAGCCCCGGCAGAAGTCCGGCGTGGGCGCCCGGGTCGGGGGCGCGTCCGAGACCCCCACGCCCTCGCCGACCTCTCCGGAGGCGGCCCCGGAGCGGTTGCCCCCTGTCAGCAGCACCACGCCGCCCAGCTGCGCCAGCTGCCCGTGCCCCGCTCGTTCCTGCGCCCGGCACACGCGGGCGCACAGCTCGGTGAGGAAGCAGCCGAGGAGCAGCCGGAGGACGCGGCGCATCGTGTCTCCCAGCCCGGGCTCGGCCACTCGGCCGCCGCTGGAGCCGCTGCAGCCGCCTCTCGAGGCGCGGCCGAAGCTGCCGAGGCTGCTGCCGGGGGCTGCGAGCCGCCGCGGGCCGCACATGCAGGGAGCGGCGCGGGGCGCTCGGTGGTCGGCGGCCACTGCGCTCGGCTCAGCCCGCGTTCGCCTCCAGCGCGCCGCGCGCCGAGGGGCCGGCCGGGGAGGAGCGCGCCGGGCCGGGCGGGGGGAGGAGGAACGGGGGCCAGCGCGGGGTGCAGGTCCGGCTGGCTCCCGGGGGAGGCGGGGGCCGGAGAGCAAGGGCGAGTCGGGCGGTGCGCGCCTCCCCTCGGCCGGCGGCTCGGGACTCGCCGCCCCGCGCCCGCTCGCAGGATCCCTGCTCACCTCTCCAGCTCGCCAAGTGCGCGGGAGAGAGCGAAGCGACACTTGTGGAATGAAGGGAGGGCAGGAGGGAAGGGGGAGGGGGAGGAGGGCGGGCAGAGGAGGCGCGGGGGGGAGGGGGCGGGAGCGAGCTCGAGAGGGGCGGGGGCGCGGGAGAGGTGACTCCGCCGGGCGGGCGGGCGGGAGCCAGGCGGGGGGCGTGCGGAGCCGAGCCGGGCTAGCGCGCGGACAGGAGCGAGCTCCGGCAGCCGCAGTGGCTGAAGGCACAGCTCGGATTTCCCGGCAGGTGGGGGACGGCGGCGGGACCTCCCGCGCCCTCACTGGGCGGGAGCCGCGGCTCCGACCTGTTCGGGGCGCGGAGGCGGCTCCGCCCGTGGCTTTTTCCCGGGTGCGTGCGCAGGAGCGGCGTCTGGAGTCGGCCCACCGGGGAAAGAGGTGTCTCGAAGGGTTGAGGGACAGACCAGGTAGCTTCCACTCCAAGACGGAGTGGGGCGCGATCTGATCAGGATCGTCCTTCCCAGGTGCCCGGGGGCTGCCTGGCCCTTTCCAGGGCCCTGCCCTCCAACCCGAGGCTCCCCCCCCACCACCCTTCCCCGGCTAGGTGGACTCCCGGGGCCCAGGCGAGGACCAAAGCAGAGCTGGGAGGGAGCCTGGGCCCGGCGTAGGCACCCCGAGGAGAGGGGCTCAGGATGAAATAAAGTCAAAGAAATGCAGGGAAGGTGAGACGATGACCTGGCCCCAGAAGGTCTTTCCTTGGGACGCGCTCCCAGGCCCCTGGACCTGCCACTTGGTCCCTCTTCGCCTCCTTCCCCGCGCTCCACAGGAGGGCCACACCGCGGCGCCGCCTCTGCGCGCCCAGATCTGGTGCAGCGCAAGGCCTGGGCGCCCAGCCTCGGCCGCCCTCCGGTACCTGCAGCCCTCGCGCATCGTTCTCCGGGAGCCGGCTGGCCCCTGTTCCCACCGACTCCCACCACCACCACCCCGGATATCCTCACCGGAGCTGCCGAACCCGGCCTTGCTTCCTCGGCTCCAAGTCTCCCGTCGTCAGTGTTTCCAAATCTGCCCTAGCTCACAGCAGCCGATTCCAGCCAGCCGTCGGCCCTCTCCCATTTCTCCCACTTCTTCCTCTCCTCGGCTTGAATTTGACTCCAGGAGCCCCTAAAACAGGAATTGTACCAAAGCTGCTACACCAAATTTAGATCCCCACACGCCCCTGCGTTTTGTTTTTTAATTGCATTAACTAAGTATACACTTTGCAGTCGGCTAGGCGATTTGCAGGCAAATGTTTCCACCACCCCTCTTCTCCATTTGGCTGCAGTCAAGGGTTTCTCAGGGCATTTCCGAAGAATCAAGTGCTTGGGCCACAGAGAAGGTGACATACTAGGGTGGGGGTCTCCTTAATTGAAAAATCATGGGGTTTTAATGGGACTGTTTTGCAAATTTTCTCAGCATGAGAGGGGGTTTGGCTTTGAAGAAGCCTTCTCTTTGAAGAAATGGTCACCTACCCTCTCCTGCTAAAGACTAGCAGAGAATGACCTGATTCCAACAAAAACACACCAGGGCCATATTGATAGAGCCATATCCAGGAGTGAACCAGCCCTGGAAGAATCAATGAATTATGAACTGTGTTATATTCCCAAAACCCTCAGGACAAGGCATGAGATTGTGTAGTCTGAACTCCTCCTGTTCATCAAAACAAGATCCCCGAAACAAGACAGCGTCCACCCACACCTGTGTCCACCCACACCCACCACCACGGTATGAGTCTCTGCAAACGCAGGCATTGGTGTGTGCGCTGACCACAGCTGACATTTATCTGGTGCCTGTAACATACCCACTAAGCTTGCTTGTGTAAAATCACCTCCTCATGATGCTTAAAGCAGTGCCTTGCATCTAGCAGACAATCTGGGAATATCTGCTGAACCATTGAGTGACTGATCTCATTTAATTCCCCCCTGTTAGGTAATCTTTCCAAGCCCACACAACAGAGGGAGAGACTGAGGCCCAAAGCAATTAAACCAGGTGCCCAAGGAAACATAGCAAAGAAGTGCTGCTGCTGACATTTGACCCAAGAAATTTGACTCAGGAGCCTGTGTTCTAATCAATGCAGGTAGCGCCTTCCTGAAATAGACCTCCACACTCTCCATCCAGCTGGCAGTATATTATTATTTCTTTTTTTTACTGTCAGACTACATTGAAATATAAAGCCCAGGCCAGAAAAGGCTTTGACTCTGGCAAGAGCCCCCCAGCATCTAGAACAATGTGGATGTGGGAAACACTTTGAAAACATGTTGTTGTTGTTGTTTAGTCACTAAATCATGTCCAGCTCTTGCCCAAAGACTCCTCTGTCCATGGGATTTCCCAGGCAAAATATGGGAGTGGGTTCCCATTTCCTCCTCCAGGGGTTTTTCCTAGACCAGGGATGAAACTCCAGTCTCCTGCATTGGCAAGTGGGTTCTTTACCACTGAGCCGCTGGGGAAGCCCCCCACCCCAGGTACCTACAGGCTGTTTTAGTGAACTAATTAAGATCTTTTATGCAACACCCTGTCTTTAAGAGAGGAAAGGAACTCTTAGGGCTGAGATAGATGTGCAGAGGGTTTGGAATATTTTCACACGAGAATTCAGAATTGAGAAGGGCTGCTCCAACACATTTGCTTCATTCCAGGAAGGTGAGGCTCAGATAGATTAAGGGCTTTGTCCAAGGTCACACAGCCAGCAGATGGGAAATGCAGAGCTGCATGCAGAGCACCAGGCCCCTAATCCCAGGCCATCCTACCCCACTACACCCCGTGTGACACTTCCCAGCAAACATCAGGGCTGAGGGCTGAGGGCAAGACCCGGACAGAAGGCTGGATCACAGATATCTTCCTGCAAAAGAGGTTTGAAAGCATTCCTAAATTTGATTTTTAAAAAAGAAAAAGCTTAGCAAAAAGAGAAGAAATCTAGACTGAAAAGTCCATTTCAGAAGCAGCCTCCAATCTCTGCAAAATATTGCCTGTCACCAGGACATTTGAGTCCGATCCTCAGAGGAGACCGGCTCTGGAGGCTGCTGCCGGCTTTAATTAACAGAGACTGCCCCCTGTTTGTGACAAAGAGAGTGCAGGGAACGGCTTTGGGAAGAAGCAGACCTAATCCACTCTGCCTGGCTTATTTGCCAGATTCAAACCTGAAGCCCTGTAAGCTTTGCCCCAACCAAATTCCCTTCCTGCTCCCACCTGCCGCGGCTGTCAGTGTCCCCTGGAATACTGCCCGAGCCTATTTCCTAAGAATTGGAAAAATACTTAGAGGAGAGGGAAGTCATCTTCGTTTTACTCCTCAGAGGGAAAAAAAGTCAATTTCCTCTGGGTATGTCAACTCAGGAAATAGATTCACTACTTCCTACCAGATGTGTGATTATTGGGAATGTGCCCCCATTCGGGACATGTGATTGAGAAGATATTTCTTTCAGGGCTTCTGGGGATGAGGGGTGGGGCGCATTTATAAACTTCCTAATTGAAACACCTGGCAAGTTCATGGAAGATGAAAAATCGTTATTAAACGCCACCCCCTACCTACCACTACCCGAATGAATTCATGCAAATATGTTGAAATTAAAACGTAGCTCTTAATGAAAGTGCTTTCTGTGAAAGAGATGATGACCTTATTATCATCATTTACAACACAGGGGCTTTTAATATCTGAAGAAGAATCTCATTTGCTCCAGCCTTACTGCTGTCAGGCTGCAGTATGCGCAGCATCGAGAATGCAGCTGTGCCCCACCACCCACCCCCCCAACAATTAGTGGAGGTAGCGTTGTAACGAAGGATGTTCACTTACCAGGACTTGTAATGAAGGACGCTCACTTACCAGGACTTGTAACCCACGTCCAGAAGCAGCTCAGCAAATCAAATGATTTGTGCAGTGGTCCTCACTCCCAGGAGTTCTTTGTTAATTCTTTGTCCTCATCCGGTGCCTTGGGGTTTCGAAGTAGTCTCTAAGCAACTGTTAGCCTTGAGAAAGAAAAAAATAATAAAAAGCATTGAAACAGAAGCTGTTGGTCTAAATCCTCAGGGAGCTTCCCAGGTGAAATTCCAAACTGGCCTATCTCCGGAGAGAGGAGACAGGAGAAAGAGGCAGCCACTTCAGATTAGCAGGATTAATAAACAAGAGAATTTACAGATGAGTTTGTCTTGCGTGGCTGCAAGAGGAATAGATCTGCACCCATCTGCCAGTCTTAACCATTTATTTAGACTTTTGCATCCTTGGAACAGCTTCTAGTGTAGGAAAAGTGGCTGGAATGTACATTTCAAGGGCCAAGGAGAGTCAGGAGCCTCTCATTGCCCAGGTCTAGCTCTCAGGTCACATCCTCTCTATGACCTTCTCCAACAGAAGCCAAAGTGTAGCTAACACCCTGCCAGTTTCAAGTGAAATACTGAAATGATATATTTTATTCCCTTGTTCTGAAAAGATAAGAAGTTTTATTAGAGGAAGAAAAGTTGGTCTGCTATACAGTTCTCTCAGATCGGAAGTAGTGTGTGAGATGATTTTTGGTGGTACTCCAACAAAGATTTTTTTGAATTTTTTAAGTGACTTGAGCATATTTTTATTTACTTATTTTTATTTTTTGAATGCACCATGGGGCACATGGGATCTTAGTTCGCCTACTAGGCGTCAACCTGTGCCCCCTACAGTGGAGGCATGGAGTCTTAAACTCTGGACCACTAGGGGAATCCCCCAAACAAAGATTTTTTTTTTAATAGTTTTATATTTGTTGGCTGGAAAAAATGCACAACCTGAAAAGTTGAGAATTACATTTTATTTGGCAGACATTCTAAGGACTTCAAGTCAGGAAGACAGAAAGACTGGACTCTCAGCTCACTCTGAGGGACTGCTCCAAAGAGGTAAGGAGGGAAGCTGGATATACAGGAGTTTTGCAACAAAAGCCAGGTTATCATGAGGAGGAAAAGTTAAAATTTTACATGACCTCCTGCTCCGTCTGCCTCTGTAACTCAGCTCGCTGCTTGCAAAGTCTGGATCACATAGGTCACGTAGTTTCAGAAAGTGGGAACTTACAATACTAGGAACTGGAGCTTACCTCACTCATCCTTGTCCTGCTCTTTGCAACTGCCCAGCCCCTGCAAACCTGCTTAATCATGCCTGTCCATGTGAAAGTCAGGCATCCCCCTCCTCATCTTGACTGCTATTCCCTCACGCGCATGAAACCCCTTAGTTTAAACCAGCCTATTAGTAGCTAGTGTTGCCCACTATAGTCTGTCTATAAAAACTCTGTAATCCCTTTGTTCAGGGCTCAGAGCTTGGAGTGTTAACTCCTCTGGGCCTGCCTGCATAATAAACCTGAGTTCTCGAACTCTCTGAGTGCGGTGCTTGGTCTCTCGATTACTGGTTTCTGCAACAATTGGAACATAAAAAAATTACTGTTAATTAAAGAAAATCAGATATCTCAAGTTAATGAATTTAGTGCCTTTCTGTGTCTGGGAAAATACAAGACTCTTGATGCAGGAGATAAATGGGCCCTTGGGCCAAGCAGCTGATATTTGTCAAATGGAGCAAAACGGAAGTTTTAGTCTTCAGCCAGACAGGAATGATACCTGTTTCCTTTCCTCCATTGATACAGAGGGGCTAACTAACAGAGGGGCATTTGTTGCAGCAAAAACAGAAATAGGTGAACAGCCTTTGGTACATACTAGTCAAACCGGCCTACAAGAGTTAAACAATCTTGGTTATTCTTTAAGCTGTTACTGCTGCTGTTGCTGCTCCTAAGTCACTTCAGTTGTGTCCAACGCTTTACGACCCCATGAACTGCAGCCTACCAGGCTCCTCCATCCATAGGATTTTCCAGGCAAGAATACTGGAGTGGGGTGCCATCGCCTTCTCTGTTAGCTGTTACTACAAACAAACAAACACTTGTAGCTGGATTTGTCCTTCACAAAGCTAATTACTCTCTTTCTCCATACAGATGATGCTCTGCACCTGTCATACTTTTCCCCTATATGCAGGTCACGGGTTGATAACTTCAGGGACACTAGACCTGGCTATGAGTTGTCTAATGCCAGCTATAGCCTTTTTGAAACTTTGCAAGAAAAAAAAATGCAAGACCTTCAAGGGGATATAAAGCCTCTCCCTATTCCCGAGAAAGAGGGAGCACAGCTCTTGAGGCACTAGCCCGCTGTTTCCCTTTCGTCTGGCAAAGGTAATAAAGCTACTTTTTGCTATTTTCTCCAAACTTTCTCTCTGTATTTCTATTTGGCATCAGTGGACAGGGAGCCAAGGTTTTGGCAACAGTCTGGGCTCACTGAATTCATTCGTTCGATGTGCACCTCAGCTGTCTGGGGCCAGTATCCTGCTTTTCTGAATCCTGAATTCCCTCTGGGTGCACCCTTG